>NC_135808.1:72049683-72354882 GCF_964213995.1 Mustelus asterias
GAACTGTGAACGCAACAATATTATTTGCATTTATTTAATGATAAAGGTGCCTGAATGAGCTGCACATTATGTGACCCTCATTTTCCAAATCATAAAGTAAATGGTTGCTAAATTGACTGTGGCTTGAATGCGTAAGTCATAAGAATGACTGATGGGAGAAATTGGACTTGAACACTGGTGCGGATTTTGTTTGCCAAAAAGTTTAGCATTAAGATGTAATTTGGATAGATTGCAGAGAGAACTTTCCCCTGCAACTAATCTCTGAATACTTGATGCTGACATTGGCTGCAAAAACTGAAAATAATGTTGGCTTCTAGAACTGGGATTTGTTATGTTGATGAGTGCAGATTTGCTGGTAGTTTATTTATTAGTGTCACAAGTAGGCTTATATTAACACTGCAATGAAGCTCCCTTAGTTGCCACACTCCGGCACCTGTTTGGGTACATTGAGGGAGAATTTAGCACGGCCAAGTCAGGACGTCAGCACGTCTTTTGGATTGTGGAACGAAACCGGAGCACCTGGAGGAAACCAATGTAGACACAGGGAGAAGGTGCAGACTCCACACAGACAATAACCCAAGCTGGGAATCGAACCCCCTGTCAGGCAGCAATGCTAACCACTGTGCCACCGTGCTGCCCTAGATTAACCAACAAGTAAAATAACATAGCAATTGGCACACAGTTATCTTCACCTGATAGATAGGAAGAGAAGCAAAGTGACAAATTTATTTTTTTCAGTAGAATACCAGGATTTCTTTATGTATATATGAATATTACTGTGTGGAGGAAGAGCCCTGAGCTTAAAATTACCACTGATGTGTGGGCCAGAAGAATGGAATAAATACGTTTTAAATTAAAACAAAAAGCTTTTCAAATAAGACCGTTGTATTTTGCGTCTTACTCCAGGTATAACTTTTACTTCATGAAATTCCCATAATTGGAAGATGTGTTTTAAATTTTGTGAGCCTCGAATGCGATCTTTTTAATTGATGAGCCACAGAATGACTTAATTAATTGTTTGCCTCCAAGTTGAGACCAAATTTATTTATCTGATTAAGTTCACAGCTGGTCACTATGTCCTTCTGTACCGTTGGGCACCGCAGGGGCTGGTGTGTATTATTGACCCCAAATGGTACACATTTTGATTTAATGGTTTAAGTTTCCTTTCTGCTTTGTTTTTTTTTGTTTTGGGCAGTTCCCTTTTTGGGGGCTGCCCTACTTGCTTTGTCCTTCAGTTTATTTGATTTAGTTGATTTGATTTGCCAAAATGATTGCTAGTCACTAAGTGGAATGTTAAACGGCTTCAGCATCCAGTGGCTTACAATAGCTGTTAACCCAGAATTAGGGCTTTGAAGCACCAAAATAGGGCAGATATATGTGTACGAATGACTTGACAACTGCCTATCCCAATCGGCTTTGCATTTGGATTAACAAGTTGCACTGGAGAGGAATGAGTGAACAAGCAAATTAGAAACAGTGGCATCCAAGCGAGCAGCCAGTTGAAAAGCTTAATGTAGGTTTAACCTGATGGGCTGTGAAATATCTGCTGGGATTTTGATGCAAATTATCCCTATTTTTCAAAAAACAGGATTGTGTAATTCTGCAGTGCTTGGCTCAGAGATGCCACTCTGATTAACAGTTGGCATTTATCCCCTCATTGCACAAGGATGGTACACTGTTACATAGAATTCAATTCCGCTTTCACAAAGTTGAGCTGCATCTTTTTACTGACTGTTTTGTGCTGGCAGTGGATTTTAACCATTCAGAAGTCCTGTTATGTGGCAGTGATAGGTCCTACACTTATTCCAAAAACTTGGCTCCTGTGCTGATCTACGTCCCAACTCGAAAGGTCCTCCTTGCTTTTCCGTATGGAATTTATAGTAATCAGTTCTTGAGAGAGAAAGAATTTGTGCTCCTTTCTTAGGGAATTTTAACATCATCTTATTTGTGTTTGTTGTGTGAATTTGTATGCATAGACAGCATTTTGCTAAGTGTGTTTGCAATTGTGGGAATTGTGCAAAGTGTATTTATTTTCTACGTCATACAAATGTCTGATAGATGAGTCATGTGACAATGTGTGTGTTCCACAATCACTGGGGTGATCTTTGTTTATTTGGAAGAAGAACACAAGAAATAAACATTAACTGCACCATATTCTGGAATGGAAGAATTCCCAGTTGGAACATAGCTGAATCATAGGGAGCTTAATTCTACACCCTCAACTGTGGAGAAAGAGGAAGCGTCCCTGTGAAATATTTTCCTTATAAAGCATTAATTGTAGTAGTGGAAAGTAGAATACATTAAGCTATTGATTGCTACTGGCAACTATCAGCGATGTAACAATGACTAAACCCACAAGGGGGCAGGAGAAGCCACAGATTCTGTGCCAGTTTTACCAGTGAACCTCTTGATCTGTCAAATACATAAACCAGTATTTTGGAAATTCACCAAATCAAAATGATTTTTTTATCTGTTGTGGAGATAATTGTTAATGAAGTTGAATACAAGTCCCCTTAATAGAGGGGTAAATAATGAGGGGGGCATAGACTCAAGGTAAGAGACAGGAGGATATAGAGGGGATTTGAGGAAAAACATTTTCACCCAGACAATGGTAGGAATCTGGAACTCACTGCCTGAAAGGGTGGTCGAGGTGGGAACCCTCACAACATTCATGAAGCACTTAAATGAGCACTTGAAACGCCATAGCATACGAGGCAACATACCAAGTGCTGGAGAATGAGGTTTGAATGGGTAGGTGCGCGGTGGCTGGTACAACGACGATGGGCGGAAGGGCCTCTTTTTTGGGCTGAAAAACCCTCTGATTCTAAAACTGAGGCACAGTATTTATGAGGTGACAGAGGGATGAGGTGGGTTGGGAATGGAGGATAAAGTTCAGGGAGGGAACAGGGATCTGTAGTTGTGAAACCCAGAAATGCATAGGCCCTGTCAGAATCATAGAATCCTACAGTGCAGAAGGAGCCCATTCGGTCCATCGGGTCCGCACCAACCACTGTCCCACCCAGGTCCTATCCCCATAACCCCATGCATTTACCCTAGCTAGTCCCCATGACACTAAGGGGCAATTTAGCATGGCCAATCCACCTAACTCGCACATCTTTGTGCACCAGACCCCAGGGAATAAGAGAGTGTGTGGCTTGATCCAGATTGAATGCTGAGCAAGTCCATGTTTTAGCACAGAATCTTCAAAGTTCTTCCTGAGAATTGTCAACTTTCAATGTGGACAGATTCAAGGTACACACTGGCACTTGTAGCACACTTCAAAAGGTGTGCCAATGTACCACCCCACTGTGCTATGCGTACTCATTGAAATCATAGAAAATTTATGACACAGAAGAAGGCTATTCGGCCCATCTCACCTATGCTTTGCACTGTTCTCAACATGCTTGTGGGAGGAAACAGGAGCACCCGGAGGAAACCCACGTAGACACGGGGAGAACGTGCAAACTCCACACAGGCAGTGACTCAAGCTGGGAATCGAACCCGGATCCCTGGCGCTGTGAGGCAGCAGTGCTAACCACTGTGCCACCCCAGATTAACCTGTGGATCCTCATCAGCATATTTTCATTCCATTTTCCACCTCCTAACCATCCAGTTTGAGGAGCTGACCAGGTAGACCTGAAGAAGGCAGCCACAGCTGACTGGATGGGAGGGGTGGGAGGGTGAGGGGAGATGCCAAAGATTTTGGCAGTAGGTTCGCTGAGGATTTGGAGAAACATTGTTGCTCCTTCTGGCCCATAAGCAGTGCTCTAAAAGCAACATTGAAAAAATACATTTCTTAAAGCTGCACTAACATCACAAAAGGAACTTGTGAAGCTCCGAATAGAAGAGGGTGTTGCCCATTAAAAATGCAGAAACATCCCTGACTATTCCTTTTAATGGGGTTCCTACTCACTTGTGGTAAAGTCATGTATTTGCAGCAGGTGCAAATACATGGTCTTTGTTCAGCCTTTCTGTATCCTCAGTTTTTCTCACAGAACACGATCAATTTAACAACAATGGACATTTTATGGGGGTGATGGGGTTCTTGTCCTTCTGGTTGGAATGCCAGCAAGAGACCTTCATTGGAGAAGATCCGCCAAATCAGGAGGCAATCAGGCAGTTAAGGGGCAACTGGCAGACCTCCACTGGATCAGGACCCCAGGGGCAGGAACTCCAGCTAGCAGAGAGCTGTCGACCAATCAGAGGCTCAGAGTGGCTGTTGCCGCAACAACAGTCAACAGACGCCCCAGAGCGCAGATTGACCCAGGCCAGAGGTCAGTCATTTCAAGAGGGATTTTGTGCGCTAGGGTTAAGGGGGAGGGGGATGTAGGGCGAATCGGCAATAGGATTGGTTCTCAGTGGGTCCCCTTTCCAGATGTCAGATTCCTCGAGCAGACATTAAGTACCTTTGAATGAGAGACCCTCCCCTCCCCACAGTAACCACAAGCAGTCCACACAGGTTTGCATGTAGCGCTCCCTATGTAGCGACAGGTTCACTCACTGCTAGTTTAAGCATGATGCCCTTAATTTGCCATTAATTGCCTACTTAAGGTCCTCAATTGGCAGCGGGATGGGAAGTCATCCATGGGCCTTCCCGCCATGGACTTAATCTGGATGCAGACAGGAATGTGGTCCCCACCCGTCACCAACCTGCCTGATGAAATACCCTTGCCTTGTTCAAACATGTCACAAGAGGGGGCAGAAAACTCTGTCTGATGATCAAGCTATAGTGCAGCATTCTGTCTCTTTAGAAACATCAAAAATAAGTAGTTCCAAGAGAAAACGTTAAAGTTATTGCTGTTAAAACATTTCTTTTTTCATCATTGTTCATGCAAACTCTCAGACCTCAGGGAATAAGAGAGTGTGTGGCTTGATCCAGATTGAATGCTGAGCAAGTCCATGTTTTAGCACAGAATCTTCAAAGTTCTTCCTGAGAATTGTCAACTTTCAATGTGGACAGATTCAAGGTACACACTGGCACTTGTAGCACACTTCAAAAGGTGTGCCAATGTACCACCCCACTGTGCTATGCGTACTCATTGAAATCATAGAAAATTTATGACACAGAAGAAGGCTATTCGGCCCATCTCACCTATGCTTTGCACTGTTCTCATCATGCTTGAATAATCTAAAATTATCATGGATTGAAAGATGGGAAAGAGATCTAAAATTAGCAGCAAATATTAACGTGACAGCACTAGACAGAATTTTAATGCGGACTTATGAAGAGAATATGGTCAAAACATTTTGTGGATAGCCAATCTCAGCAGAATGAGATCTTCAGGGACATTTTATACCTGAGATATCCATTGTACACTTTGCATGTACTATGTTCCCAAAGTAATAATGCCACAGGGCCATCAGTGTAATTTTATTACTGCACTCTTAATATACACACTTAAATTGTCCATAAAAGTAAAAGGGGAATTTTAAACCTGGGGTGTTTGGGTGATGAAATAATCAGTTTGTTCCTGTGGAAGATTCTGTGAGAAGTGGAATTACTTTTGTAACAGCCTCCCCTATGTTGTGAGCTACCTGCCTGCCCGAATGCACCAAGCCATCTCACTGGGTTCCAGCTAGCACAGAGCAGGCTTCCCAGACAGCATTCCAATACATTGGTGCAGGGATTTGGACAGGTTTTGTGAATGTGTTTTGGGAGGGTGGGAGCAGAATATAGGAGGGTGGGTCTGGTGAGGAGGGGAGGGGAATGGTGCGGAGTGGGTGTAAGAGCATGGGGGCCATGGCAGCCCCTGCTTGCTTTTCATGGCCTTAATAGAGCACTCGCTCTCCTTTTTTACACTAGTTGTAAAGGACTCTTCCCCGTCATGTCTAATGGAATGGAATGTCTGCAGCAAACATTTTGCCCAGTAGGATATGAACATGCCAGCGGCGTCTGATTGACATGTATTCTGGAGGTTCCTGCCTGAGTCTGGCTGGCAACCTTAACTATCCAGAAAAACAATGGTGTTAAAATTGGCACAGGGGTGATAAAAGAATGATGAGCGCTATATATAATCTCACTCTGGTTCCATCTAGTTTCTGATAGGTGAAGGGAATTCAATTATCCTGATAGGTTTACAAATGATTTAATCTCCTCGGCAGTGTTTCCGCTTTCCTTCCATGTTGCACGTTCCTTGCCTACATTCTGTACATTACACTTGTTGCTGATTTGTTATTAAATGATAACCTTATGGTGGTGTTCTTGCCTGCCAGCTGAATCCCACAAGTGAGCATTGCAGGTGTCCTATTCCACTGTTGTACTGCAGGTAGGGATGGTGGGTAACTCAATGGGACAGTGTGTCCCGCATTGGATGCTTTGACCTTTGATAAGCAGACTAGCGTTCTCAGAGCGTTCTCAGAGTGACCCAGTTGGGAAATCGGCTGTGTTGTTCAAAGAGGCTAAGGCATCAGAATTAAATCGTAATAATTATGTCATTTGTGGTTGATACTTCTCAAAGAATATGTGAGGGCCGACCATCAGTTTTACAAGATACACCAGACGTTAGGCTTCAACACAAATGATGTTATGAAAACCCAATCTTATTGTAACTTTCACCATTCGTGGAAGATTACACACTCCTCTTACAATAACGAATACGTTTATACCCTCCAGTTCAAGCTGAAATAAGCCAACCAACATTGCAGGCACTACCATTAATGACCATACAGCTGTAAATCTTTCTTCAGTCTGCAGTTTTGGTCATGTCCTCCAGAACTTGGTGGGACAAGGGCAGACGATATGTACCAGTAAACATAGAAACATAGAAGATAGGAGCAGGAGGAGGCCATTCAGCCCTTCGAGCCTGTTCCGCCATTCATCACGACCATGGCTGATCATCCAACTCAATAACCTAATCCTGCTTTCTCCCCATAACCTTTGATCCCATTCGCCCCAAGTGCTGTATCTGGTCACCTCTTGAATACATTCAATGTTTTAGCATCAACTACTTCCGGTGATAATGAATTTCACCACTCTTTGGGTGAAGAAATGTCTCCTCATCTCCGTCCTAAATGGTCTACCCTGAATCCTCAGACTGTGACTCCTGGTTCTGGACTCCCCACCATCAAGAACATCCATCCTGCATCCACCCTGTCTAGTCCTGTTAGAATTTTATAAGTTTCTATGAGATCACCCCCTCATTCATCTGAGCTCCAGTATCTGCTTCCATTGTATGACGTTTATGTTTTAGTTGATTTTGACCATGATTTCAATTGAAACACTGTGGGGAATTTCAGAAGGTATCCCAAACACTACAGGCCGCATGTTACCATGGGCTTTGTGACTCAGATATCAGTGAGAAGTGGGACCCTCGCCCTCCCCCCGACATTCCTGCCACAGTGAGTGAGTGTGAGTGTGTGGTGTGTGAATGTTGGCAGGGGTGGTGCGAGGGGTAGGGTTGTAAAGTTCAACCCTGTATTTGTGTAGCTTTGCACTTTGAGAAAGTTGATTATGATCATCTCACTGAGGACTGTGGTTGACACACATTTCTGTTTATGCTTGACAACTCCCACTGAATTGTTTTAATCTCCTTTCTGTTACAGAGCCAACAACACAAGTGCCCTCCACTGAGGCCAGCACTGTAGGTATGTACAAAACACCAGTATTTTTATTTGAATCAAGCATGGTTACCTCACATGTAGTTGATGGACATTGGGTAGTTTCTGCAATGACTAGCCAGCCTGCTAT
Organism: Mustelus asterias; assembly: GCF_964213995.1. NCBI lineage: Eukaryota > Metazoa > Chordata > Chondrichthyes > Carcharhiniformes > Triakidae > Mustelus > Mustelus asterias. Next base: position 72,057,371 of record NC_135808.1, read on the forward strand.
ATGCCAATGTGTCAAGTTCAAAATGTACATGGTTATGTTCTCAGTAACAACATTGATGGTCTTTATAAGCAAGTTTCAAATGTCTGCATTTGTCTTAGAGATAACAATCACATTTACAATTGAAAACAAAGCTTATTTGTGAATGTGCTTTTTTTAATGTAGGAAACAGCTCTTTGCATAGAAAGTGAAAATCATCAGCAAGAACATAAGCATGTTTAACACGTCCAGATAACATGATTGTCTAATTTAAATGTGTTTCTGGAATGTTTGATTACCAGTGTAGCAAAGCTAAATCTAAAAGTAAGGAAATGACCTCTAACATTCCATGAAGTTAAGAAGATTTTTTCTTCAGGTTCATTCTCCACACATTTAGCTCTCCACAGATTATTTCCATCACCACCATAGGGAAGAAAATAATCTCATAAAATAACGATCTTTTAGAAAGTTTGTTCACTCTCTGCTCCTTGAGAACCCAAGGTATTCACCCATCGCTGGAAACAATATCAACACTTTGCAGTGCACTGACCCATGACACATGGATGAGTTAGGTGACAGTGGGTGCAATTTGCACATGCACTGTCCCAACAAACCCTCCCAAAATCGCTGTTCAGGTAAAAAAAAACACACACTGAAGCCTAAATAACAGTGTAGTACCGCAGAATTCTGATGCAGCAGTAATCATAGTGCTGCTGTCAAGTTTGTCCAGGACTACACGAAGGTTTCAGATATGTTGAAAGGTGAGTAGTGTGAGGGATTACAGTTTATTGTTCTAAAAGAACTGGGCAGACCATGTCTGGTCCACTTTTGAGACAGGGATTACTACACACTAACTCTAATGTTCCCACAACCAAATAGAGGGTATCGCTTAAAATCTAGGCAGACTCTACAGGGACTTTCAACCCCAATTTCCCTATAATAGATTGATATCAGGATAGCAAAAAAAAAACAGTCCATTCTCCAATTTAGGTGTCCTGAACAGCTGCTTTTACCAGGATTAATAGCGGTCAACACTCACAAGGCGAAACCAGGAGATTCTTTTTCATTCTGCTTGTCAAAAAGGCTTTAACTTTCCCCTGTGCTAAATATAAGCACACAGGCAGGTTACAAATCCTTGTGTGCAAGTGGTAGGGAGCAGCAACAAACCCTTGGGAATAAGCTGAGAACTATAAACTGAAGAATCAACACAATCCACTTGATTTTCTATCTTTCTTTTTGGATCAGTGCTGGCATTTTTAAGAGCAGGCAGGAGCTAAGCCTTGCTTCTGTCTTGAATCTCACTTTTTCCGTCTTAAAACACATTCCATTGAGCCATCTGAATAAAGATGTTTGCATTGGCATAAATACCAGCACAGAGGATATTCCTGTCCGGCGATCTTGATTCCTATTAAATCTCAGCAAGAGTCCCAGAAGAATGGTTGATGCAACATGACGTTTCTTGCTGATGATAAACCTGGCCTATTATCCCTGTGTCAGCTCATTGATAAAGCTGTTCAATTAGTCTCGCTTCTCAACCCTTTCACCATAGCCCCGCTGTGTTTACCAAACACAGACATAGTTAGTATGTAGGCAGGTTACTGTCCGTTTATTGTCTTGGTTCCTTTGACAGAAATCGAAAGAAGTGGCGGCTGTGACATGATAGATTTTTTTTTCCAATAAAATAAATGTATTGTAATGCACCAAATGGAAATTTAGTTTTGAGTCTGAAGTGAGTTTCGCCACAGACAAAAATGGACAGTAATTCCAAATCCATCTGAGCAGGTGATAACAAATGCAAACTGACAGATTATTTTGTCTTTTTCTAATTTTTTTTGTTGTTTCAAGGCATCCCATTTGCACTACTCTTTACAATATGAATGAAATGTTCTCCACTCTGTCTGACAAGTCAGAGATGTTTGCAGGATGTTCCTTTGCCACTTGTCACAAACTCCAGGACTTCATATTTATGCATGTGGTTGTGAAATGCATGGTTATTCATCGTTTTTGTCTTTCCAACAGGTCACTCATCACCCACACCCACCAGCACGGTTCCAACTACAGCGACTCTAATGCTCACAGCAGGTTCATGTTCCTCCATAAACACTCTTTACCTCCGCATTTCAGTAGCAAAATGGTTGTACCTCTGGCTGCCAAGAGTTACTTAAAAAAACCAGATTAGTTTTAGCCCTTTGTCAATGCATCTATTTCAACTCAAATGTTCTTTTGTAACATCCTCATTATTTTGATGTTGGTAGGATCTCTTTTTCCAAAGTGAAGGAGATCCTCCGCCCCCTTGAATAAGTGACGTGGTCAGATGAAAAGCCAATATTACAAGGACATACCTAGATCTAAATTTCCCAAAATTAATTGAGAAAAGCCTCAGTTACGTTCTTACTTTCAAATATTTACTGGTCTGCAGGTTCTGTCCATTGTAAATGCCAGAATTTGCAGGTCCTTCTCAGCAAATGTCTGCATTCATCATCATTATCCCACAAAAAAATTAAATAGAACTTCGGGAAGTCAGACACTTGGAAATGAGTGTCAAAATCATGAGGATATAATCTCCCTCAGGGCTCCGGTGTGAGCTGCACTGTGGGCACAGAGCTGGCAATCACTGAAATCAGTGAGAATTTCAAATTCCCCACACCCCCATCAACATTAGGAAACCCATAAAAGTTTGTATCTTGAGGTGGAACCGCTTTTATAACAGTGATGTGATTGATAAAATTTGAACAACAGAATTCAACCCGAAAAAATAATTTCAAAATCAGGGATTGTAAAATAATTGATTCATTGATTTGAAAATTGTGTATCTACTTTCACTCCATATGGATATTAACTTGTTAATTGTTCTTAACTTGCTGCATGTAAACATCCATAAAAATGATGCTTGTTTGCTGCTTTTAATTTCCTGATTGGAGGACTGTAAGAATCCTTTAGTGTGATTGGCTGCAATTGACAGCCTGATGTCATCACTTCATTTACACCCTGGGAATTCCCCAGTGTTGAAAGCTACAATCAGTTACATTATCACAGCACAGCGAGGGATAGAAGAGAAACTCTTACCAGAGAGATCTCTCGGTGAGGCTTACTTTATGATCAGTGGCGAGCACTTGTATTTTGTGTTGACAGCAAACCCCAGGCCATTGTTTTTGGATTCAGTTGTGCCTCACATTGTAACTCTTGGTTTTGGGCTTTCAGAAGATCACTCATCACTCACACCCACCAGCACGGCTCCAACAGTGACTACTGCACCCATAGCAGGTTCAAGTATGCTCTTGTCTTGGTATCAGTTTGGGAGCGCCCTAAATTCCTCAATGTATAAATTCCATCTACTTTTCACTGAAGTTAGAGTGTTTTAAAGAATCATACAGTTCAGAGAAGGTCATTCGGCCCATCATACTTGTGCCAGCTCGTTGTAGAGCTATTAAACCAGCAGTGAATTAAGAGAAAACATATGTGGCTGCTGCCACACAGCATTTATTGGGGCTGGATTGAGTTCCAAATATTTAAATCTAATCCAGATTCTGCCCAAGTACTCTATTGCAAAAGTCACTCAATTCTCTGGTGTATTCTCAATTTCAAGGTTATTTGTGGTAGCATTAGGAGAAATTAGAGAAATTAGGATTGTTTTCATCGGAGCAGTGGAGGATAAAGGGAACATTACAGTATTCAAAGCTACAAGAGGATTTGATAGACTCATTGACAAAATGGTTCAACATGTGAGGTTTCAGGATAAACCTACAACTACACTCGCCTGAGGGTTCAGGATAAACCTATAACTACACTCTCCTGAGGGTTCAGGATAAACCTATAACTACACTCGCCTGAGGGTTCAGGATAAACCTATAACTACACTCTCGTTAAAATAGTCTGGCGAACTACCTATTTCAATAAGTCTTCGGAGGCCGAAGTCACCTCACCATGATCCCTTTATTTACAAATCCAGCATTGTACACAGAATACTATCAGATAGCAGTCTCCCTTCAGGGGTGTCAGAGGAACTGACACTCCCGGTTAAATACAAGGAAATATCCCTGATTGGCCCATCAATTGACTCCTTAATCAGGGATATCTTTTCCAATAGGTCAGCTTCAATGGCCTGATTAAAGTCATTTCAGTGAGATGAACAGGTGTGACGCACATTTTCATCTTGCACTCTTTGCAAATTGCCAATGATATAATGTTTCCAACAGTAATTGTGACATTATTACTCATAGTTTTGGTTTTCCAGCACGTCACTCATCACTCACACCCACCAGCACGGCTCCAACAACAGTGACTACTACACTCGCAGCAGGTTCATGTTTCTCCGTAAACACTCTTTCCCTCCTCATTTCAGTAGCAAAATGGTTGCTCCTATGGCTGCCAAGTGTTATTTTTTTAAAAATCAGATTAGTTTTATCCCTTTGTCTTCCTTAATGAGTTTATATCAACTCGAATGTTCTTTTGTAACATCCTCATTATTTTGATGTTGGTAGGATCTCTCTTTACAAAGTGAAGGAAATCTTCTGCCCCCTTGAACAAATGACATGGTCAGATGAAAAGCCGGTATTTCAAAGACATATCTAGATCTAAATTTCCCAAAATTATTTGAGAAAAGCCTCAGTTGCGTTCTTACTTTCAAATATTTACTGATCTTCAAGTTCTGTCCATTGTAAATGCCAGAATTTGCAGGTCCTTCTCAGCAAAGGTCTGCATTCATCATCATTATCCCACAAAAAAACTAAATAAAACTTCGGGAAGTCAGACACTTGGAAATGAGTGTGAAAATCGTGAGGATATGACCTCTCCCTCAGGGCTCCGGTGTGAGCTGCACTGTAGGCACAGAGCCGGCAGTCACTGAAATCAGTGAGAATTTCAAATTCCCCACTCCCCCATCAACATTAGGAAACCCATAACAGTTTATACCTTGAGGTGGAACCGCTTTTTTGACAATTATATGATTAATAAAATTTGAACAACAGAATTGGTCCTGAAAAAATAATTTCACAATCGCGGATTGCTGTAAAATAATTGATTAATTGATTTGAAAATTGTGTATCTACTTTCACCCCATATGGATCTCCCAATTGTTCTTAACTTGCTACATGTAAACATCTATAAAAATGATGCTAATTTGCTGCTTTTAATTTCCTGATTGGAGGACTGTAAAATCCTTTAGTGTGATTGGCTGCAATTGACAGTCTGATGTCATCACTTCAGTTCCACCCTAGGAATTCCCCAATGTCAAAAGCTGCAGGCACTTACATTACCACAGCCCAGCTAGGCACAGGGGAGAAATCCTTACCAGAGAGAGCGCTTCATCTCTCAGTGGGGCTTACTTTGTGATCAGTGGTGAACGCTCTTGCTTTGTGCTGACAGCAAACTCCAGGCCCTTGTTTTTGGATTTAATTGTGACTCACGTTGTTAATCTTGTTTTTGCCTTTGAGCAGATCATTCATCACTCACATCCACCAGCACGGCTCCAACAGTGACTACTGCACCCACAGCAGGCTCAAGTGTAAGACCATAAGACATAGGAGCGGAATTAGGCCACTCAGCCCATTAAATCTGCTCCGCCATTCAATCATGGTTGATATTTTTCTCATCCCCATTCTCCTGCCTTTTCCCCATAACCCCTGATCCCCTTATTAATCAAGAACCTATCTATCTCTGTCTTAAAGACACTCAATGATCTGGCCTCCAGAGCCTTCTGTGGCAAAGAGTTCCACGGATTCAACACTCTCTGGCTGAAGAAATTCCTCCTAATCTCTGACAAATATGCTCTTGTCTTGGTATCAGTATAGATGGCACTCTAAATTCGCAGTGTATAAATTCTATCCATGCCACACAGCATTTATTGGGGCCAGTTTCAACCTATTGAGTTCCAAATATTTAAAACTAATCCAGATTCTGCCTGATTGCTCTATTGCAAAAGTCACTCAACTCTCTGGTGCATTCTCAATTTCAAGGTTATTTGTGGTAGTTAGGAGAGATTAGAGAAATTAGAATTGTTTTCATTGGAGCAGGGAGGGTAAAAGGATCCTTAGCCTGTTCAAGGAGGATTTGATAGACTCAATGACCTGTAACTACACTTCCCTTAAAGTAGTCTGGAGTACTGCGTATTATGTTATTATTTCAGTGAGGTGCACAGCTCCAACAATAGTGAGTACTACACTCACAGCAGGTTCATGTTTCTCCATAAACACTCTTTACTTCCTCATTTCAGCAGCAAAATGGTTGTCCTGACTGCCAATTGATAATTTTAGAAAAACAAGTTTCAGTTTATTTATTTTTTGTCTTCTTTAATGAGGCTTTATCAGCATCCTCATTATTTTGATGCAGATTGAATCTCTCTTTACAAAGCGAAGGAAGTCCTCTACACCGTGAGATGTGACGTGGTCGGATGAAAAGCCAATATTTTCTGGCCAAAGCTCAATCTATATTTCCTGATGTTAGTTAAGAAGGGTGTTAGTTGCACTCTTACCAAATGTTTACTGGTCTTAATGTTATAGCCATTGTAAATGTCTGGTTGAAAATAGTTTTAATTATTGTCACAAGTAGGCTTACACTAACACTACAATGAAGTTACTGGGAAAATCCCCTAGCCTTGTCGGGTACACTGAGGGAGAATTTAGCATGGCTAGTGCACCTAACCAGCATGTCTTTTGGACTGTGGGAGGAAACTGGAGCACCTGGAGGAAACCCATGCAGACACGGGGAGAACGTGCAGACTCCGCACAGACAGTAAACCAAGCCAGGAATCGAACCCGGGTCCCTGGCGCTGTGAGGCAACAGTACTTGCCACTGTGTCGCTCTGGGCCAGAATTTTTTGATAGTAAATGTCAGAATTTGTCATCATTCCCCCTCAGAAAATTAAATGGGACTTCGATATGCCGGACAATTGGAAGTGAGTGTGAAAATTGATCTCTCGCTCAGGGTTTTTGCTGCATTGTGCACACACAACCGGCAACCACTGAAATCAGTGAGAATTACAATCTCCCTCTCCCACATAAATGTTAGAAAACCTCTGAAAAGTTTAAACCTCGAGATGGGACTACGTTTTCAACACTGACCTGTTTAATATAATTGAAATATCAGAATTGGCCCTGAAAAAAATAATTTCAGAATCGTGGAAGACTGTTAAATAATTCATTTGAAAACTCTATTTTTGAGAATTAATTATCAAGAGTTTTTGAGAATATTTTATCTCCTACCTTCATCCAATGTTAATCTACCAGTAATATTTAACTTCCTGCATGTGATATTTATTTTAAAAATTATTTTTTCACTGCTTTTAGTTTCCTGTTTGGATGACTGTGAAAATCCTTTAATGTGATTGGCTGCATTTGACTGCCTAGGTGCATCACTCCAGCTTCTGAATTCCCCAATGGTGAAATCTGCAATCAGTTACATTATCACAGCACAGCGAGGGATAGAGGAGAAATTCTTACCAGAGAGATCTCTCAGTGAGGCTGACTTTGTGATCAGTGGCGTACACTCTTGCTTTGTGATGACAACAAATGCCAGGCCATTGTTTTTGGATTCAGTTGTGACTTACGTTGTTAATGTTTTGGTCTTTCAGCAAATCACTCATCACTCGCACCCACCAGCACGGCTTCAACAGTGACCACTGCACCCTCAGCAGGCTCAAGTATGCTCTTGGTCTTAATTTGCTCAATGTATAATTTCTGTCTGCTTTTCACTGAATGAAATTAGAATGTTAGTTTTGTAGAACGGTACAGTACAGAAGGTATCATTTGGTCCATCAAACCCATGTCAGCTCTTTAGTAGAGCTATTTAACAAGTAGTGGATTGGATCAAGAGAAATATCTGAGGCTGCTGCCACACTGCATTTACCAGGGTTGTTTGTTATGTTGAGTTCCAAATACTTAAGAACTAATTACAGATTCTGCATGATTGCTCTATTGCAAAAGTTACTCAATTCTCTGGTGCATTCTTAATTTCAAGACTACTTGTGGCATATTCAAGAGAGAAATTAGGATTATTTTTCTTGAAGCATAGGAGGGTACAGGGATTTCTAGCATGTTCAAGGGTATGAAGGTATTTGCTAAACTCAATGACAAAATGTTTCAACAGGTATGAGGGTCCAGGATAATGCTAAAACTACACTTTCCTTAAAATAGTCTGGAAAACTGCCTATTAGAATGAGATTGACAGGTGTGAAGCACATTTTCATCTTGCACTCTTTGCAAATTGCCAATGATATAATGTTTACGGCAGTAATTGTGATGTTATTACTCACAGTTTTGGTCTTCCAACAGATCACTCATCACTCACACCCACCAGCACGGTTCCAACAACAGTGACTACTGCACTCACAGCAAATTCATGTTTCTCCATAAACACTCTTTACCTCCTCATTTTAGTAGCAAAATGGTTCTCCCTCTGGCTGCCAATTGTTCTTATTTTTAAAAAAAACAGATTTGTTTTATTAATTTGTCTTCCTAAATGAGTTTTTAACAACTCAAATCTTTTGCAATATCCTCATTATTTTGATGCAGATTCGATTTTTCTTTACAAAGTGAATGAAATATCCTCTGTACCCTGGAACAAGTGAGATGGTCGGATGAAAAGCCAATGTTTCCAGGACCATAGCTAAAGTTATAGTTCCCTAAATTTAGTTGAGAAAAGCATCAGTTACATTCTAACTTTCAAATGTTGACTGGTCTTCATATTATAGCCATTGTAAATTACTGGTTAGATAAGAAGTAGAATTTGCAGGATCGTTGACATCAAATGTCAGCATTTGTCATCATGACCCTCAAAAAAATAAATCGCACTCGATGTTGGACACTTGGAAATCAGTATGAAATTGTGAGGTTGCGATCTCTCCCTTGGGGTTCCTCCATGGGCTACATTGTGGACACAGTTACTGAAATCAGTGAGCATTTCTTTTTTCCCAATCCCACATAAATGATACTAAACCCCTTAAAAGTTCCTACCTTGAGGTGGTATTGTGCTTTTAACAATGATGTGATTAATGCAGTCCGAGCAACTGAATTGGTCCTGGAAAAATAATTTCATGTTGGTGGATTGCGGTTAAATAATTGATTCATTGATTTCAAGTCTGTTCTTAATAATTAATTGTAGAAGAATTTTTTCATAATGCTTCAGGTCCTACCTCCACCCCAGGTGAAAATCGGAATTATTTTGAATTGCTGTGTGAAACATTCAGAAAAATGATTCTTTTTAAGTTACTTTTAGTTTCCTGATTGGAGAACTGCGAGAATCCTTTAGTGTGATTGGCTGCAATTAACAGCCTGATGTCATCACTCCAGTTCCACCCTGGGAATTCCCCAATGGTGAAATCTGCAATCAGTTACATTACCACAGCACAGCGAGGGATAGAGGAGAAATCCTTACAGAGAGATCTCTCAGTGAGGCTGACTTGGTGATCAGTGGCGAACACTCTTGCTTTGTGATGACAGCAAACTCCAGGCCATTGTTTTTGGATTCAGTCGTGACTCACGCTGTTAATCTGCTTTGGTCTTTCAACAGATCATTCATCACTCACACCCACCAGCACGGTTCCAACAGTGATTACTGCATCCACAGCAGGCTCAAGTATGCTCTTGTCTTGGTATCAGTTACACTCTTACTTTCAAATGTTTACTGCTCTTCATGTTATTTTCATTGTAAATGAATGGTTAAAAAGTGCCAGAATTTGCAGGATCTTTGACTGCAAATGACAACATTTGTCATCATTACCCATCAAAAAACTGCATGAAATGTTGCGCTGTCGCACACTTGGAAATTAGCATGAAAATCATGAGGTTGCGATCTCTCACTCAGTGTTCCACCATGGGCTGCATTGTGGACACAAAAGTAGCAGCCACTGAAATCTCAAAAAGTTTCATATCTCCCACTCCCAGCTAAATGTTCAAAAAGGCCTTAAAAGTTCATACCTTGAGGTGGAACTGTGTTTTTAACAACAATGTTTTTAATATTATTTAAACAACAGAATTGGCCCTGAAAAAATAATTTCATAATCGTGGAACGCTGTTAAATAATTGATTAATTAATTTGAAAACTATGTTTCTAAAACTTAATTATAAAAGTGTTTTTCAGAATACTTTAGCTTTTACCTTTATACTTGGTGGATATCCCATTTTTTTTATCTTGCTACATGTAATAACTGCCGAATAAAGGCAGTTATATTACTGCCTTTAGTTTCCTGATTGGAGAACTGCGAGAATCCTTTAGTGTGATTGGCTGCAATTAACAGCCTGATGTCATCACTCCAGTTCCACCCTGGGAATTCCCCAATGGTGAAATCTGCAATCAGTTACATTACCACAGCACAGCGAGGGATAGAGGAGAAATCCTTACCAGAGAGATCTCTCAGTGAGGCTGACTTTGTGATCAGTGGCGCACACTCTTGCTTTGTGATGACAGCAAACTCCAGGCCATCGTTTCCACCCAGGTGGAAATTGCAATTATTTTTAAATTACTGTAACATTTAGAAAAATTATTTTTTAAAATTACTTCTAGTTTCCTTTGTTAATTCAGCAAACTCCGGGCCATTGTTTTTGGATTCAGTCGTGACTCACGTTGTTAATCTGCTTTGGTCTTTCAGCAGATCACTCATCACTCACACCAACCAGCACGGCTCCAACAGTGATTACTGCATCCACAGCAGGCTCAAGTATACTCTTGGTATCAATATGGATACCACCCTCACTTCCTCAATGTATAAATTCCAGCTGCTTTTCACTGAATGAAGTTAAACTGTTTGTTTTATAGAATGATACAGCACAGAAGATATCATTCGGCCCATTGTGCCTGTGCTAGCTCTTTTCATAGAAATCATAGAAACTCTACAGTGCAGAAGGAGGCCATTCGGCCCATCGAGTCTGCACCGACCACAATCCCACCCAGGCCCTACCCCCACATATTTACCCGACTCTAAGGGGCAATTTTTAACCTGGCCAATCAACCTAACCCACACATCTTTGGACTGTGGGAGGAAACCGGAGCACCCGGAGGAAACCCACGCAGACACGAGGAGAATGTACAAACTCCACACAGACAGTGACCCGAGCCGGGAATCGAACCCGGGACTCTGGAGCTGTGAAGCAGCAGTGCTAACCACTGTGCTACCGTGCCGCTCTATTGTACAGCTATCCAACCAGTAGTGGATTAGGATAAAATGCTGCCACACTAAAGTTATTGACGGCGTTTTTTATGTTGAGTCCCAAATATTTAAGAACTAATATAGATTCTGCCCGATTGCTCTATTGCAAAGGTCATTCAATTATCTGATGCATTCTCAATTTCAAGGTTATTTATGGCACAGGGAGGAGAGATTAGAGAAATTAAGACTATATTAATTCGGCACACTAAAGGGATCCATAGTGTGTTCAAGGGTACCAGGGTGGTTGATGGACTCCTTGACAAAAGGACGAATTTCCGGCCTGGCTCACACCAAGGCTTGAAAAGCCTGCCCGACGTCAACAGACCATTGCATGGTCCGTGTCCCGCCTGCTACGATTCCTGTGGCAGGTGGGATGGGAAAATGTTTCAACTGGCATGAAGGTCCAGGATAATGCTAAAATTACACTTTTCTTCAAATAGTCCGGAGATCTGCCTATTATGTTATTATTTCAGTGAGATGAACAGGTGTGAAGCACATTTTCATCCTGCACTCTTTGCAAATTGCCAATGATACAATGTTTACGACAGTAATTGTGACATTGTTAATCACAGTTTTGGTCTTCCAACAGATCACTCATCACTCACACCCACCAGCACGGCTCCAACAACAGTGACTACTACACTCACAGCAGGTTCATGTTTCTCCATAAACACTCCTTACCTCCTCATTTCAGCAGCAAAATGGTTGTCCCACTGGCCGCTAATTGTTCTTAACTTTTTTAAAAACACTGCCCGATGCCCAGTGGGCAATGCCAAGGTGCCCCCGGGCATGGGCACTAGTGACAGGGGGCACAAGCTGGCACTGCCAGGGTGCCCATGCCCAGGGGCACCACCCTCTCCAGCCGCCCGACCCCTGGGGGCCCCGATTGCTCCCTTTCACTCTGGCGGGGTCTTGCACCAGTTCCCCACAAGTGGGGAGCTACTCTAAACCCCGCCGGAGTGAAATACTCCTGGTGGGGTGGGAGACGTTATCGGGCCCGGAGAATTCAGTCCCAGGCCCGATAATGACATTAAAATAAGATTAAAAACTGATTTAAATCACTTACCTGTCTTCCTGCCGGTTTCCAGCACGGTCCCAACTGCGCCTACTCTCCAGCTGTGGGAGACGCGCATGTGCTGGGAACGCATGCGTGAATCCCGCGAAGTGGCCGACACACGCATCTCCCAACCCGACGCGCCAATAAACGTACACATCGGGATGGGAGAATCAGGCCCATGTTTTTTTAAATTACTTTTAGTTTCCTTTAAAGAGATTGGCTGCAATTAACAGCCTGATGACATCATTCCAGATCCGCCCTGGGAATTCCCCAATGGTGAAATCTGCAATCAGTTACATTACCACAGCACAGCGAGGGATAGAGGAGAAATCCTTACCAGAGAGAGCACTTGATCTCTCAGTGAGGCTCACTTTGTGATCAATGTCGAACACTCTTGCTTTGTGCTAACAGCAAATGCCAGGCCATTGTTTTTGGATTGAGTTGTTACTCTGTTTTGGTCTTCCAACAGATCACTCATCACTCACCAGCACAGCTCCAACAACAGTGACTACTGCACTCACAGCAGGTTCATGTTTCTCCATAAACACTCCTTACCTCCTCATTTCAGTAGCAAAATGGTTCTCCCTCTGGCTGTCATCTGTTTTTAATTTTGTAAAAACAGATACGTTTCATTCCTTTGTCTTCCTAAATAAGCCTTCGTAAATAACTTTGTCTTCCTAAATAAGGGGGCGGGGTCGAAGGGGTGGGACCAAGGGGGTGGGGCCTATTGTGGGCGGAGCCTCAGGGTGATCGATGGGGGTGGGGGGGTCGTGTTGCCATTCTGCAGATCCTCATTATTTTGATGCAGATTGGATCTCTCTTTACAAAGTGAGTGAAATATCCTCTGTACCCTGGAACAAGTGGGATGAGTGGATGAAAAGCCAATATTTCCAGGACATCACTAAAGCTATAATTCCACAAATTTTGTTGAGAAAAGCCTCAATTACATGCTTACTTTCAACTGTTTACTGGTCCTCTTGTTATATTCATTATAAGTGACTGGTTTAAAAAAAGTGCCAGAATTTGCAGGTCCTTTGACATTAAATGTTAGCAATTGGCATCTTTAACCCTCAAAAACAAAATAGAACTAGAAATGAGTGTGAAATTGTAAGGCTGCGATCTCTCCCTCACGGTTCCTCCATGGGATACACTGTGGCCATAGAGCTGGCAATCACTGAAATCAGTGAATTTCCCAATCCCACATCAATGTTTGGAAATGCCTTAAAAGTTTCTACTTTGAGGTGGAACTATGTTTTTAACAATGATGTGAATATTATAATCTGAGCAACTGAATTGGCCCTGGAAAAATATTGATTGCTGCTAAATTATTGATAAATTGACATCAAATCTGTTTTTAATAATGAATTATAAAAGAGCTTTTTCAGAATGCATCAGCTCCTACCTCCACCCCAGGTGGAAATTGCAATTATTTTTAAATTACTGGGTGTAATATTGAGAAAAGTGATTCTTTTTAATTACTTTTAGTTTCCTTTGTGATGACAGCAAACTCCAGGCCATTGTTTTTGGATTCAGTTGAGACTCACGTTGTTAATCTGCTTTGGTCTTTCAGCAGATCACTCATCACTCGCACCCAACAGCACGGCTCTAACAGTGACTACTGCACCCACAGCAGGCTCAAGTATGCTCTTGTCTTGGTATCAATATGGATTGCACCTTCACTTCCTCAATACATAAATCCCAGCTGCTTTTCACTGAATGAAGTTAGAATGCTTGTTTTATAGAATGATACAGTACAGAAGATACCATGTATATCTCAGCTGGTTAGTAGAGCCCAGCAGTGAATTAGGAGAAAATATCTGAGGCTGTTGCCACACTGTATTTACTGGCCTGATTGTTAGGCTGGGTGGGATTCTCCCCCAAAAATTCTATGTATCGAATTCACATAAAAACTGGAATAAATCCCACTGGTTATTTCAGCGAGATTTTCAAAATGAGCCTCCCACACACTGCATTACAGAGTGCCCTCACAGGAATCACTCCAAAAAGCTGGGTGCGGGGCCTATTCCCACTGAGAAGGCCGACAGCATAGCGCTGAGCGAGCTACTGCGCATTCACCAATCTGTCAATGCCGAGTTTGGCACATAGAACATAGAAAGCCACAGCACAAACAGGCCCTTCGGCCCACAAGTTGCGCCGATCACATCCCCACCTCTAGGCCTATCTATAGCCCTCAATCCCATTAAATCCCATGTACTCATCCAGAAGTCTCTTAAAAGACCCCAATGAGTTTGCCTCCACCACCACCGACGTCAGCCGATTCCACTCACCCACCACCCTCTGAGTGAAAAACTTACCCCTGACATCTCCTCTGTACCTACCCCCCAGCACCTTAAACCTGTGTCCTCTCGTAGCAACCATTTCAGCCCTTGGAAATAGCCTCTGAGAGTCTACCCTATCCAGACCTCTCAACATCTTGTAAACCTCTATCAGGTCACCTCTCATCCTTCGTCTCTCCAGGGAGAAGAGACCAAGCTCCCTCAACCTATCCTCATAAGGCATGCCCCCCAATCCAGGCAACATCCTTGTAAATCTCCTCTGCACCCTTGCGCAGTGGCCCCGCACTGCCGGTCTCCCGATTGCTGGCCAGCTCAATCGCTGGCCAGTCCCACGATCCAGCGTCATTGGCCATGCAATCCCCCCCTACGGCTCGATCGCTTGCCCCCCACTGGATAAGTCCGGACCAGCCTCAACCCCACCCCTTCCCCGGCCTGTCTTGAGCTCCCTGCACCTCCCCGCGCCGGCAGTCCTGTTCTCCTCGACTCCCCCAGCCACAAAGTCCCGACCCCTCAACAACCGCCCCCCCCCCCCCACCCCCCCCCCCCCCCCACCCCCTCGTCCCACTGGCAGGCCGACCACCACACCCCCACCCCGATGGTCAACAGATCTTTGCATGCTCCGTGTCCCGCCCACTACGATTCCTGTGGCAGTTGGGAAGGGAAAATTCCACCCAAAATGGTTCATCAGGCATGAGGGTCCAGGATAATGCTAAAACTACAATTTCCTTAAAATAGTCTGGAAAACTGCCTATTATGTTTTTATTTTAGTGCGATTAACAGGTATCAAGCTGCACTCTTTGCAAATTGCCAATGATACAATGTTTCCACCAGTAATTGTGACATTATTACTCACAGTTTTGGTCTTCCAACAGATCACTCATCACTCACACCCACCAGCACGGCTCCAACAACAGTGACTACTACACTCACAGCAGGTTCATGTTTCTCCATAAACACTCTTTACCTCCTCATTTCAGCAGTAAAATGGTTCTCCCGTTGGCTGCCAATTGTTCTTATTTTTTATAAAAACAGATTTGTTTTATTAATTTGTCTTCCAAAATGAGTTTTTAACAACTCAAATCTTTTGCAATATCCTCATTATTTTGATGCTGCTTGGATCTCTCTTTACAAAGTGAATGAAATATCCTCTGTACCCTGGAACAAATGAGATGGTCGGATGAATAGCCAATATTTCCAGGACATTGCTAACGCTATAGTTCCCTAAATTTAGTTAAGAAAAGCATCAGTTACACTCTAACTTTCAAGTGTCTACCGGTCTTCATTTTATAGCCTGCTGCATTCTCAATTTCAAGATTATTTGTGTAGGAGAGATTAGAGAATTTAGGATAATTTTGATTTGGCACATTAGAGGAACCTGTAGTGCGTTCAAGGGTACCAGGGTATTTGACAAAGGGCCGGATTTTAATGCTGCGCTCGCCCCAAGGCCAGAAAATCCTGCCCGAGATCAACGGACCTTTGCATCGTCCGTGTCCTGCCCGCTACAATTCCTGTGGCAAGTGGGATGGGAAAATTCCACCCAAAATGTTTGAACAGGCATGAGGGTCCAGGATAATGCTAAAACGACAATTTCCTTAAAATAGTCCGGTGAACTTCCTGTTACGTTATTATTTCAGTGAGATTAACAGGTGTGAAGCACATTTTCATCTTGCACTCTTTGTAAATTGCCAATGATACAATGTTTACGACAGTAATTGTGACACTGTTAATCACAGTTTTGGTCTTCCAACAGATCACTCATCACTCACACTCACCAGCACGGCTCCAACAACAGTGACTACTACACTCACAGCAGGTTCATGTTTCTCCATAAACACTCTTTACCTCCTCATTTCAGCAGCAAAATGGTTCTCCCTCTGACTGCTAATTATATTATTTTAAAAAAGCTGATTCCCTTCATCTCCCTTAATGAATTTTTATCAATTTGAATGTTCTTGTTATCCTCGTTATTTTGATGCAGATTAGATCTCTCTTCACAAAGTGAACGAAAGATCCTCTGTACCCCAGAAGAAGTGACAAGGTTGCATGGAAAGCCAATATTTCCAGGACATAGCTAAAGCTATAATTCCCTAAATCGGTTGAGAAAAGCATCAGTTACACTCTTTCAAATGTTTACTGCTCGTCATGTTATTTTCACTGGAAATGACTGGTTTAAAAAGTGTCAGAATTTGCAGGATCTTTGACTGCAAACGTCAGCATTTGTCAACATTACCCATCAAAAAACTGCATTAAATGTTGTGCTGTCGAAATTAGCATGAAAATCATGAGGTTGAGATCTCTCACTCAGTGTACCACCATGGGCTGCATTGTGGACACAAAACTGGCAGCCACTGAAATCAGTGAGAGTTTCAGATAAATGTTCAAAAAGCCCTTAAAAGTTCATACCTTGAGTTTGAACACTGTTTTTAACAACAATGTTCTCAATATAATTTGAACAACAGAATTGGCCTTGAAAAAATAATTTCATAATTGTAGAATGCTGTTAATTAATTAATTAATTTGAAACTATATGTTTCTAAAAGTTAATTATAAAAGCATTTTTCAGAATATTTTAGCTTTTGCCTTTATCCCTGGTGGATATCCCATTTTTATCTTGCTGCATGTAATATTTTATCAAATGATGTTATATTACTGCAATTAGTTTCCTGATTGGAGGACTGTGAAAATCCTTTAGTGTGATTGGCTGCAATTGACAGCCTGATGTCATCACTCCAGTTCTGCCCTGGGAATTCCCCAATGGTGAAAGCTACAATCAGTTACATTACCACAGCACAGCGAGGGATAGAGGAGAAATCCTTACAGAGAGATCTCTCAGTGAGGCTGACTTGGTGATCAGTGGCGAACGCACTTGCTTTGTGCTGACAGCAAACTCCAGGCCATTGTTTTTGGGTTCAGTCGTGACTCACGTTGTTAATCTGCTTTGGTCTTCCGACAGATCACTCATCACTCACACCCACCAGCACGGCTCCATCAGTAACTACTGCATCCATAGCAGGCTCAAGTATGCTCTTGTTGTTTCAATATGAATAGCACCCTCATTTCCTCAATATATAAATTCCATCTGCTTTTCACTGAATGAAGTTTGAATATTTTGTAGAATGATACAGTAGAGGTCATTTGGCACATCATACCTACATCAGCTCTTTAGTTGTGCTATTAAACCAGCAGAATTGGGAGAAAATATGTAAGGCTGCTGCCACACAGCATTTATTGGGGCTGGTTTATGTGTTGAGTTCCAAACTTTTAAGAACTAATACACATTCTGCCCAATTGCTCTATTCAAAATATACTGTATTCTTTGGTGCATTCTCAATTTTAAGATTATTTGTGGTACAGTTGGAGGGACTAGAGAAACTAGCATCATTTTGCTCGCAGCATAGGAGGGTAAATAAATCATTAGAGTGTTCAAGGGTATCAGGGAATTTGATAGACTTAATGACAAATGTTTCAATAGGTGTAAGGGTTCAGGCTAAAGCTAAAACTACACTTTTTTAAAAAATAGCCTAAAGAAATGCCTATTACATTATTATTTTAGTGAGATTTACAGGTTTGAAGCACAATATCATCCTGCATTCTTCGCAAATTGCCAATGATAGAGGGCAAGATTCTCCAGCCTCCCAGCGCGTGTTTCCCAGCAGTGGGAGGTGGCACGTTGTTTGCCCCGTCGCTGCCAATGGGAATTCCCATTGACGTCGCCCCCGTGCTGGCGGGAAGCCCGTAGACGGGGGTGGGACCGGAGAATCCCGCCAGCGTGAACAGCCGGAGAATTCTGGCCATAATGTTTCTAAGTGTCGTTGTGACATTGCTACTCACAGTTTTGGTCTTCCAACAGATCACTCATCACTCACACCCACCAGCACGGCTCCAACAACAGTGACTACTGCACTCACAGCAGGTTCATGTTTCTCCATAAACACGCTTTACTTCCTCATTTCAGTCGCAAAATAATTGTCCCACGGGCTGAAAAATGTTTCTTATTTATTTAACAACAGAGCAGTTTTGTCCCTTTGTCTTCCTCAATGAGTTTAATATCAACTCAATTGTTCTTTTGCAATATCCTCATTATTTTGCTGCTGATTGAATCTCTGTTTACACAGTGAATAAAATAACCCCTGCACGACATTGTCGCATGCTGGCATGAAAAAACTGTTTTTCCAGGATGAAGTTAAATCTATGGTTCCTTAATTTAGCACCAGTTAGGCTTAGATTCAAGGTGTTTCCTGGTCTTTATGGGATGTCTTGTGGCGCAGTGATAGAGCCCCTATCACTGGCCCAGAAACTCCCAATTTGAGTTCAACACTATGCCTTGTTCGCCATGGTAGGAGCTTTCGTACGATGGTCCAATGGGCTGATTATCAACTCGGGAATTCTCCCATTACTTCCCCTGCTGTTCCCTAAAAGGGTCAAAAGGAGTGTGAGGATATACTAACAAACTGGTCTGGATGTTCTAATCTTTGTAAATGACCACTGAAACAATGGGCCAGAATTTGCTGGGTTCCTGACGGTGAACTTTCAACATTTGCCATCATTATCCCACTAAACCGACCGTAACATCAGGATGTTGGGCATGTGCAGATTAATGCGAAAATCCTGAAGTTTTGATTTGAAACTGCGGATTCCACCCCCCCGCCGCCGCCGCCTGCTTGCCCGCCTGCCTGCCTGCCTAACCATCTCATCCCCCTCACCCCAGAGTCTCAGCCACTGAAGTCACAGAGAATTTCAACTTCCCACTCCTCCATCACTGTTAGAAATCCCTGGAATTGTTCAACCAGGTGTAACTGGGTTTTAATGATCATGTCTAGAGGGGCAATTTTTTCACACAGAGGGTGGTGAGTGTCTGGAACAAGCTGCCAGAGGTAGTAGTAGATTCGGGTACAATTTTGTCTTTTAAAAAGCATTTAGACAGTTACATGGGTAAGATGGGTATAGAGGGATATGGGCCAAATGCGGGCAATTGGGATTAGCTTAGGGGTTTTTAAAAAAAGGGCGGCATGGACAAGTTGGGCCGAAGGGCCTGTTTCCATGCTGTAAACCTCTATGACTCTATGTCATGGGCACAATTTGATAAATAACAGAACTGAGCCTGAAAAGCTAATTTTATAGTTGTGGAATGTTGTTAAGTAATTAATTAATGGATATCAAACCTATAGTTCATCATAATCAAAAAAAATGTTGAGCAATATTTTAGGCCCTATCTTCACCCCATGTAGTTGTACCAATTTAAAAAAAAACTTATTCTACGTAAAATAAGTTTGCTGCTTTTAATTTCCTGATTGAAAGACTGTGACAATCCTCTAATGCGATTGGCTGCCTTTGATAGCCTGATGACTTCACTCCAGCTCCACCCTGGGTATTCCCCAGTGAAAAAAGCTGCAATCAGCTTCACTACCACAGCACAGGGATAGAGAGAAATTCTTACTCGGCAGAGCACTTGATCACTCAGTGGCTTACTTTGTGAGCAATGGCAAACATTCTTGCCCTGTGTTGACAGCAAACTCCAGGCCATTGTTTTTGGATTTGGTTGTGACTCACATTGTTGCTCTGTTTTGGTCTTCCTCAGGCATGCATGTCCAGGCTAAAGCTAAAATGACATTGTCCATAGTCCAGAGGAATGCCTGTTACTTTATTATTTTAGTGAGATTGACTGGTATGAAGCGCATCTTCATTTGTCATCCTTGTAACTTAGCACTGGTATAATATATACATATGTAATTGTGGCATTCATTGTTACTCACAGTTTTGGTCTTCCTGCAGATCACTCATCACTCACACCCACAAGCACAGCTCCAAAAACAGTGACTACTGCACCCACAGCATCTTTAAGTATGTCCATGAACAGACCTTCCTGCTTCACTTTGGTGTTGGAATGGTTGTTGCCCATATGTTTGGCTACCATTTGTTCCGGATTTTTGAAAATGGTCTCGTTTTATCCTGTTGTGTCCCTCAAAGGAGTGTTATCAGTTTAAAAGTTCTTTTACAACATCCTGATTGTTTTGATGCCGTTTGAACCTCTTTTCAAAATGAATGAAATATATTCTATAACTCATAGCAAGTAGGGTGGGACAGTATTGGAACAACATGCTAATTTTTTTTTCCAGGACAAAGCTAAATCGACATGCTCCTTAAACCAGTCTCGATAAAGATCAGTTATCTTACTACTTTGCAAAAGCTTACTGACAGGAACCATATCTTCATTTGATAGCCTGTGTAAACAATCAAAGATATCGGGGGGGTGGGGAATTTTCCCATCCTGCCCACCACGGGAATCGTAGCAGGCAGGGGGAAGGGCGGACCATGCAAAGACCCATTGGCCTTGGGTGGGATTTTCCAGTTTTGGGGCGAGTACGGTCGGAAAATCCCGCCCATCATGTTAAAGCAAATTACTGCAGATTCTGGAATCTGAAAGAGAAACAAAAATGCTGGAAAGCTCAGCAAGTCTGACAGCATCTCTGGAGGGAGAAACAGAACTAATGTTTGAAGTCGGCATTACTCTTTGTCAGAGCTAGCTCTCATGTTGTTATATTCAGTTGTGCCATACAATGTTACTCACTTGTCTGGTTTCCAACAGGTCACTCACCATTCACACTCTCCAGCACGACTCCAGCAGCAGTGACTTCTGCATTCAAAGCAGGTTCGAATATGCCCGTTTCACTTCATGGATACCACCAGCATTCCCGCAACTTTTTAACGCTATCTGATTTTCACTGAATGAGCTTGTTTTTTTATTAACAATCCCTATCTCTACCCTTTCTTAGCAAAATCTCTATAACTGCGTTCTATAACACCCCTATGGCTATTGGAGAAGCATTGATTTGGAACATTGATAGATAACCCACTTTCAATGTAACCAAGATAATGGCCATTACATTCTGCAGTTCAATATCCTGCACTTATCCCTTTATATGGTGGGACTGAAGCAGTAAAATTAGACAGAGCCTGTTATACTCAATGTCTCCCTCACTAGTGCAGCATGTATGTGTTGTGAGGTATCCCTGACATGGTGCCAAAAACAGGCCAGAATATTTAGACTTTGTACTGATTCACAACAATACATAAAGCAGCTGGAACGGGAAACAGCCATGCTGGCCGGGATCGGTTTGTCAAGTGTACTAACTGTAATATACAGCTGCAAGGAGAGGGGAGGAACATCATTTTGTCTGGCACTATATCTGCTATGAAGCTGATACATATTGACAAGATGCTGATCTCTGTGCAAGGTTGATGATGTGAAGTTGAAGTGGTTATGTTCGTGTAAAAAAGATGATGTTGATTTTTGCTGTGTTTAGGGATACAGACTTTCATTCCTTTAAATGTGATCTTTCTGCAGATACTCATGAAACAACATACAGAGACTCCAGCACGGCACCTCAGTCCAATAGCACTGCACCAGTTCCACGTATGTTTCCCAGCTCGTGATGTGGTCTGGTCATTTATTCAGACGACTACACCTCCTGTGGTTACAAACTTTGCACTTACCAACCAACTTTCACTCGTACAGATTGGGGATGGCAAGCCATGTGTGCTTTTGTGAAAGAGGGGAACTTTAGTTTGGCTTTCTATTTAATAATCTTAGCAACAATGGCAGCTTCTAACTTTCTCAAAATGTGTAACAGGGAAAGGTGGATTTGTAGATTTACCAATCAGCTATATTCCAGACTGCCACTAACAGAATAAAGGCTGCAGCTATAATTATGCAGTCTTGCTGTCATAGCATGACAAGCAAAATATACCAGAGCTGTTTGGAAAGCTAGGTGCAATGTTTTATTATGTCATACAGGTTAAGCTGGTCCCAAATGCAGTTTCTGATCTTTATGGAATGCACCATTTTCGCTGGGATAGTGCTGTGGTCGCCACAAACTGACTTCACCGTCTTGACTGATGCTGATGCTTAAGTAGTTTGCGGAAACTTAAACCCAGATTTTCCTATTTTGCCATTTTTACTGTCAGAACAGCCTTACGATTGCCAAAAGCGATTGTTTATATGAGGGTCAGCTCATCTGAAGGAGATCTGGCCAGTTAAAAAAGCAACCTGGAAAACTGCATGTTTGGCAAAATCAAAGGGAAGGGGGTGGTTAAAGGCAATTGTCATACGAGAAAGAAGATTGATATTTTGAAAGCCTTTGGGGAGGCTCAAAGGATGTCTTAATCCGTGCTCGGTCTTGGACAAGGCTGAAGGGCAAAGCACGATGATAAGCCATACCGCAAAGAGAAGAAACCCAGGGTGGAATTTAGTGCCCTTCATTGGAGCAAGGTATTCTGGGTGGGATAGGAAGAGCTGTTCAATCGAATGATAAAGTGAGGGATGGAGAGCCATTGCCTTGCTGACTTCTGCTGATTAAGTCTTGATTCAGCCTTTCTGGCCCCAGACCAATTGAGGCCCTTGAGTGGCTTCATCGCACCGCTAGTGCTTCTTTATTCATGTATGTTGATGTGGCCGTTTGTTGCCCATCCCTAATTGCCCTGCAACTGAATTGCTTACTAGGCCATTTCAGAGAGCATTTAAGAGCCAACCACATTGCTGTGGGTCTAGAGTCACATGCAGACCAGGTAAGGATGGCAGGTACGGTGAACCAGATGGATTTTTACAACAATCGACAATGGTTTCATGATCATCATTAAACTTTTAATTCCAGATTTTTATTTAATTCAAATTTCATCATCTGCAGTGGGGGGATTCGAACCTGAGTCCCCAGAGCATTACCCTGGGCCTCTGGATTACTAGTCCAGTGACAATATCACTATGCCACTGTCTTCCCTAGCAGTTTACCAGGGTGGGAACAGTGTTAAATGGGCAGGTTGGTCAGGCGTGCCCTGGCAGCTCTGGGAGCAGATGGGGGCATCCTATTGATCAGGCACTCTCTGCTTCTATGGAGGGCCCCGCTGGCAGCAAGGGCTGCCCTCGTGGGAAGGCCCCCCAACCTGTCCTCCACACGACCACTTGTCCTTTACCAGAGCCTGCTTGAGGGGTTCTTGCGAGCCAATCACTTATTGCTTCTTTGGAACTCCAAAGCTGCACCTGCTTGGTTGGCAGCTCTTGGAGTTAGGATCTCACCTTTAAAGGCCCAGGATTCCCAATGGCAGGCTGATCGATGCCTGATTGAGATTTTCTTTTAAAAACAACACTAGGCTAAAGCTGGCTGGTTCAGCTTCAAAGGAATGATGGGTGGAAATTGATTCCCCTATGTAACGGGGCCAATCTCATCTGTCTGCTTGTGAACTTTAAAGGGAAGGAGAGTTCATTGATATATTTAAATCAGCCGTCACAACACAATTAAAAACTGCTTTTGTAGCTAACCGGTGTTGTGCACATTTCCAAGGGCTCAAACAACCCAGAAGCAAAATGGGACTGGAGCTATTGGTATGTAAATATGTTTTAATGCACTCCTCGCAGTCCAAGAGGGGATGAAAAACAGAAATGTTTACCCTTGACGCCCACCCCCTGACCCATTCCCATCATCCCCCCAGGAAACATCTGGCCTCCCTCCAACCTCTCTAGCCCGTCTTGCCATTGGGGATTTAGGGCCTGTGTGTTTCTCCAGGTCACCCATCCAAGGAAGTATTTGGAGTTGGTTCACACCTTCATGAATCTTGTTTTAGCAATGGTGTATTGATGGTGTAATAGTTCAGATCAATCACAATTCTTTGGGTTATTTCTCTTTCAACAGATGATGCTTCACTCACCCAGTCCAACACCAGTTCAACAGCAGTGACTCCCACACTCTTTAAAACTCCATCAGCATCAGAAGGCACGTCTTATTTTCTTACCATTGACACAGGCACCTCTCTTCCGGACCTGCTCTTAACAGTGGCACTGGCACTCGACTTTCACAAAATAAACCATAACAACAGCTTGCATTGGTACAGCAACCCTTCACAGGAGCGTAATCAAACAGCATTTTGATTTGATTTGATTTGATTTATTATTGTCACATGTGTTAGTATACAGTGAAAAGTATTGTTTCTTGAGCGCTATACAGACAAAGCATTCTGTTCATAGAGAAGGAAAGGAGAGAGTGCAGAATGTAGTGTTACAGTCATAGCTAGTGTGTAGAGAAAGATCAACTTAATGCAAGGTAGGTCCCTTCAAAAGTCTGATGGCAGCAGGGAAGAAGCTGTTCTTGAGTCGGTTGGGTACGTGTCCTCAGACACGTATCCTGAAGGAAGAAGGTGGAAGAGAGAATGTCTGGGGTGTGTGGGATCCTTGATTATGCTGACTGCTTTTCCGAGGCAGCGGGAAGTGTAGACAAAGCTGTGAACTGTGTAAGGAGGTTGGGATCGGTGTCCAACATCCTGGTGAATGACATAGGGTTCACATATGGGTTTAAGGAGGGTTTAAGGAGACATAGGGTTTAAGGAGCATCGTAAAGGAGGAGAAAGCCAGAAGGGCATAGGGAGTGAATTCCAGAGCTGGATCCTAGACCATTCTGGGATCTAGAATGATTGAAATCGGGGAGATACCGGAGGCTTGATTGGATAAGAGGAAAGCAGAGATCCGGGAAGATTGTAGGGCTGGAAGAGATTACGGAGAGAGGGTGGTGTGAGGCCATGAAGGGATTTGCGATCAAGATAAGAATTTTAAAATCAAGGAATTACTGGAGTGGAAACCAACATAGGTCAGAGAGCACAGGGGTGTTGATGTGTGAATGGATCGTAGTGCAAGTTATAAAATGAGCAGCAGAGTTTTGGATGCAGTCAAGTTTTATGAGGAATGGAAGATGTGTGATGTGGCCAGAAGAGAGTTGGAATAGAGGTAACAGAGGCATGGATGAGGATTTGAGCAACAGATGAGCTGAGGCAGAGGTAATGATGTTATAGAAGTCTTGGTGTTGAAATGTCATTTTAGCTTCAAGTAGGATGTATTGTCTGATTTGGTCTCAGACACAGGTCAGTGAGAGGAATGCAGTGGGTGATTAAGGAGCAGGGTTTGTAGCAGGGAACAGAGACAATGACCGGAACTCTCCGGTCCCACCACATGGCCGCTTTTCCGATGGCAGAAGCAGCTCCTCATCGGCTGCTGGTGGGATCTTTGATGTGGAGATGCCGGCGTTGGACTGGGGTGGGCACAGTAAGAAGTCTCACAACACCAGGTTAAAGTCCAACAGGTTTATTTGGTAGCATGAGCTTTCGGAGCGCTGCTCCTTCATCAGGTGAGCACTGCCCCTTCATCAGGCACTCACCTGATGAAGGAGCAGTACTCCGAAAGTTCGTGCTACCAAATAAAACAGTTGGACTTTAACCTGATGGGATCTTCCAATCCCGCTGAAGTCAATGGCCATCTGTGTTGCTTGCCAGCCGCACCACCGGGGAACCTGCCGGCCAATGGCGACCCGCTTCCGATGCTGGAAAACCCGCCACAGAGAGGGATAGAAAATCCCGGCCTGTTGCTTCCATCTTCCTGATCTTTAGTTGGCAGACATTTCTGTTCATCCGATACTGGATGACAGACAATCAGCAGTTTTATTCCCTCACAACTAATGTTTGACCCAGGTAGCATTTTACTTTGCAGCAGTATTATGATTGTACATAACTAAGTTACGATGGGAAACGGCTGGACATAACCTGGATATAGGTGGCAAACAGACTATTGATGTAATTGAGCCAGAACTTTCCAATGTTTCTGAAACAACACCATGTGCATAGTTATGAAGCAAGATCCCAATGAAAAATATAGATTAATGGCATGAAGTGAAGACTCTGGATATGCTACTGTAAAAGAACAGATGGCGTTTAATGCTTTGTAAGAGGGATTTCCTTGAATAATTACAGAACGGCACTGCACGCGCACCCTTTCATGCCTTGACCAGCAATGTTTCCTGCACCTGATCATAACATGACAGATTCACCAAAGCTCACAGGAATTCCAAGTATCTTTGTCAAAGGATTTAATAGCGGAGAAGGTGCCATTTCACTTACCCTGAGATGGCATTTTTATTAACTGTGCCAACAGTTGGCAAATCGAATGCCTGAACCAGACAAATCCAGGGTGGTCCAGGTATTGTCATTGGTTCATCAGGCTTACCAATGGTGTGTGGAGTAATTGGCTGACTTGAGGGGCTGTAGAGGTTCACACTCAGCTCCAGATAAGCTTCATTGGTGAGGTGCCCCTGTTAAACACGCAGTGAGACAGTTACAAGAGCTTGATTCTGGTCACTTGTATTTTTCACTGTTTTTGCGGTATGCCTGTGCAAACCTGAAAATCTCCAAACTAGAATGAGTGCCTCTCAGGGAATAAGTGATGCACTTTGCCATCTGAATGGAGGGGGTTGGAGTGGAAAACCTGTCATCGGGAAGGGGGCAGTACTGGCCAGTCCATCAGAGTGAAGGGGCTGAGTGTATGGTAGGTTGGGAGTGAGCCGCTGGGAGGACAGCGCGCTTAATGTTCGGTGATTGGGAATATGGGATAAACAGTAGTCCTGATGCAAACAACCTGGGATGTAAGACCTGTGACTCCAATACAGATGGTTCTGGGAAATCTGGGGCAATTGGTCACCCTGCTCCGAACTGTGATGGTGCCAGCCTGAGGCACCGGGAGAGGGGCGTCCAAAGTTGGAAGGGGCTTCTGATGGATCCCCCTCCCTACTGTCCCCAGCCTGAGGCCTCAATCTGATTATTTTCAGGCTTCTGCCACATCCGGGATAATCTCCTGCCAGCCTAAAGATTGAATGGCCAGATGGGATATGGTCCTTAAGTGGTCAATAGTTGGTCACTTAAGAGTCTCAGTTAGGGTAAGGTCCGGTCTAAGGCCTTGCCTGCCCCAGCATAAAATGCTGAGAGATCAGAAAGGGCTCTGATCCAGCAGGAAGCCCATTCAGATTATTTCACACACATGCCCACACCTCCATTCAGGGCTATATCTGAACACAGTCACGCCTTTCAACAACCTGGTTTCAATCTCCGTTTAGCCACAAGGGTAAAACAGACCCTTTATCTGGTAGTAAGCCGAGTATTAGTCTATCGGTAAAATCAAGTGGCTTGTATTTGGGGCACAAATTTGCATGTTTACTACACGTTCACTATAATCATACTATATGCCTGAGATGGTCACTGATGTGAAATGCCTTGTTGATGATTGCTTTTTCAGAGCTTGGATTTCCACTAATTTGCATTGATCTTTTCTACAGGTGCAAATGGCACAGCCACAACCATCTCTGCAACAACAGTGACTTCCGCACCCACTAACACCACCACAAACTCAAGTACGTTCGCAAAGGCGATTTTGCACCTCCAGCAGTTCAGTAATTCAAAGTATGGATTCACTTGCAAACAGCACAGACACTTTGACTGTTGCAGTATTGATGGGAAAGACTAAAATTGCTCTACCTTTTTTGGAAGAAGTAATTGGGTGAGAGCATGGGAGGAAACTGTCACCTAAAAAAAACTTTTAAAAGTTCTCCGTTCTTCCTGTGTCCTGTTCCTCTCACCCTGCATGGTCATTCATAGTTGTTTCGTTTAACCAGAGGATAATGCGTTGGGAGGAGGAAGTGAATGATGCTACTATTTACAGTCAAGAAGCCCTTGTTAACAAGTGTTAACAAGTGTAATGATGAAAAAGATCTACCAAAAGTACACTTAAGAATGAGATTCGGTTATTGTGATGTATAATTCAGATCTTTCATGTTGCAGATAGGGCAAAGGGTGAGAAACGAGGTGCAAATATCCGGTGATGTGTACCTTTGCTTTGATGCATGGTGGACACGATCACCTGGCAGCATCCTCGACCTTGCTGCATTGGCCCAGTCAGACCAGTCCGACCAGGAAATTCCTGGCGGTTGAAATTGTGCTGAGTACTAACCTGCGTGTGCCTATTTTCATAATGAAATAATTAGCCATTAAAGGTCAACACAGTTGTCCAAATATTGGCTAAGCGACCTGTTTCAACTCTTACATTGCTAACACCCTAAAGTCTAATTTCAAACTGCAAGATTGATCAGCACTGATGTCGTTCATAATAGTCACCAGGTTTATTACGACAGGCCAACCTGGCATTCCGGGGACCCGGGGAGGGGGGGGATGGTACCTGACTCCTGTGGGGGTGGGGATGATGACTGTGAGGAGGTGGGAGGGGGAGGAGATGCCTTTGAGGGGGTGGGGGCCACCTGCGATGGGGACAATGCCCATGGCGGGAAGCAGGTGATATGAGTGGGAGGTCAGCCCCGATGTGTATGAGGGGGCTCCCTGTGCTCCTTGCAGGAACAGAGGTGGGTGGGTGG
Organism: Mustelus asterias; assembly: GCF_964213995.1. NCBI lineage: Eukaryota > Metazoa > Chordata > Chondrichthyes > Carcharhiniformes > Triakidae > Mustelus > Mustelus asterias. Next base: position 72,086,069 of record NC_135808.1, read on the forward strand.
GGGGTGGGGTGGGTAGGGGGTGGGGCGGGTAGGGGGTGGGGCGGGTGGAGAAGTGAGTTTATATTTTGCACAGATTGGAGCACCCTTTAAAGATGGTGCCCTGTTCCCAGTGGAGCCGGTCTTGCCAGCCCTATTAGGCCCTGCCTTGCCAGAATGATGGCGCAAACCGCCGAGTGCCAGAAAATTTGGAGTGAAAACTCGACTGTACGTCTGGAGAGACACACACTGGTTTTCAGTCAAAGCCTGACACACTGACAAATTTTTTCAAAAATACCACCTATGGTGTTGTTGGACTTTATGTAAATGCAAGTACTATTTAACACAGTTTTTCAGAATGAAATGGCAAGCTTTTCATTTCTGTTTCATCTTACTCGTTTCAGTATGTGCTATCAAATTTCTGTATTCTTATAGTGTATTTAATTTAGTTTCCTCCATGTAGATGCTAATCTGAATAGTTTAGGTACAGGATTTCATTAATATAAAATGTTACTCACTTGCTAATATTTCCTGTCCTTTAAGCAACTACTAATTTCCTATGAATCAAGCAGGCCGCAAAATCTTGCATATTGCTCAAGTATTTGATCAGTCTCCTCTGGCAACTTTTTCACACTACCGGACAGCTTGTGAAAAAATACTGCTGATTCTCTCCATTCCAGTGTTCGATTGGTGTTTCTCTGTCACAATTTTAAGTTATTTTGTGTTGCTGTTACTCTGGTCAATTTTCACGATCTCCGTTGATGTCCAAATACACCTCGTCATTCATTCATCCACATCCTCCTCGTGTTAAAATCAGGACTCGTTGCAATGTCTGCTGCTTTATGGATGCATTCACACTGTAAATATAGCCTTGGCAGAAAGTGGTTTCACTTCACAGAAATTCTCCAATTAAACACAGCCCGAATCCAGAATCACCGAGTCCAACTGAGAGTGGCAGAATTATCCTGAAGTCTTCAGGAACTAAAGCCTAATCTCCCAGATATTGCTGAGAGTAACCTAGAAGAGAGAGCCTAAGGGCGTGGATTAAAATGTTCTTCATTTTTTTTCATAATGGTTCTGTTTCTGAAAATCGCAGAGATGGAGAAATTAAATGTTGACTTGAGTGGCGATGACATTTAGTGGGGAGAGTCCTATGACGAAAGCTCCAGAAATATATTCAGTCAGAGTCGGTAACTCTTGTTTCGCCTCACACTTTGGTGACGGAGACCTTGACAGCTGATTAAACTGCACAAATTTAGCATCAGTGCAAAGCTGAATCTGCGTTACAGCAATGCTATACTAGCAGCATGAATGCATCGTGCCTTAGATTTTCACCCAATCCTTTCATATGGATCTACTTGTCTTCTTTAGTGTCTCCTTCTGTCGCAAGCTGTAGAATTTCGAAGTCTGAGCTAGGCACCATTTTAGCACAGTGTCTTGCTATTTATCTTCCTTCTTCATGTTTTTGAGCTGGGATGACGTTCTGTCCATATGGCCATTGTGCTTGTTCATGTAAGAGAAAAAAAAATCTTAAACTGTTGGATGGACTATTCATATTCCTGAGTTTGTTCTGCACCTTTCTTGCTGTTTAATATGATTGGTACCTGCTAAACAAATGCACTTTGTGTATAAACTGCCTGAGCAGAAATTGTTTTTAAGTCTGGAAATCAAGAATACAACTTTGTAACTTACTGTAATGTGCTTTTAATCCTAGCTACGCCGTCTGGAGATAAGAATTGTGGTAGGAAAACTTATATTGTTTTTATACACTATAAATGTTAACTTGTTCAAATGGAAATTATAAATTATATTTTTGTCAATGGTGATTATTTGCTTGCAGTTTTTAAATAAATTATTTTAATAAAGGCTAGCCTTTCACCTCCAATTACAATTGCTCCCCGGCATCTTGCTTGAGATAGATTGACAGCATTTAATAAATCCTTTAAAACATAACTTAAAAACTTGTCAATGCCACTTCAGGTATGATGAGGAGGAGGGGTTTGCATTTCTGACAAGGAAAGCATAATTAATTAAGGGAGAACACAAGAACCACCTAGATTTAATTTTATAAAGGATTTGGCATAGCCCCCAGTGGTGTAATCCAATGTACATCTACCAGAGCTTGTTGTTGGTGGGGCGTGGTGGGTGGATGTGGGAGGAGCGGGGGGCTGGTCAGTGGGAGGGTGTCTTACTGACATTGGAAGGTTGGGTGTAAGTGTCATTTTAGGCTCATTCTCCACCTTCTCTCTGCCCCTTTCCATTAGAAGCTTGATCACTATTGAGGTTTCACTCATTCACTGTGTCAATTGCCACAGAAATTCCAGACCCCCCTCCCCCAGTGACTGGACAGAGAATTCTGGGATCAGGGAGTTTTCCTGATGGTTCTGCCCTTGGTTACTTTCTAAGGGAGAAAAGGAGAAGGAGGCTCCTCCTGTCACATGGCAACCACAAAGCTTTCAGTGTTACTGTGGGAGAACGCGTGTCTCTGAAGGAATCATGGAGCTTCAATCATTACGTCGCCACACTGGGCACTAAACCTCCTCATGGGGATGTGTGTTTACAGTTGGAATTTAGAAGCGAGCCAAGATACCCACTGTCGATCCTTTAGACCTTGTCTAGTTCCCTTTCCTGCCCAACAGGGATTTTAGCAACTTGATCCTTGTTTGCATTACCACCACTAAAAGACAACCTGAGTGGATGGAATTGGGGGTGGATGGGGGCGGGAGAAGTTGCCAATTGATTTCCCTGTTGCCATGCTATTGCCCCACTGATCACAACTAAGATCAATATTGGGATGGTGGTATTCACTGGAGCAATGACGTTAAAACAACTGGAGCCACAGGGCCTAGTCACATCTCCTGTTCTCTTCTGCTCCCTTCACCTGCAAAAGAAGCAAAGGCCATTCCCAGTGTTCTAACCCTCCTTAAAGGATTGTTTTTTTTGGCTTCTCTCCTCCTCCCCCCCCCCCCCCCCCCCCCCATTCTGAAAGTGCTGAAATGATAGCAGATCTTGCTATATAACAACAGTGGGCTCCCTTTGCAAGACCAAACACATGCTGAAATCCACCATACCTTCTTTGTTAGGTGGTTGCAGAGAAAATGGATGGAGTTCAAGGCAGGGGATGAGTGATAATTCAAACCCTTTCTCCAACTCATCTCTGGCGACTCCTCAGTGGAGAATCCTTGTGTACAGTGAGAGACAATATTTGAAGAAACAAAATGCCTTTAGTAATGGGGTCTCTCTCTGATTGCTGGATGTCAGTGGCAGCCAATACGAGTGGGTGCAGCCACATAGGAAGAGGTTAGAAATCAATTCAGCAAAGTACAAAACAATTATTTTTTTTAGTCAAGGAATGTGGGCTTCACTGGCTAAGCCAGCATTTATTGCCCATCCATAATTGCCTTTGAGAAGGTGGTGGTGCGCTGCCTTCTTGAACCACTGTAGTCAGGCGTAGGTACACCCGCAGTACTAAGAACATAAGAACATAAGAAATAGGAACAGGAGTAGGCCATCTAGCCCCTCGGGCCTGCCCCGCCATTCAATAAGATCATGGCTGATTTGTAGTGGATCAGTTCCACTTACCCGCCTGATCCCGATAACCCCTAATTTCCTTACCGATCAGGAATCCATCTATCCGTGATTTAAACATATTCAACGAGGTAGCCTCCACCACTTCAGTGGGTAGAGAATTCCAGAGATTCACCACCCTCTGAGAGAAGAAGTTCCTCCTCAATTCTGTCCTAAACTGACCCCCCTTTATTTTGAGGCTGTGCCCGCTAGTTCTAGTTTCCTTTCTAAGTGGAAAGAATCTCTCCACCTCTACCCTATCCAGCCCCTTCATTATCTTATAGGTCTCTATAAGATCCTCCCTCAGCCTTCTAAATTTCAACGAGTACAAACCCAATCTGCTCAGTCTCTCCTCATAATCAACACCCATCATCTCCGGTATCAACCTGGTGAACATTCTCTGCAGTCCCTCCAAGGCCAATACATCCTTCTGCAAATAAGGGGACCAATACTGCACACAGTATTCCAGCTGCGGCCTCACCAATGCCCTGTACAGATGCAGCAAGACATCCCTGCTTTTATATTCTATCCCCCTTGCGATATAGGCCAACATCCCATTTGCCTTCTTGATCACCTGTTGCACCTGCAGACTGGGTTTTTGCGTCTCATGCACAAGGACCCCCAGGTCCCTCTGCACAGCAGCATGTTGTAATTTCTTTCCGTTTAGATAATAATCCAATTTGCTATTATTTCTTCCAAAGTGAATAACCTCGCATTTGTTAACGTTATACTCCATCTGCCAGATCCTCGCCCACTCACTCAGCCTGTCCAAATCTCTCTGCAGACCTTCTACGGCCTCCACACGATTTACTTTTCCACTTATCTTTGTGTCATCTGCAAACTTTGTTACCCTACACTCAGTCCCCTCCTCCAGATCATCTATATAAATGGTAAATAGTTGAGGCCCAAGTACCGATCCCTGCGGCACGCCACTAGTTACCATCTGCCAACCAGAAAAGCATCCATTTATTCCGACTCTCTGCTTCCTGTCGGATAGCCATCCCCAATCCACGCTAACACCCTACCCCCAACTCCGTGTGACCCAATCTTCTTCAGCAACCTTTTGTGAGGCACCTTATCAAACGCCTTTTGGAAATCCAAAAATACCGCATCCACCGGTTCCCCTCCGTCAACCGCACTAGTCACATCTTCATAAAAATCCAACAAGTTCGTCAAGCACGACTTTCCCCTCATGAATCCATGCTGCATCTGCTTAATCGAACCATTCTTATCCAGATGGCCTGCTATTTCCTCTTTAATGATGGATTCCAGCATTTTCCCAACTACAGACGTTAAGCTAACCAGCCTGTAGTTACCTGCCTTTTGTCTATTTCCTTTTTTAAACAGCGGCGTAACATTAGCCGTTTTCCAATCCGCCGCACTACCCCAGAATCCAACGAATTTTGATAAATAACCACTAACGCATCCGCTATTACCTCTGACATTTCTTTCAGTACCCTGGGATGCATTCCATCCGGGCCCGGGGACTTGTCTACCTTCAGTCCCGTTAGTTTACCAAGCACTGCCTCCCTGGTAACATTAATTGTATTGAGTACCTCTCCTCCTACCAACCCTCTATCATTAATATTCGGTAAACTATTTGTGTCTTCCACCGTGAAGACCGACACAAAAAACGTATTTAAAGTTTCAGCCATTTCCTCATTTCCCACGATTAAATTCCCCCTCTCATCCTCCAAGGGTCCAACATTTACTCTTGCCACTCTATTCCTTTTTATATATTTGGAAAAGCTTTTACTATCATTTTTTATATTTAGAGCTAGCCTAGCTTCATAACCTATCTTTCCTTTCTTTATCGCTTTCTTAGTCGTCCTTTGTTGTTTCTTAAAGTTTTCCCAATCTTCCGATTCTCCACTATTTTTGGCCACTCTGTACGCATCAATCTTTAATTTAATACTCTTCTTAATTTCCTTCGTTATCCATGGCTGGTTATCCCTTTTCTTACAGTCCTTCTTTATCACCGGAATATATTGTTGCTGAGTACTGAAAAGGATCTCCTTAAAAATCCTCCACTGTTCCTCAGCTGTCCTACCTATCAGTCTGCTCTCCCAGTCCACCTTAGCCAATCCAGCCCTCATCCTATCGTACTTCCCTCTGTTCAAACAGAGGACAGTGGTATGGGACCCTACTTTCTCCTCTTCCATTTGTATCATATTGTGATCACTTGACCCAAGAGGGTCCTTCACAAGAACATCCTTAATTCTACCTACCTCGTTACACATTACCAGATCTAAGATAACTCGTTCCCTCGTCGGTTCTGTAACATACTGTTCAAGGTAACTATCTCGACAGCATTCTAAGAACTCTTCCTCCATCCCACCCCTTCCAACTTGAGTCAGCCAATCAATATGCAGGTTGAAGTCCCCCATGATTATTGTCGTTCCATTTTTGCACGCATCCATTATTTGCTTGTTTATAGCCCTCCCCACCTCAACATTATTATTTGGGCCTATAGACCACGCCTACTAGTGCCTTTCTCCCCCTACTATTCCTTATCGCTACCCACAACGATACCACGTTTTGTTCCTTAGAGCCTATGTCATCCCTCACTACTACCCTGATATTATCTTTTATTAACAGAGCTACCCCACCACCTTTTCCATCCTGTCTATTCTTCCTAAATGCCTGATACCTCTGGATATTCATCTCCCAGTCCTGGTCTCCCTGCAGCCACGTTTCTGTAATGGCCACTAGATCATACCCATTTGTGCTGATTTGTGCCATCAACTCATTAACTTTGTTCCGAATGCTTCTTGCATTAGGCAAAGCGTCTTTATTCCAGCTTTTATCTGGACCCGATTTGATGAAACGCTATCAACCTCTCCCTCACCCTCTACTCCTTTGACTACTTGAATGCCCTCATTCACTTGCACTCGCTCCCTCACCTCTACCATTGATTTCATAATTCCTTTTACCTCTGCACCCTCCCCCCCATTAATTAGTTTAAAGCCCTATCTACAGCCCTAGTGATACGATTCGCTAGGACTCTGGTCCCAGCACGGTTCAAACGGAGACCATCCCATCTATACAGGTCCCATCTGCCCAAATACTGGTGCCAATGCCCCATGAATTCAAACCCATTCCTCCCACACCAATCCTTGAGCCACGCATTCGTCTCCTTAATCCTATTAACCCTGCGCCAATTTGCGCGTGGCTCAGGTAGTAATCCAGAGATTACCAGTTTGTTGGTTCTGCTTTTTAATTTGTTCCCCAGCTCTTCGTACTCCCTCTGTAGATCCTTAGTTCCTGTTTTGTCGATGTCATTGGCACCTACATGGACCACGACAACTGGATTTTCACCCTCCCACTCCAGATTCCTCTGCAGCCCAGATGATACATCCTGGACCCGAGCACCAGGCAGGCAACACAACCTACGGTATTGCTTATCCTGGTCACAGAGAACAGTGTCTATGCCCTTAACTACACTATCCCCAATTACTACTACATTTCTCTTTGATTTCTCCGTTGCAGCAGCACCCTGCACCCTGGTACTGCCGACAGTTTGCTCGTCCTTCTCGCAGTCATTTTTCCCATCTACACTGGTGGCAAGAACCTCAAATCTGTTGCAAAGATTTAAGGGCTGAGGTTCTTGGGACTTTACCTTCCGCAAACTACTTCCTTTCTTTCCCCCCTCTGCCCGCCTTCTTCCCCCCACTGCCCGCCTTCTTCCCCCCACTGCCCGCCTTCTTCCCCCCACTGCCCGCCTTCTTCCCCCCACTGCCCGCCTTCTTCCCCCCACTGCCCGCCTTCTTCCCCCCACTGCCCGCTTTCTTCTCCCCACTGCCCGCCTCACCCGCAGCCACTCCCTGTTTTCCCTGACCCCCAGCTAAGTTAGTCAGTCTAAGGGGCTTTCTCTTTATACACATTATCCATATTAGCTCTCCCCTTCCCTGATAAGCCTCAGTGTCTGTAGCTCAGAGTCCAGTTCATCTACCTTGAGCTGGAGATCCTCCAGCAACCAGCACTTACTGCAGACATGGTCCCTGGGGTCCGCCTTGGGGTCCACTTGCTCCCACATCATGCAGAAACAGCACATTACATATCCCTCCATACCAATTTACCTTGTGTGAGTTGGTGTAATTTAAAAGTGAAACCCTACCCTGCCTCTGCCTGTCCTCGCCAAAGCCCTGTGAGCAAAAGCCAGTTCACACTCTACTCCCCACTCACTCCGCTGCCCACTCCCGACGCTGCCCGCTGTATAGAGTGACTTTTATACTAAAAAAACGCAATCTCCCAGAATTCCCTGTGGCCTACTCCCACCTCCCTTAGTTTAAACCCTTGAAAAAAAGCCTGCGAACAAACAGATTAAATAAATAATTAAATCACAGCACTTTACTCACCCTCAGCACTGCTGTTAGGGAAGGAGTTCCAGGATTTTGACCCAGCAACATTGAAGAAATAGTGATGTATTTCCAAGTCAGGATGATGAGTGGCTTGGAAGAGAATATGGTGTTTCCAGGTATCTGCTGCTCTAGATGGTAATGGACATGGGTTTGGAAGGTGCTGTCTAAGGAACTTTGGTGAGTTCCTGTCGTGCACCTTGTAGATGGTACACACTGCTGCTGCTGTTTGTCAGTGATGGAGAGATTGAATGTTTGTGGAAGGGGAACCAATCAAGCACGCTACTTTGTGCTGGGTGATGTCAAGCTTCTTCAGTGTTGTTGAAGCTGCATTCATCCAGGCTTATGGAGACCATTCCATCACATTCCTAACCTCTGCTCTGCAGATGTTGGCAGGGTTTGGGGAGTCAGGAAGTAGGTACTCACTGTAGGGCTTTTAGCCTCTGACCTACTCTTGTAGCCACAGTATTTCTATGGCTGGTCCAGTTCAGTTTCTGGTCAATGGTAACTCCCAGGATGTTGTTAGTGGGGCATTCAGTGATTGTAATGCCATTGAATGTCAAGGTCAGGTTCTCGCTTCTTGGAGATGGCCATTGCCAAGTTTGAACCAAATAAGATTTGTGGAAATATTTCATTGCCAAAAAGGCAGTGGCTGATTTATTTGTGTGAGTCTCACTCTTACGCAAACAAGTAGTTCATTGATAAAATGATAGTGCTTTTTCATGCCTTGCGAAAATAAAAAGAACTCTTGTCAAATCTGATATGAATGCTACTTCGTTGATGTACATGTGATGAAAATTACTTTCTTTTCTCTTTTTCTATGTCTCTTTTTTAGACAATGTTACTATTCGTGCTGAAAATCTTCATGTTGGAAAGAACAATGTCACCTTTGAACTTCATTACAAAATCAGTGAAGCTCATCACATCACAATTCTGGATGACACATTTTCATTGGCTGCAAACCTGAGCATCAGAAACGTGACCCTAAATAACCTATCTTATTGTACCAATTACACTCTCACTGGAAATCTCACTGGGAAATGTAATCAGAGTTTTCCACTGAGATCATTCAGTACACAACTGCCTGTCGGTAAGTGCAGATTAATTTGTCTTTAGTGTATTGCAAGAAAAAAGTTCCCAAAGTATTGCTTTTGTTAACTTAGTTCACGATGTGCAGGTTAACCTTTGAACCATTCTCTGGCTAAATGCTGGATCATAAACCATAGGAACTATAGGAACAATTTCAAAAAAATAAAAGATGACGTTTAGTTTCACAGTCTTTAGAACTTGTATTTTTTTAAAGGCAAATATAGATGTAGCATGGTTTAATAAAAGCATTTAATCAAAAGATGATTGATGATGAAAGATAATGTATTTTCAATTTTCTTTTACAAGATCTTCAATTGAAGGCTAATGGAAAGCCTGAAGGTAAAATTACTTTTGAGGTGATTGCAACTGATGGACAATTGACAAATTACAATTTGAACTATACTTGGAATTGTACTTCACGCACAGGTACTTTTATAAGAATGTTACTTCAATATTTTTCCGTTATTTACAGTCTTCAGGAAAACAGTTTTTTTTAAAGGCATCTTGTGTAACATTGACAGAATCAATTTTAGTTCAAATAGACTCATTGCAGATAGTGCAGCTAGAGAAAATAAAGAATTTGCATTTATTTAGCATCTTTTATGATGTCAAGAATCATTGGGGTGGTGATGTTTTATATCTAATGAAGTATTTTTGAAGTGTAGTCACTGCTTATTGTAGGAAACATAGCAGCCAAATATGCACATAGAAGGGGCCCACAAATAGCAGTAAAATAAATAGCCAGACAATTTGTATTTTTATGTGTTTGTTGAAGGATAAATTTTGACCAGGCACCAGGAAGTCCTAGGCCTGCGGTAATGCTCCAATGATGCCCAATGCAAACCGGAGGATTCTGCTTCTGATTAGGCATGTTACAGCTTTCCAGACGCAACATTGAGTTCCACAACTTTAGACTGTGAACTTTCCCCTCCATCTTGACCTTTTTTGGTTTTTTTTGGTTTCTTTGGCTTGTCCCAACACAAACCCACCCCTCTCCATATGGCCACTATCCCTTGTTCAGTTTTGCTTCCACTGAGCACTGACCTCAGTTCTCCCATTAATACATTCTGCTATCCTACCTTTACCACAATTAACACTCTTCATCCCTAACGGAACCATTAACAGCCCCTTTACCTAATGTCCATGACATCTTTGTCAATATCTTTGGAGCTCCAACCAATCCCTGACCATCCAATCTGCTCCACCCCACTCCCCAATTCTATAATTGATTACATTTCTATCCCTCTGCAGTTCTGTAGAAGGGTCAAGAGGACTTGAAACGTTAAACTCTGTTTCTATTTCCACAGATGCTGCCAGTCCTGCTGAGTTTATCTGGCATTTTCTGTTTTTATACTAGGAGTGTCATCCTGCTGTTCTGTGGGATATTTTAGCTCCACTCAAAAGGATAGATTTGCTTCTCTGTGTGCCTTGTTAAAAAAGGTCAAATATGAGTGTGAGGCCAGTTTGTTGTTCTGGGTCTATGATGTGGGAGGTCCTGGAGACTCCTAGCCTCCCGGACGCCCATATCTGCGCCAGGTGCATTGAGTTGCAGCACCTACAGGACCGGGTAATTGAGCTGGAGCTGGAGCTCGATGACCTTCATCTGATGAGGGAGATTGAGCAGACAATTGATACCAGTTACAGAAACATGGTTACACCGGGGCCACAGGAGTCAGACAAGTGGGTAACAGCCAGGAAGGGGAAAGCTCGGGTGACAGAGAGCACCCCAGTGGATGTGCCCCTACACAACAAGTACTCCTGCCTGAGTACTGCTGGGGGGGACAGCCCGCCTGGGGGAAGCAGCAGTGGCCGCATCTCCAGAGTGGAGGCCAGCCCTGTAACTCAGAGGGCTAAGGAAAAGCGGAGGACGGCAGTGTTGATCGGGGACTCGACAGTAAGGAGAACGGACAGATGTTTTTGCGGAGGCGGGCGGGAGTCTCGGATGGTGGTCTGCCTCCCTGGGGCCGGGATCCAGGATGTTGCTGGGTGAGTCCCAGAAATCCTGAGGTGGGAGGGAGAAGAGCCAGAGGTAGCGGTACATATTGGTACCACTGATGTGGGTAGGAAGGGGGAAGGGGTCATGAAAAGAGAGTATAGGGAATTAGGAAGACAGCTGAGAAGAAGGAAAGCAAGGGTAGTAATCTCAGGATTGCTGCCTGTGCCACGGGAAGGTGAGGACAGAAATGGAGTGAGGTGGAGGATGAATGTGTGGCTGAGGGACTGGTGCAGGGGGCAGGGATTCAGGTTCCCAGACCATTGGGACCTCTTCAGGGGCAGGTGTGACCTGTACACAAAAAACAGGTGGCACTTGAATCCCAGAGGGACCAATGTCCTGACAGGAAGGTTGGCTAAGGCTACTGGGGAGAATTTAAACTAGATAGGTTGGGGGGAGGGGATCGAGACGAGGTGACTGGGAGCGAGGAAGTTAGCTCGCAAACAGAGAAGGGTTATAGACAGTGTAAGAGGAAGGAGGTTAATAACATTTCAACAATTCAGGTCCAGATAAAAGCTGGAATAAGGACACTTTGCCTGAATGCACGAAGCATTCGGAACAAAGTAAAGGAGTTGATGGCACAAATCAGCACAAGTGGGTATGATCTAGTGGCCATTACAGAAACGTGGTTACAGGGTGACCAGGACTGGGAAATGAATATCAAGGGGTATCAGGCATTTAGGAAGGATAGACAGGATGGAAAAGGTGGTGGGGTAGCTCTGTTAATAAAGGATAATTTCAGGGTAGTAGTGAGGGACGACATAGGCTCTAAGGAGCAAAACGTGGAATCGTTATGGGTGGAGGTAAGGAATAGTAGGGGGAGAAAGACACTAGTAGGCGTGGTCTATAGGCCCCCAAATAATAATGTTGAGGTGGGGAGGGCTATAAACAAACAAATAATGGATGCGTGCAGAAACGGAACGGCAATAATCATGGGGGACTTTAACCTGCATATTGATTGGCTGACTCAAGTTGGAAGGGGTGGGATGGAGGAAGAGTTCTTAGAATGCTGTCGGGATAATTTCCTTGAACAGTATGTTACAGAACCTATGAGGGGACGAATTATCTTAGATCTGGTAATGTGTAACGAGGTAGGTAGAATTAAGGATCTTCTTGTGAAGGACCCACTTGGCTCGAGTGATCACAATATGGTCAAATTTCTGGTGCAGATGGAGGGGGAGAAAGTAGGGTCCCAAACCAATGTCTTCTGCTTGAACAGAGGGGAGTACGATAGGATGAGGGCTGAATTGGCTAGGGTGGACTGGGAGAGCAGACTGGTAGGTAGGACATCTGAGGAACAATGGAGGATTTTTAAGGAGATCTTTTTCAGTACTCAGCAAAAATATATTCCGGTGATAAAGAAGGACTGTAAGAAAAGGGATAGCCAGCTGTGGATAACAAAGGAAATTAAGGAGAGTATTAAATTAAAAACCGATGCGTACAGAATGGCCAAAAATAGTGGAGACTTAGAAGATTGGGAAAGCTTTAAAAAACAACAAAGAATGACTAAGAAAGCGATAAAGAAAGGAAAGATAGATTATGAAACTAAACTAGCTCTAAACATAAAAAATAATAGTAAAAGTTTTTACAAATATATAAAAAGGAATAGAGTGGCTAGAGTGAATGTTGGGCCCTTGGAAGATGAGAGGGGGGATTTAGTAGTGGAAAACGAGGAAATGGCTGAGACTTTAAATAGGTTTTTTGTGTCGGTCTTCACGGTGGAAGACACAAATAGTTTATCGAATATTAACGATCGAGTGTTGGTAGGAGGAGAGGTACTCAATACAATTATTGTTACTAGAGAGGCAGTGCTTGGTAGACTAAGGGGACTGAAGGTGGACAAGTCCCCGGGCCCAGATGGAATGCATCCCAGGGTACTGAAAGAAATGTCAGAGGTAATAGCGGATGCGTTAGTAGTTATTTATCAAAATTCACTGGACTCTGTGCCAGCTGATTGGAAAATGGCTACTGTTACGCCGCTGTTTAAAAAAGGAAGTAGACAAAAGGCGGGTAACTACAGGCCGGTTAGCTCAACGTCTGTAGTTGGGGAAAATGCTGGAATCCATCATTAAAGAAGAAATAGCAGGCCATCTAGACAAGAATGGTTCGATCAAGCAGACGCAGCATGGATTCATGAGAGGAAAGTCGTGTTTGATGAACTTACTGTATTTTTATGAAGATGTGACTAGTGCGGTTGACGGAGGGGAACCGGTAGATGTGGTGTTTTTGGATTTCCAAAAGGCATTCGATAAGGTGCCTCACAAAAGGTTGCTGCAGAAGATTGGGGCACACGGAGTTGGGGGTAGGGTGTTAGCGGGGATTGGCTAACCAACAGGAAGCAGAGAGTTGGAATAATGGGTGCTTTTCTGGTTGGCAGATGGTGACTAGTAGCATGCCGCAGGGATCAGTACTGGGGCCTCAACTGTTTACTATTTACATAAATGATCTGGAGGAGGGGACTGAGTGTAGGGTAACAAAGTTTGCTGACGACACGAAGATAAGTGGGAAAGTGAATTGCGTGGAGGAAGTGGAAGGTCTGCAGAGAGATTTGAATAGGCTGAGTGAGTGGGCGAAGATCTGGCAGATGGAGTATAACGTTGGCAAATGCGAGGTTATTCACTTTGGAAGAAATAATAGCAAATTGGATTATTATTTAAATGGAAAAAAATTACAACATGCTACTGTGCAAAGGGACCTGGGGGTCCTTGTGCATGAGTCACAAAAACTCAGTCTGCAAGTACAACAGGTGATCAAGAAGGCAAATGGGATGTTGGCATTTATCGCGAGGGGGATAGAATATAAAAGCCGAGAAGTCTTGCTGCATCTGTACAAGGCATTTGTGAGGCTGCAGCTGGAATCCTGTGTGCAGTTTTGGTCCCCTTACTTGCGAAAGGATATATTGGCCTTGGAGGGAGTGCAGAGAAGGTTCACCAGGTTGATACCGGAGATGAGGGGTGTTGATTATGAGGAGAGATTGAGCAGATTAGGTTTGTACTCGTTGGAGTTTAGAAGGCTGAGGGGTGATCTTATAGAGGCATATAAGATAATGAAGGGGCTGGATAGGGTAGAAATGGAGAGATTCTTTCCACTTAGAAAGGAAACCAGAACTAGAGGGCACAGCCTCAAAATAAAGGGGGGTCAGTTTAGGACAGAGTTGAGGAGGAACTTCTTCTCTCAGAGGATGGTGAATCTCTGGAATTCTCTGCCCACTGAAGTGGTGGAGGCTACCTCGTTGAATATGTTTAAGTCACGGATAGATGGATTTCTGATCGGTAGGCGAATTAAAGGTTATGGGGAGCAGGCGGGTAAGTGGAACTGATTCACTTCAGATCAGCCATGATCTTATTGAATGGCGGGGCAGGCTCGAGGGGCTAGATGGCCTACTCCTGCTCCTATTTCTTATGTTCTTATGTTCTTAATAGCTCATTTGAAAGATGGCTCTTCTGACAGTGCAAAAAAAAATTTGATTTGGTGCTCTTAGAAAATCCTGGGATTCTGGGGTGGTCGCTGGTTCCTTGAACCTGGTCTCTTGTCACTCAATGTTCTTCAAGATTTTAACTTAACCAACTTTACTCTAACAAACATACAAACCCCTTTTTGCAACTTTAGGACTTCTACCTCTAATCTCCCAGTCTATCTGAACTGCTATAGCTGCATGTTTCACAGCTACTTACTGATGCTCTTTCTCTCTCTCTCTAATATGTTATATTTCATATCTAATGCTGGGTGTTCTTTCTCTCTCTAAAGCTGAAGATAGTCTTTGTCAGAAAAGCTATTTATTTTTCAATTAGTTAACCCCTACACTGGTTCCTAATACTGAGCTGGATTTCTTGAACCCTGTGACTGTTACATTACAGTAAGAAGTCTCACAACACCAGGTTAAAGTCCAACAGGTTTATTTGGCAGCACTAGCTTTCGGAGCCCCAAGACCCTTCTTCAGGTGAGTGAGGACTCGTGTTCACAAACAGGGCATATAAAGACACAAACTCAATTTACAAGATAACGGTTGGAATGCGAGTCTTTACAGGTAATCAAGTCTTAAAGGTACAGACAATGTGAGTGGAGAGAGGGTTAAGCACAGGTTAAAGAGATGTGTATTGTCTCCAGCCAGGACAGTTAGTGAGATTTTGCAAGCCCAGGCAAGTCGTGGGGGTTACAGATAGGGTGACATGAACCCAAGATCCCGGTTGAGGCCGTCCTCATGTGTCTGGAACTTGGCTATCAATGGTGAACACGATTTGTGAACACGTGTCCTCACTCACCTGAAGAAGGGGCTTGGGGCTCCGAAAGCTAGTGCTGCCAAATAAACCTGTTGGACTTTAACCTGGTGTTGTGAGACTTCTTACTGTGCTTACCCCAGTCCAACGCCGGCATCTCCACATCACTGTCACATTAGTCACTTCTGGATTCCTATGGCAACTGACTTATAACAATTACCCATTGACTGGCAATGTCCTCTGCATATGCTTCCTGGCACGTGCCTTATTACTCACTCCTAAATTTCTTTCCTGGCAAGAGCCCCCTTAGCAAATGTTCCGAGACAAATGGTATCCCCGGCAAGTGCAAAGGACCCTGGCAAGTGTCCTATTCAGCCCAGCTTGTGCACCTTTGTCAGCACAACTAACAACTTCTGGCTAAACATTTGCACTTCTTAACCAATGGGTTGGGTGCTCATGGCTTCCCTACAAGAGCTTAACTCTAACTTGTACCCTATGTTTATAATTCGTGACCAATGGGAAGAGTGTTTCTGCCTTCCCTATAACAAACTAACATTAATTTATACCTTTACTTACAATTCTCGTTTTGATTCTCTGTTTATTACGAATGCTAGACTCACTGGAGTCCAAATGTGCAAAAGTGCCCCATGTGTTCTTTCCTGAAGCCACATTACGTTTATATCTATTTAAGTGCCAAAATACTTTAGAGACTTTTTAACAACATTCCAATAACGCATACAAATTAAGACTCTTCATCACTAAGCTCATGTATAGTACAAATATAAAAGCAAAATACTGCGGATACTGGAATCTGAAACAAAAAATAGAAAATGCTGGAAAATCTCAGCAGGTCTGACAGCATCTGTGGGGAGAGAATAGAGCCAACGTTTCGAGTCAGAATGAGATTTTCCAGCATTTTCTGTTTTTGTTTCATGTATAGTACAGTTTGATAACATAAATCTTAGTAATTACATAGATGCGTCAATGCAGTTTAATAGTACCTTTAGGCGAGGAGAATAAGCCAGCGTAACAGGAAATTGCTTGACATTCCAGTTGAACTATTTAAAGAAGTAACAAGATATACAAAGATAATGTAGAAGAAGCTAATATGTTCTGATTTTCTAAATGCCTTCGATAAGTTATTGCACTATAGACTCATGACTAAGGTCAGAGCACGTGAACTCAAGACAAATGACACATAGCAAGTTAGCTACAAAACAGAAATCAGAGTAATGGTTGAGGTGGCTACTCAGACTGGCAAACGGTGCAAAACAGTGTGTGACTGGGATTGGTGTGGGACCTTGACATTCACAATTGGGGCGGCACGGTTGCACAGTGGTTAGCACTGCTGCCTCACAGCGCCAGGGACCCGGGTTCGATTCCCGGCTTGGGTGACTGTGTGGAGTTTGCACGTTCTCCCCGTGTCTGCATGGGTTTTCTCCGGGTGCTCCAGTTTCCTCCCACAGTCCAAAGATGTGTGGAAATAGTGGATTGGCCATGCTAAATTGCCCCTCAGTGTCAGGGGGACTAGCTAGGGTAAATGCATGGGGTTATGGGGATAAGGCCTGGGTGGGACTATAATCGGTGCAGACTCGATGGGCCAAATGGCCTCCTTCTGCACTGAAGGATTCTGATAAATTGACAAATATGATTTGGACTCAAAGTGGAAATCCAATTTTCAAAATTGTATTTGACACAAAATTGAAGGGTGGAGTTAGCACAAAGGAAGAATGTGACAAAATGCAAGAGCACGTTAAAAAACTTCTGCAGAGAATAGAATTGACACATGAAGTATAAGTTGGTGTATTTTGGTAGGAAGAAATAGGAGGCTGCGTACTGCTTGGATAATAAGATTCTGAATGGAATCGATCAGCAAAGGGATCTGGAAGCACACATTCACAAATAACAATTGTCGATGATTTTACGGCTTCGTTAATTCGGAGACTGAGAATTATGATTGACACGACACCACACCAGGTTCAATACCTTCATTGAGAATTTTAAACAAAATCGTCTCCTTTAAATATAGTTCCCCCTCAGATGGTCAATCTGCTTAACTGTTGGCTAATTAAGTGTGATCTTTGACCAAGATCTTCCTGCTTGGTTCACTGAGACCCTACCCATTGATACGTATCTTCTGTCTTCCTTCTCATGTGCTCCTGTGTGGGCCTTTTTCAGAGGTTCACTCAGAATACAGATTTTAGAAAAGCCCATGCTTTTCCAAATACAGTTTAAAGTGTTTAAAGTTTTATTTTTATTAGTCACAAGTAGACTTACATTAACATTGCAATGAAGTTACTACACTCCGGCGCCTGTTTGGGTACACTGAGGGAGAATTTGGCATAGCCAATGCACCTAACCAGCATGTCTTTTTTGGACTGTGGGAAGAAACCGGAGCGCCCGGAGGAAACCCATGCAGACACGGGGAGAATGTGCAAATGCCACATAGACAGTAACCCAAGCCAGGAATCGAACCTGGGTCTCTGGTGCTGTGAGGTAGCAGTGCTAACCACTGTACCACTGTGCCACCGTGCCACCCCAGGTTGGTTAGTTGGGTGCACGATCAATTGTTCATTAGTTAGCCTATTTCCAAGTTGTCTTCCATTTGCTTAGCCATATAATTACTTCTTCCTATCCCATTACCTGCATGATTCTGATCAGTTTGTTCCAATGAGCTGTCCTATTTCAATTCGTAGGGAGGGATTTACTCTGCAACCTGCCACAGCGGTACTATTGGCTGGCGGCTGGATGTTCTGGTCCCATCATTGCCAACTGGGTTTCCCGTTGAATGTACCCATTGCTGTGCCTCCATTAAAACCACAGCGGGTGTGCACGGTCAGTGGGACCAGAAGATCCCGCCAGCATGAACGGCCGGAAAGTTCCGGCTAAATTGTTCCTTTAGCTTGTTCTCTTCAATTCAGCATGTGTCACTGCACACGTCGATCCTGTTTTCACAAAGCAAGCATTGCTCTGAGCTTCTAGCCGCTGATACTAGCTCTATATTTAATAAGACCATTAGGAAAAGTAAACCAAGCACCAGGATTCATTTCTGGAGGGATAGAATTGAAAAGCAGTGAAGTTATTGAATCCTATAGTGAAAACTAGGTACCATTCTAGTCTCCATATTAGAAAAATGGATATAAAAGCATTGGAGAAAGTGCGAAAAAGATTCACAGACATCAGAATTGAGAGGATATGCTTCTCAATACTGTACATGCTGAGTGTCTTTGGAAAGAAGTCCCAGTGGGGTCTTCAAAAGAACACAAGTGTTTGATAGGCTGGACACAGAGCAAGTGTTTCTACTTGTGGGAGCACAAAGCTGGAGTTCATAAACATATGATAGTCACTACCTAATTGGGAATTCACAAAACACTTCTTTTTCGAAAGAATGGCAGGACCTTAGAATATAATACCACAAAGAGTCAAATGACATAGGTATATTCACAGGAAATCTGAATGTGCACGGGAGGGAAAGGAATAGAAGAATATAAAGATAAGCTGATAGAATGAAATGAGGAGAAGGAAGGCTGATCTGAAGCATAAATGCTGACCTAGTTGGGTCAAGTGGCCCGTTTCTGTGCTGTAGATTGAATGGGTGGGATTTTACAGTCACGCTCGCCCCAAGACTGGAAATTCCTGCTCAAGGTCAATGGACCTTTAAATGGTCCATTGAATTGTCCGTTCCATCTGCCATGATTCCCTTGGTGGGCAGGACCGGAAGACTAATGGGAACGGGATCTTGATCAATTGGGCCAATGGGCTGATGAATGGCAGATGGAGTTTAATTTAGATAAATCGAGGTGATGCATTTTGGTAAATTGAACCAGGGCAGGACTTACTCAGTTAATGGTAGGGCGATGGGGAGAGTTACAGAACAAAGAGATCTAGGGGTACATGTTCATAGCTCCTTGAAAGTGGAGTCACAGGTGGACAGAGTGATGAAGAAAGCATTCCGCATGCTTGGTTTCATCGGTTAGAACATTGAATACAGGAGTTGGGACGTCTTGTTGAAGTTGTACAAGACATTGGTAAGGCCACACTTGGAATACTGTGTACAGTTCTGGTCACCCTATTATAGAAAGGATATTATTAAACTAGAAAGAGTGCAGAAAAGATTTACGAGGATGCTACCGGGACTTGATGGTTTGAGTTATAAGGAGAGGCTGGATAGACCGGGACTTTTTTCTCAGGAGTGTAGAAGGCTGAGGGGTGATCTTATAGAGGTCTATAAAATAATGAGGGGCACAGATCAGCTAGATAGTCAATATATTTTCTCAAAGGTAGGGGAGTCTAAAACTAGAGGGCATAGGTTTAAGGTGAGAGGGGAAAGATACAAAAGTGTCCAGAGGGGCAATTTTTTCACACAGAGGGTGGTGAGTGTCTGGAACAAGCTGCCAGAGGTAGCAGTAGAGGCGGGTATAATTTTGTCTTTTAAAAAGCATTTAGACAGTTACATGGGTAAGATGGGTATAGAGGGATATGGGCCAAATGCGGGCAATTGGGATTATCTTAGGGGTTTAAAAAATAAGGGCGGCATGGACAAGTTGGGCCATGCTGTAAACCTCTATGACTCTATGACTAACTCCAATGTATGAACAATATGCCAGCTCAAAGAAGTAGGAAATGTATCCATTTTCTTTAATAAATGTTTTTTGCCTTTCAGGAACGACCATTCACAATCAAAATGTAATAACATTTGACAATATACTTCCCTGTAAGGAGTACAAATGCTCTGTCGTAGTTCTGCAAAACGATGCAAGATGCACCTGGAATTTAAATAAGAACATAACAATGGACCGTGAAAGTAAGCATTCAAGATTGCAATATCATGTCAGTCGCAAGTCTCAATAACTCTGAAACATTGCTGTGTTCTGAGGAGAACCTCTCTTATTGGGATATGTGACATGTGGAGCTGTGTTCAAGGGGCATGGTATTGGAGAAAGATCTCTCAGCAGCTGTTCAGTTGGTATAACAAGCGCCTTTAAGGCTGACCAAAGGATTGCTACATCTTTGACTGCTGTTTTCTTTTTGACGATTCCATTTCTGTTGCTAACAATCAAATTTCAGATGATGAATTTCCCACATTGACATTCTCCATCCGAGTGCTTTTAAAGGAACCAGGGGAAGGAGTGAGAATTTGCACCATGTGTGCCGACGTAGGTAGCTGGCCTGAGAATGGTGGTCGCAAACTTCCTTTACTGTCTTTGCGTCGCTGGAGAGCAAGTGACTGATCTATGTTCTATACTGGGATATGACCCACAAACAACATCAATATTAGGGCACCGCTGGCAATGTCAGCTGAACTTTTTATACCACTGTCCTCCCTATCAGCCATGGAGGACTATAAATTAATCACAAGTACAGCAAAATACCAAATGGCTGATTGGCAAATTTCTTGCTGGAAGCTACTCATTTGGCTGTTTCTCCATGGAAAGCTGGCTGAATAATGGGAGGAAGTTGAAATTTATCCCAGGCAGCAGGGTGTCTGAAACACAGTTCATTATTCATGGCATCAGTGGAAACATCAAAATCACAACACAAAATATATTAGCATTCATGAGCTGCAAGGGGTACTCGCTCATAAACATGCAAGTGAACTGTGACCGTCAACAGATAATGCAAATAAATGTTCAATTCTAAGGCAGACATCATTCATTTAGTTTAAGACAACCTACTGTTTCTGTGTTGTTCGAAAAGGAAGGTGGTCGGAAAAGTTGTTTGCAGGAAACCAAAGTTGTATGTCTCAGCCTTGGCTCCTTTGGTGCAGCCATCATAAGTGCCATAGAATTAGGCTTTTATATCCACCAGGATAATTGAACAGATCCAGAGGGGATGGCAGGGCAAGGCTCAGTGAGGTCTTAAGTTTAAGTTCATTTACCAGTGTCACAGGTAGGCTTACATTAATACTGAAATGAAGTTCTGTGTAAAATCCCCTCGTCACTACATTCCAGCGCCTGTTCGGGTACACTAAGGGAGAATCTAGCATGGCCAACGCACCTAACCAGCACGTCTTTTGGAGTGTGAGAGGAAACTGGAGCATCTGGAGGAAACCCACGCAGACATGGGGAGAACATGCAGAGTCCGCACAGTCACCCAAGCCGAGAATCGAACGCGGGTTAAGGAAGTAACATTGCAACTTGTGTAGGGTCTTTGGTACAGATTTACCATCAATGGGGTTTCAGCTGGAGTATAATAGAGGAGGACACAGTCCAGATGCTTCTAGTGAGAAAATGGAACACTGACAATGACCGGAAGATGTTTTTGATGAAACAGCTTTGCAGACAGAATGAGACCTTCAATCAAGTGTCTGATCCATCCAATACAATAGCAATCCTATCAATATCTGCACAATGAACTGACTTCAACCAGTACTGTCCTCTGCACTAACTCAGACGCTTATCCTTCCATCTGTTTTTCTCTTTACCTGCTTGATTCAAAGTCTAGATAAAGTGGAATTGCAGTGCAATTTACATCAGGAACTCCTTCAAAACTCTCCTTGGCCAGCCTTCCTTCATGCTCCATAAACTCGAAGCTATGCAAAGCTCTGCCAGTGGTATCCTGTCTCACATTAAAGTCCTGCTTTCCATCCTGACCTATACTAACTCCCCGGTATCCAATGTATGAAATTTAAAATCCATGTCCTCATCAATAAATCCTACATGGCCCTGTCCTGAACTATTTCTATAATCTCCTCCAAGCTGCACCCACTCCTGAATGTTCCAGCCCCATCATGGCAAAGACCCCAGCTGCTTCTAACCTGCTCTATAGAATTCCCCGCTGAGATTTCTCTGCCTCGCCACTTTTTCTCCACCTTGATTCAGGAACCAATGAGTTCAAACCCTTCCGCGAAAATTAGACAAAATAATTGTGGCATTGCTGACATTGCTTTGTTTAAATTTTATAGAACCTAACAAGCCACAGGTTACTTTGGAAAGTGGCAAAAGAGACATTACTGTGAACTGGAACGTTTCTGTTACCAAACTAAGACCAATAACAAACATTTCTATAAAATGCAACTGTACAGGTAAGAAACTTACTCTGGCTAATACAAATAGCAGCAACTGTATCTTGCAAGAGAAGTGCAATATTTGAAAATTTTATTGACTTTGAGATCCCTGAGAAACAAACACCTCCTTCTGTGAGATAAACTTGCCCCATTTTATCTCCAAATTTCCGGATGTGCGAGATGGAAATGGGGTGGAGCTCTCGACAGGACATCTGGAATCTGAGTGAACAGGGCAAGCAACTGTATGTCTCCTTAGCCAACCAGCTTGAGGGATGATGAAATTAGCAGAGCAAGGAGGTGTAAATTAGAATTATAAAATCAGAGAGAAAGAAAAACTGGAACCAGAAAGCAAGGTGAAAATGTGACAGAAAGGGAAAATACAAAAATCATTCTTTCTTATAAAAAAAAGTTTTCAACAATTAAAAGTTGAAGAAATGAGACTTGGCATTGGAAGTACATACAACATAGAACATAGAACAGTACAGCACAGAACAGGCCCTTCGGCCCACGATGTTGTGCCGAGTTTTATCTGAAACCAAGATCAAGCTATCCCACTCCCTATCATCCTGGTGTGCTCCACGTACCTATCCAATAACCGCTTAAATGTTCCTAAAGTGTCTGACTCCACTATCTCTGCAGGCAGTCCATTCCACACCCCAACCACTCTCTGAGTAAAGAACCTACCTCGGACATCCTTCCTATATCTCCCACCATGAACCCTATAGTTATGCCCCCTTGTAATAGCTCCATCCACCCGAGGAAATAGTCTTTGAACGTTCACTCTATCTATCCCCTTCGTCATTTTATAAACCTCGATTAAGTCTCCCCTCAGCCTCCTCCGCTCCAGAGAGAACAGCCCTAGCTCCCTCAACCTTTCCTCATAAGACCTACCCTCCAAACCAGGCAGCATCCTGGTAAATCTTCTCTGCACTCTTTCCAGCGCTTCCACATCCTTCTTATAGTGAGGTGACTAGGACTGCACACAATATTCCAAATGTGGTCTCACCAAGGTCCTGTACATTTGCAGCATAACCCCACGGCTCTTAAACTTCAACCCCCTGTTAATAAAAGCTAACACATTATAGGCCTTCTTCACAGCTCTATCCACTTGAGTGGCAACTTTCAGAGATCTGTGGATATGGACCCCAAGATCTCTCTGTTCCTCCACAGTCTTCAGAACCCTACCTTTGACCCTGTAATCCACATTTAAATTAGTCCTACCAAAATGAATCACCTCACATTTATCAGGGTTAAACTCCATCTGACATTTTTCAGCCCAGCTTTGCATCCTATCTATGTCTCTTTGCAGCCTACAACAGCCCTCCACCTCATCCACTACTCCACCAATCTTGGTGTCATCAGCAAATTTACTGATCCACCCTTCAGCCCCCTCCTCTAAGTCATTAATGAAAATCACAAAGAGCAGAGGACCACTGATCCCTGTGGCACTCCGCTAGCAACCTGCCTCCAGTCCGAAAATTTTCCATCCACCACCACCCTCTGTCTTCGATCAGATAGCCAGTTACCTATCCAATCGGCCAACTTTCCCTCTATCCCACACTTCCTTACTTTCATCATAAGCCAACCATGGGGGACCTTATCAAACGCCTTACTAAAATCCATGTATATGACATCAACTGCCCTACCTTCATCAACACACTTAGTTACCTCCTCAAAAAATTCTATCAAATTTGTGAGGCACGACTTGCCCTTCACGAATCCGTGCTGACTATCCCGGATTAATCCGCATCTTTCTAAATGGTCATAACTCCCATCCCTAAGGACCTTTTCCATCAATTTACCAACCACCGAAGTAAGACTAACTGGCCTATAATTACCAGGGTCATTTCTATTCCCTTTCTTAAACAGAGGAACAGCATTCGCCACTCTCCAGTCCTCTGGCACCATCCCCGTGGACAGTGAGGACCCAAAGATCAAAGCCAAAGGCTCTGCAATCTCATCCCTTGCCTCCCAAAGAATCCTAGGATATATTTCATCAGGCCCAGAGGACTTATCGACCTTCAGTTTATTCAAAACTGCGAGTACATCCTCCCTCCGAACATCTATTTCCTCCAGCCTATTAGCCTGTAACACCTTCTCTTCCTCAAAAACATGGCCACTCTCCTTGGTGAACACTGAAGAAAAGTATTCATTCATCACCTCTCCTATCTCGACTGACTCCATACACAAGTTCCCACTACTGTCCTTGACCGGCCCTAACCTCACCCTGGTCATTCTTTTATTCCTCACATAAGAGTAAAAAGAGTAAAAAGCCTTGGGGTTTTCCTTGATCCGACCCGCCAAGGACTTCTCATGCCCCCTCCTAGCTCTCCTAAGCCCCTTTTTCAGCTCATTCCTTGCTAACTTGTAACCCTCAATCGAGCCATCTGAACCTTGTTTCCTCATCCCTACATAAGCTTCCCTCTTCCTTTTTACAAGACATTCCACCTCTTTTGTGAACCATGATTCCCTCACTCGGCCATTTCCTCCCCGCCTGACAGGGACATACCTATCAAGGACACACAGTATTTGTTCCTTGAAAAAGTTCCACTTTTCATTAGTGCCTTTCTCTGACAGTTTCTGTTCCCATCTTATGCCCCCTAATTCTTGCCTAATCACGTCATAATTACCTCTCCCACAATTATAAACCTTGTCCTGCCGTACGGCCCTATCCCTCTCCATTGCAATAACAAAAGACACCGAATTGTGATCACTATCTCCAAAGTGCTGTCCCACAACCAAATCTAACACTTGGCCCGTTTCATTTCCCAGTACCAAATCCAATGTGGCCCCACCTCTTGTCAGCCTATCCACATATTGTGTCAGGAAACCCTCCTGCACACACTGCACAAAAACTGTCCCATCCGAACTATTCGACCTACAAAGGTTCCAATCAATATTTGGAAAGTTAAAGTCCCCCATGACAACTACCCTGTGACCCCCACACCTATCCATAATCTGCTTAGCAATTTCTTCCTCCACATCTCTATTACTATTTGGGGGCCTATAGTAAACTCCTAACAAACGTGACCGCTCCTTTCCTATTTCTAACTTCAGCCCATATTACCTCAGTATGCAGATCCCCCTCGAAGTGCCTTTCCGCAGCCGTTAAACTATCCTTGATTAACAATGCTACTCCTCCACCTCTTTTACCAGCTTCCCTCCACTTACTGAAACATCTATACCCCGGAACGTCCAACAACCATTCCTGTCCTTGTTATACCAATGTCTCCATAATGGCCACAACATCGTAGTCCCAAGTACCAATCCACGCCCCAAGTTCATCTACCTTGTTCCGGATGCTCCTTGCATTGAAGTAGACACACTTCAACCCACCTTCCTGCCTACTGGTACCCACCCTTGACCTTGATACCTTCCCCAATACCTCACTACCCTCAACACTGACTTCCAGACTACAACTCCTTTTCCCACCCCCCTGACAAATTAGTTTAAACCCCCCTGAAGAGCCTGTAGTTACTTCTTTGCACCAATTTAAGATGACTGTCAGTAATTAAGAGTCATCACATAATCAAAAGTACTTTGAAATAATTTGATTTAAATTTCTGTGATGATTCCGCCCATGCAAACACACAATCCCTAAAGCCCTCGCGGGTTGTGGGGACGGCGGGGGGGGGGGGGGGCAGCAGGGGATAGTAGTGAGAGTAAAATAAAATGGATGCTACTCCCTCTGGAATCCTGCGCACCCTGACCCAGATGCGCTTTTACAGTGGGACGAGCAGGACCTGAGACAGGAAGCCCATCTAAGCCCCTATTAAGGCTATTAAGTTGCCACTTAATGGCAGAGAGCCCAACTGCTTCTGATCTGCTCTATAGAATTCCCAGCTGAGATTTCTCTGCCTCACCACTTTTTCTCCACCTTACCAAATCTTCTTAGAGTTTTCCTCTTTGACCAACTTCAGCACCTCGTTCTTTACCTCAATGTCAAAGTCCTTTAGGAAACCCCTTTATATTAAAGACACATTATAAGTTCTTGTTGCTACTTTCTAGCATCAATCCTCTTGCTGCTTCAAATCACAAGTGTTGTGTTGACTGCTGGGAATGTATGATTTCTGGGACGGAGTTTGGTACCTATATCCCCAACATATGGCCAATCTGAAGAAGATGCATGTAGGTTGTATGTCAATAGTTGAAGATTTTAAAGGTTATTTATTCGTCTCACAAGTAGACTTACACATTAACAGTGCAATGAAGTTACTGGGAAAATACTGGGAACCCCCTGTCCTGCTTTGGGTTTGCCTGTTGTGCCCATCCCTTGTGCCCATCCCTTGTCCCACCGCTTGGCAGTACCATTCTGGCAGTGCCGGGGACAGTGCTACAGCACTGCCCAGCCATCTCCCGGATCACCTGAGGGCTACACTGATCTCCATGCCCCCAGTATGGTCATCTCAGCACAATGGCAAAGTGGTTAGCGCTGCTGTCTCACAGCACCAGGGACCCAGGTTCAATTCTGGCCCTAAGGAGAATCCCAGTTTTTCAAGTCTCCATCTCGGTGCTGAGTTCCTTATCACTAATTCTCTTCTAAGCCTTTCTTTGAGTCCATGATGTTTTTCTTCAAGTGTGGTTCTCTGAACTGGACATTTTGTGTTTGCACAGTCTCCCCGCTTCTGCACCCGGTTTCCTCTGGGTGCTCCACAGTCCAAAGATGTGCGGGTTTGGTCGATTGGCCATGCTAAATTGACCCTAGTGTCAGGGAGACTAGCTAGAGTAAATGTGTCGGGTTATGGGAATAGGGCCTGGGTGGGATTGTGGTCGATAGAGACTCACTGGGCCGAATGGCCTTCTTCTGTAGGGATTCTATGATTCTTTATGATCTCGGCTGCTGGAGAGCAGTAACGATTCCCACCGACATTACATCATGGCAGTGGGCAGGAATATATGACGTTCCCGGAACATATTGGGTGAAGCTGTTTAATCAGAGGTAAATGTAAATTCAGAAGGACATGAACCTGATTACATCGCCAGCAGTGGAGGGGGGTGAGGGCTGCAGGGAAGATCTCAAACTGAGATCTCCCTACTCTAAATCCCATTATGGCCCCCTCACAGGAATTTGCGTACATAAGGGGATTTGCCCGTGGCGGATGTGGCCAAAAAGTCCTCCCTTTCGTCACAGGCATGGTGCTGCAGTACCTTTTCCAGCCCGCTGCAGCGCTGTGTATGGAGGAGTAGGAGAGCTCTCGGTCAATTTGAATTCAAAGTGCAGATGGGGTCCTGCCTGCTGCTAATCAGAGCTCAATTAAGCATAAAATGGCAGCAGGCTTGTCAGAGTCATCCGCAGCAACTCTCAGGATGACAGGCACCAAGGGTTTGCCATCCTGAAAATTCAGGCCCCTGTAGCAAGTCATTATATCCAATAACCTTTGGAAATTTCCTATTGAATCTACTTCCACCACCCTTCCTCCATCCTTTCAAGCAGTGTATTGCAATCATAAAAAGTAACTTTCCACATCCTCCACTGGTTCTTTTGCCAATTACCTGAAATCTGTGTCCTCCAGTTATCTACTATTCTTAATTATTTTTAATTACGCCATCAAAATCCTTCATGATTTTGAATGCCTCTATAATCCTCCAATACGCTACTATGTTGTAACAAGAATTTGCATTTCAATAGCACCTGTAATATTCCAAGGCACTCCCCTAAGGAGAATCCCAGTTTTTCAAGTCTCCATCTCGGTGCTGAGTTCCTTATCACTAATTCTCTTCTAAGCCTTTCTTTGAGTCCATGATGTTTTTCTTCAAGTGTGGTTCTCTGAACTGGACATTTTGTGTTGAATATCAACTTAAAAAAAAAGTATGACGGCCCTGGGTGAAGGGTTTGGGTGGGTGGGTGTGAGTGTGGGGGGGCTGTGATTAGAGTTTCAGAAATCTGTTTCTCCACCCGTACCCACCTCCAGCTCCTCCATTCCCAGTTTTAATTGGAAGGTAGGTACATGCCCTGCCTGGTCCATGGAGGCAGGTTGGCACTTATGGCTGTGAGTCTGATTATCATTTTGGTTTTGAATTTCCGTTTTGAGCAGGTTTTGAACTTGAATTTATCTGTTGTCATTTGGGTTTCCCAAGGCTTGGGAAACTGGCAGCTTCCTCGAGGCAAGGACTTAGCCCTGGTTCTAGGTCTCTGCCTGAGGAATCTCTATGATGGGATAATCTGCCCCCATGACTTTCCCCAGGACCTTCAAATTCCCTCTCACCTCTTCACTCTACTGGTTGGTCCACCTACAGTTTTTTTATATACTTTTCCAATTCAATCAAATCAAGTCCAATTCAGATTCTCAACAAGTTGAGACATTTCCGATCCAGGCTGACAAGACAGGGCATGCAATCCTTTACTCTGCCTTGGGCCTGATCTACATGAGCCAAGCTGATTGGAGTAGGCGGAGAATTCCTCCTCCAAGGCTTGATCTCATTTGCATCTTAGCCAAAAGGCTGAGACGCCGCTTTTAAAAAATTGCTTCATATGAAAATGAAGCTTAAATGCAACCCAATGACCTCAATCAAGTGCAGTATCCGCATAACTACGCCTTTTGGCTAAGATCAAGTGTGGTCTGGTGATGCTGCACTTGGTAGTGGCCATTGGGTTGCATTTAAGCTTCATATGATTCATATGAAGCAATTTTTAAAAGCGGTATCTCGGTCTTTTGGCTAAGATGCAAATGAGATCAAACCTGGGGGGGGCGGAGACGTCTGCCTACTCCAATCAGCTTGGCTCATGAGGATCAGGCCCGAGGCAGGGTAGAGGGTCGCATGCCCTGTCTTGTCAGCTTGGATCGGAAATGTCTCAACTTGTTGAGACTCAGAATTGGATTTGATTTGATTGAATTGGAAAAGTACAAAAAAAAAATCCGCATAACTACACTTGATCTTAGCCAAAAGGCCAAGATTCCTGAGCAGGAGTTGGAGAGCCCTCGGCTGCATGTCAGCATGGCATTGAGATACTAAGTTGAGGCTTTCCTTCATTATGGCAGTCAAAGTATGCAGACTATTTGTCTGGGTCAATTATTTTTACATTGTTGTTGGTGCGGATTTGAAGGGGCGAATGACCTCTTTCTGCATTGTAGGGACTCTGTGAAAGCCTCCCTCTCCAGCACAGCAATATTCTCCATCATCAGTAGTGTCACTCCTCCATTTTTTCCTTGCCTTTCTTCCCTGACCATTGTATCTCAGTATATTTAGCATCCTGTCTGACCCGTTTTTAAAAGTTATCGCCGCAAAATCATATTCCTATTTGGGCTACTATGTCTGCAGCTCACTAATCTCAGTTCCTGCACCTCTTGCATTCACAGAAAACCTAATGCCACCTTCGGAATCTGTGCTTTTGACGTGTCTGCTTTTTTCCTCAACCTCCACCCATTTCCACCCACCCCCCCCCTCACTGTGATTGACCCATCTCCCACACTTCTGCCCTCACCCCTTTGTTATGGTACGGATCAGAAACTCCAAGGTATATTCTGAAGTCAGATTAGCCCCCAACAGTTTGCTATTTTGACATTAATGTGAAGATATGATGTTTCACTCCAACTGTGATCCTACTGACGCACTGGGAAGCTGAAGAGTCTGGTTTGTACTTCAGAATAAACCTGAGCATGACTGGTTCGAAGTAGAAACTTCTTTATTAAGCGTCCTTTATACTTAGCATTTTACAGAAAGCAAAATAAGGATTGCTTAAGAGAGAGGGAGAGAGAGAAAGCAGCAAAAGCCAGCGCTGGATCAAACTAACTGAACATCATTGTATGTCTACAATATAACTGAATATTTATCTTGTGTTATTAAAGAGCTGGGTATAAACAGTCTCTAGCTATACAATAACACTTGGTAGCTGTGGCCATGGAAGCTTCTGTTTACCTTATGAGAAAGCTTGTTTACCATACATTGTACTTTCAAGAGAATGTAGCTAAGTTTCTAGGCTGAACCCAGAATTCCAATCTGAAGTGGCTAAATTAGTTTAAAGCATAGCACAATTAGTTACATTAGGCAGAAATGCCTTAAGATGAAGCCTTTTAACTGGGCAAACCATACAGAGGATCCCACAGAAGTTTTCATCAAAATAGGCTGTATAACAACACAATTTAACTATAACAAATGAACTAGCTTAACATTTAACAATTAAACAATACTTAAACATGACAAGGTATGATTCTTAACTGCTAAACTATCCCCCAGAGTTGGCCTCAATGCCAAAAGAATCTAAAGCTCTCCCGTCTTTCCAGTGACACACTCATCTGCTGTATCCTTTCATTACTATATTCACTTGCAGGTAGCATCGGGAGTAATCCGGAAATTACTACCTTTAATTTCTGACTTGCGAGTTTATTTTTCAGATCCTAAACACTGCATGAAAGTCTCTTTTTTTTTGCCTCAGTTGTTCATACTGTTATGGACCAAGGCTGTTCACCTTCTCCCCTCAGAGTGCTGCTTTGTGAATTGTTCACCCTGGCACCAGGGAAGTAACATCCCATCCTGGATTCTTGACTATACTTGTAGAAATGCATGTCTATTCCCACAGTTTTTTAATCCCTTATTTATATTGTTTTTCCAATCTTCCTCCTGACCCCCTCCAGTCGTCATGCCAAGAACCCCAAGTCCCCAAATTTGTTATGATTACGGGTGGGAAACACCCAAATTGTTATGCTCCTCAGAGAGGAGGGATGAACTGGCTCCTTTTCCTCTATTCAACCCTCTCTGTTAGTCACTTCCCTTGAGGATACCTTTTCCCAGTTCAAATGTATTTATACTTTAAAAGGAGCCATTTTAACTAGGCATTCTTGAATTACAGAGTGAGTTTATTTCAAATACAATACAATTCAATACAAGTTTGCAGATGACACCAAGATTGGTGACATAGTGGACAGTGAAGAAGGTTATTTAGGATTGCAATGGGATCTTGATCAATTGGACAGTGGGCTGACGAATGGCAGATGGAGTTTAATTTAGATAAATGTGAGGTGATGCATTTTGATAGATCGAATCAGGGCAGGACTTACTCAGTTAATGGCAGGGCGCTGGGGAGAGTTACAGAACAAAGAGATCTAGGGGTACAGGTTCATAGCTCCTTGAAAGTGGAGTCACAGGTGGACAGGGTGATGAAGAAGGCATTCGGCATGCTTGGTTTCATTGGTCAGAACATTGAATACAGGAGTTGGGACATCATGTTGAAGTTGTAAAATATATTGGTAAGGCCACACTTGGAATACTGTGTACAGTTCTAGTCACCATATTATAGAAAGGGTATTATTAAACTAGAAAGAGTGCAGAAAAGATTTACTCGGATGCTACCTGGACTTGATGGTTTGAGTTATAAGGAGAAATTGGATAGACTGGGACTTTGTTCCCTAGAGCATTGGAGGCTTAGGAATGATCTTATAAGGTCTATAAATAATGAGGGGCATAGATAGGGTAGATAGTCAACATCTTTTCCCAACAGCTAGAGAGCATAGATTTAAGGTGAGAGGATAGAGATACAAAAGGGTCCGGGGGACAATTTTTTCACTCATAGGGTGGTGAGTGTTTGGAATGAGCTGCCAGAGACAAGAGTAGAGGGGGATACAATTTTTCATTTAAAAAGCATTTAGACGGTTACATGGGTAAGATAAGTATAGAGGGATATGGGCCAAACGCGGGCAATTGGGACTAGCTTAATGGTAAAAATTATGTGGCATGGACAAGTTCAGTCGAAGAGCCTGTTTCCATGCTGTAAAGCTCTATGACCATGACACACAGATTAGAAATAAGAAGTGAGTTCAAAATTAGAAGTTACTAACATATGCAAGTGTTGTTTATCTGTGAGGAGTAGATGGTGAAACCTTGTGGCCGTTAAGCTGGCTGATTCTGATAGCATTGACTTTGGCAGTTGAGTCGTTCGTTTGGAGATTTTTGGTTCTGCAGGTTAGCTGAGGGATTTGTCCTGCTTCTTTTACGACTAGATTTGCTAACGTGTGACCTAATTGCAGCAATCGGAGAGAAATTTTACCTGCAACCAGCAAGGATGTCGAATGAATGTTCTTCAGCTGTGACACTTCAGAGCAAGCACCAGTGCAGTGGAACTAGAACACCAGACTAGCACACTAGCACACAAAGACCAGAGTTGCAGTTGTTTTTCTATCCCATTTGCTTGTGTATTCCTGGAAGGGGAAAGCCACAAACATGTCTGGGAAATAAATTACAGGAGATGATTCCTGCTGGGATGATATTCAGCTTCCATTATCTCCACAGGAGATTATTGTTCAGTTTCTACATTGCCCTACGTTTGAAAACAATGCGGCATTCCATTGTGTCTCTCATGACTGAGTGTAATCCACAGAGGAATTCTAGCAAGTGGTTACTTTGCAGTCTCAGCCAGTTTTAATTTGTATATCCATTTTTAAAAAAGAATGTCTTATTTAAAAGTTTAACCTATCCGTACATAATTTTGGGCTGTAATACACTGGCACCGCACACTGAAGTTATGATGTACCACAAAAATGCTGCAGTTTTTCAAAGCATGGTTTGCCAAGTTCAAGCCTTCATAAGAATAATTCAAAACCTGCATTCCTTTCTTTACAGAGCAAAATCAAATAACGAAAAGTGAGCGTGATGCCATAGGACACTCCACTTTTATGAATCTGGATCCATATACATATTGTAAAGTAAATGTTAGTGTCAGCAATGAGAAATGCACAGGTGAAATTATGGCCATTTGGAGTGCAAGCACAATTCAGACTGAAGTAGATCGTAAGTATTCCAATAGTAACACTTCTGTAATTATTATAATCAATGCTGTTGCTCCATTTAAAAGCCATTAACTTTTTCTTAACTTATTGGGTGGAATCTTGAGCTGCTCCTGGGATTGGGAAGCAAGGCTGGCACGGAATCTTAATCGAGTGAGAGGCTAAATATCAGCTTCTGGATGGTGGGATGAAACTAAGTTCAGCAAAGTTCGAAACTGGGTCGAGCTCCTTGACAGCAAGCACCGGGTAGCCCTTTTGCGTACATTTGCATGGCATGCTAATTAGATGTAAATTTCACCAGAATTAAGTTCCCCTTCCCAATTAAGTTATTCACGAGCGAGAAATACCTGCCGTCAGATTCATAGCTGCGTATAAGTGGCATGTGGCAGGTAAGGTAAGGCACTTACTGGAGTTGGAGTGAATAGCTGCTGCTTTTTCCTCCTCGGGGACCTGTTGTTCACCAAAACAATGATTGAGATCGGGTGGCATCAGTCGAAGGATCTGAGGGTGGTCGAGGTGGGCATGATCAGTTTCTAATTGGTTTCTCGAGGGTGATGGTCATCCATTGCTCTCATTTCCCATCATCCCCTGACTGGCCCTCTAAAGCGTCAATTACTTATGGGATCATCTCTTTCATTAAAGTTTGTTTATGTTACATCTTGCTAAGGTAACAGAATGTTTTGATATCTCCCTTGCCCATTTATCCAGGATGGGAGAACTATGCTGCCATGACCCCATAATTGATACCTTGAGCTCATCGTCTCAAAACTACATTTAATTGGTATTGAATCAGGCACCTGTCTGTGAGTCTGTGTTTTGTACAGGTTATTAGAAGATGCTGTTGCTCCTCTCGGCACAGTGGTTAGCACTGCTGCCTCACAGTGCCAGGGACCCGGGTTCGATTCCCAGCTTGGGT
Organism: Mustelus asterias; assembly: GCF_964213995.1. Taxonomy (NCBI): domain Eukaryota; kingdom Metazoa; phylum Chordata; class Chondrichthyes; order Carcharhiniformes; family Triakidae; genus Mustelus; species Mustelus asterias. The sequence goes on from NC_135808.1 coordinate 72,119,909, forward strand.
CACTGTCTGTGCGGAGTCTGCACATTCTCCCTGTGTCTGCGTGGGTTTCCTCCGGGTGCTCCGGTTTCCTCTCACAGTCTGAAAGACGTGCTGGTTAGTTGCATTGGCCATGCTAAATTCTCCCTCAGTGTACCCGAACAGGCGCCGGAATGTGGCGACTAGGGGATTTTCACAGTGTTGATGTAAGCCTACATGTGACACTAATAAATAAACACTAATAAATAAACTCTGTATCTACTTGGAATTAGTTACTTTACTTTTATAACAAAGAATAGAATGGTAAAGTTGCTTATCACCTTAAAAATAATAAAGAAGTTTACAAGTACTAATTATGGTGTATCTCATATTATGTATATAATAGAAGCGAGAATAATTTTTACTTGTGATCAGACAATCTGCAATGTCCAGGAACATTGATTCATTGGATATCTGATTGATCTATAGGACTTAATTAAAACAGGCACTTATCAATGTGTTTTTGCTGAGACAACTGCTTTGCTACAGTATGTTTTGCTGTATCTGTCAGTGCTTAGTATAAGTCAATGAAACTTACAGGATCGTTCTGCAAAACTTACAAAATGACCACAATTACACAAAGTATATATCAAATACATGTCAGTGCTTGAAAGTGATTGGTGTGCTAATCATGACACAGTGCATTCAACCAAATAGATCCTAAAACTTAAAAGAACAACAGAGTTACAAAAGTTAATTACTTATTTCTAAGCTTACAAAATAAGAAATGGTTTCATATTGTGAAATAAAGTGGCTTCCTTTAAACATCACAAGTTAAATTGCACTAATTTAATGCACAAGACTGAATGTTTTAATACTGGATGCAACAATCGCTTTACTCACTCTCCAAAGCTTCCACACCCTGCCTCTCCCTCAAAGAATGGCTGCCTTGCTGTGACCCTTGCCATGATCTTGGCAATGATTGGCATTTTATCTGCCGTATGTCAATGCCCTTTGGCATTCTGAGTGCACTGATAGACATACACCCTGTAACTCTGTTTGTTTTCCCACATGTATTGGTTACTCTGAGGTACTGTTAATATACAGCATCACACTGGTGGAACGGCATGTTCCTGTTGCTCGTCAGGCATCTAAACACAGCTTTCACTCATTACTGACCATGGAGTTCAGGTAGAGGGTGAATTGGTTGCCTCAGTATAGAGTATCAGTGCCTGTGGTTGCTTCATGCATGGGTCTACCATCTAGCTTCCCATTTCATGGACATATTTCAATTCATATTAAGCTTCCAGTTTGCAATTCTATGGACCACTCACCTTTCCAGAAGGCAGGAGGTCAATAAATTTCTTCTGGCACGAGATCCATTTTCTTGCAACCAACACTCGATTACATGACCGGCTCTGCTATCTCCAACCATTCTTCATTTGGCCTGCAGGCCTTCCATTCCAATTTGGTGGGAACAGGACATCTTTCCTTTACCTTGCTGCCTCCAGAGAGGTGTTATGAATCGTAGGAAAACCCCTCTTTCCCCCCATCACTCCCATTGATGACCAATCCTCTGCTGCTTCTGTTGATATGTACCCCTTCCTTTGTAGCCTGTGTCTGCAGCCTGCCAGAATGGTGTTCATGTGACTTTAAACGGTGGTTAGCACTACTGCCTCACAGGGACCCGGGTTCGATTCCTGGCTTGGATCACTGTCTGTGTGGAGTTTGCACACTCTCCCCATGTCTGCATGGGTTTCCTCCGGGTGCTCCAGTTTCCTCTCACAGTCTGAAAGAAATGCTGGTGAGGTGCATTGACTCGAACAGGTGCTGGAGTGTGTCGACTAGGGGAATTTCGCAGTAACTTCATTGCAGTGTTAATGTAAGCCTTACTTCTGACTAATAAATAAAGTTAATAATAAAAATGGTGCCTCACAGTGTGCTGGTGATGCCAGGACCCAGCACCCTTAATTGGCCACCTTCCCTCCTTCCAGCCCTTATCTTCCTTATAAAATTACCAAAGAAGATCCACTGCTACCTGTGCTTGCGACCAACTTGAATACTCCCTCAACATTGACCAATCAGCCTGATTGGTAAAATTCCGGCCAACGTTTCTGGCCATTGATCTTTTTTTCCCCATTATGTCTCCAAAACGCAAGCACATTATTTTGCAGAGGCACCCAGAGTTTAAAAATAAAACCACAATGATTGCAAGCTTTTTATCAATAATATAATTTCATAACTGCAACAATGCAATAACTATTACTGCCAAACACTAATATCACTGTGACAGAAAGTTTGACATGCAATCATGTTTCAGCTCTCTGTTGCAAATTTGGAATATCTGTTTTTTTGTCTGTGATAATTCAAACACAAATGTATGCATATTATTGTTTAATTTAATATTATGGCATGTTCTAATAGAATATTTCCATTTTTCTCATAGGTCCAATGACACCTACAATAAAAAAATTAAGCTTAATAGCAAATAATGAGATCAGACTCGAATGTTCAAAATTAAACAAGAAAGATTTCCACGGATCACAGCAGTTGTATTTGGTCAAGGTTGATGGCAAACTATGGGAAAAGAACCAACCGGATTGTAACAAATTTAAAATTAATGACTTAAACTATCTGACTACATATACAATAGAGGTAACGTGAATTCAATGTGTTTCAGGCTTATTTCATATTATATGATGCTGATGTCATACTTTTACCAATGTAACTGTTGACTGTCCTTTTACAGCTAATTGCCGATAATGGGAAATACCAAAGTTTTCCCTATGTTCAACACATCAAAACTAAATGTAAGTGAAATGCTTGTTAAAATCACAGTTTGCCAACACCAAGTGCTTGTAAGCTTCCTGCAGCTTGTCCACCATCATACCTGTTACTATATTAGACTTATATGATTCTCTAAAATCAAGTGTTAAGAGTTCCAGTTCCCAGTGACTTGTCCACCCTTTCAGGTTTCATTGATTAATGGGGTGAGTTACTCATCAACCCGGGAGAACTGTACATTTATTTGACTCGGTTATCAGATTATTGAATGCGCAGATCTAGTGTGTTCTGAACTCCCATCTTCAGTCATGCTGTTTTAAACCGTTTTTTTTCTCTTCAACTAAGTGATTGAGACTAGTAGCCTTTTAACCATCTGCAGGCAGTCAGCAGGGACCCTTTCGAACTGACACAGCGAACTGCCCAACGCACTGAGATTTGTCAATTTCATTGCCACTATCCTTCTGAATATATAGTGGGTGCACATGTCAAACTTGCAATTTTCAGGGAAGCTCAAGGTTCAAGTTCTGTATGGTACTCAAGTCGTGTACAATTTACAATATGGTTCAGACCGTTGAGAGATGGCATCCCAAAGATGCCGGGGGCGGGGGAGTACCCCAACACCTGCAATGCGCCCCTCTTCCATCCCTCCCCACCCCACCCATTACCCTAGAGGTTCCAAGGTAAGGTTTGCATGGCAATTGCCCACAAAATGGAAACTTCCCATGGACAATGGCACTGCAATTGAGAAACATCCAAAATGACGATTTGAATTGCAAACTTTGGATGGTTCCCATTGTGTTTCATCTATTGTTACCCAGAAAAAAAGTTCAAAGAATTAAAAGCACTCCTGGCTCCTGGGTGACATTTTGTTCAGTCGCATCAACTCCACCCCTGCCATTCGCCCACCCCCCCCCACCCCATGGTCAGAAAAACGGCAGATTGAATTTAATGCAGAAAAATGTAAGGTGTACATTTTGGCAGAAATAAATGAGAAAAAACAATCGGGGGGGAGGGAGGGGGAGGCGAATCTCGCAGCCCATTTATGTGGCACAGTGGGCCAGGAGACTCTAGCTGAGGCCGTTTTGCGGGCTCCCCGCTCGGCGCCACAGCCTCCGCGAGTCTCAGGCAGCCGGATTTCCAGTGCCATCAGCCCCGCCCCAGAAATCAGCATGGAGCTGAATAAATTATGCAAATTGTAATTTCAATCTACTTTAAATATAATCAGCCGGCCCAGGACTGAAATCTCCGGGCTCACCTGCATCTCTCCCCACCCCCACCCTTTCGCCACATTCAAACTTCTTAAAGAGCATGTGGAGTAGAACTCTTGGACACCACAAGTAATGTACTGTTTACCCACCCAGAAGCGTGAAGAAATTCTCCCCATTAGTTTTCCAAAATTCCAAGTTATTATGCTAATATATGTTACACTGCTTTGCATATTTTCCTACAATAAAGCATTTTCTGTGAATAATGATAGAATTTTGTGCTATAGATAATGACAAGGCATTAATTGGATTCCTGGTGTTCCTGATCATTGCGACTTCAATAGCTCTGGCCATCGTACTGTACAAAATATACGTTTTGCAGAGAAGATCTTCAAGGTACCCATTGTATTTAGTTAAAAATGATTTAACCTATGCTTCGAATGAGCTGCACTACTGGTCCCAACTAATAAAATATACTTCCACGGAAAATACATGTAATACCCGGAAAAGTAACAAAAATACTGCACCAGAAAGAGTACTTTCTCTGAGTGAATTGACATTTCTCCAAAAGTGTTGTATTCTGATAGGTTCTTAGTTAATTGGAGTGAATGCAATCTTTTAAAATGTTTGAATGCTCGCCATTTTCCTCCATCTGCTGTTACTTTTTCTTCTACCACCAAAAATACTTTTTCATAGTTGTGGCTGCTATTACTCAGAGTCTGACTGAGATCACAGTGCAGGTCGTGCATCCTTCAGATCAAGCTCATGGACCAAGAGCAATGGCAAAAGATTGGGCTGGACAGTTCTTTTTTGACTGGTGCAGACACAATGGGCTAAATGGCCTCCTTTTGTGCTGTAAACTTCCTAAGTTTCTACGGCCTGCTTTGATGGTCTTCTTATTTTCTCTGAGGTAAAGCACTTTAGCATCATACAGCAGCTGCTCAGACGTTGTTTAGCTGCTGTCGGCAATGACAGAAATTTGGGAACCAAACCTTAGTGTTGACTCTGCAGCGGGAGAAAATATAGTTTTATTTCATTGTAACGTGAGTGTTCTTGCATATGAATGTGATTGATTATATCTCACTTTCTGAATGGGATCTCCAGCTTTGGTTCCTCGTGCTAATGTCTTATATTTGCTCTGTCAGTTTCCCACAAAACAAATGGACAATTCCAATCGCCCACTGATCAACGGCCTTAATTATTCCGTGAATTGAGTTAACAAGCTACCCACTGCTTACAGAGGGGTAGCCATTCAGTGCCTGATGCAGTCTCCAGGACTACGGCAGGATGTGGCAAGCCCACCAGTATCGGGAAATTCCACAGCTGTCCTCCTCTATTCCCATCTCCATCTCAGCACCTGAATCATGCCCGACTTAACGCTTAAGAGATGCCTGCAAGACTCTGCACAGACTGAATTCAATGGATTTGAAACATTCCCCTTTCTTTCAGTAGCAAACAGTGAATTCCTTACCACAGAAGTGGCTCTGATTTTTTGTTAGATAGCAAAAGTGGAAACGTCCAGTCTGACCAATATCAGTGCAAAGTAAGATAGTTGTGGGACAGTTATTCCTACACTCTACAAAAACTCAACACAATGTAGCAAAATTCCAGCCCAATCATTCTCTTGGTGGTTTTTAATATTCTTCTCAAGGTGAATGTTGTTACTGCTTGGGAATTGAATGCTTATAAGCATTTTATAGCTGCTCTTGGCGGTAAGAACCCTTTAAGAACAGATAGAAAGAGATGAGTATTCCACCTCAAAATGCAGTGGAATTCCAATTTTAGAAAGAAACTCCACTGAGGTGTGGCATCATTTTATTTCCCACACCAGGCATAGTTTTGGTCTTGGACAATATATAAAACAATGTAAGTTCTGACTTAGTCAAGGTTGATATGAGATTGTGGCCACAGCAACTACACCAACCAAACCTGTTCTCCGATCAGTTAATCTGGACTCAAAGGTTGGGATTTTTCTGACCACGCTCGCCCCAAGACTGAAAAATCCCACACGAAGTCAATGGACCTTTGCATGATCCTGTCCCGCCCATTACGATTCCCATAACAGGCAGGATGGGAAAATTCCACCTAAACACTGTTTCCAAAAGGGAAAAGAGAGTTGAAACATTCAGTCCATTCGTCCCTATATTTTCAAACAGACTATGTCAGCGAATGAACTATGTCATGTTCTCCCTGTTTTTGTGTGGGTTTCCTCCGGGTGCTCCGGTTTCTTCCCACAGTCCAAAAGACGTGCTGGTTAGGTGCATTGGCCATGCTAAATTCTCCCTCAGTGTACCCGAACAGGCACCGGAGTGTGGCGACTAGGGGATTTTCACAGTAACTTCATTGCAGTGTTGATGTAAGCCTACTTGTGACAACTAAGAAATAAACTTAGACTTAACTGCATTTAACTTAAAGTATGGTATTGTTTGTGGGCAAATTAACAGAAGGGTCAGATTAAAAATTACATGACCATTACATTTAACTGAATATTTTTGAATGTATGTGGCATGCCTTTGAAAAGTGTGAACAAGTGCAGAGCAACCTTATCATAATGCATATTATTATAATGCATATTACTGTTATGTAAGGTATCAATGCAATGTATGTTAACTAATGATATTTTGTCCTTAAATCTGGCAATTATGCACAACTATTTTGTTTTTTCTCTATCCTAAATAGACGTTCCGAAGAGTCTGTGGAACTTATTGAACACGGTTAGTTACCTTACCTTCTGTTTAACTTTTCCAGAGCAGCATTGCATATGAATTCCCACAGGGAAAATACGTTCAAAGCTTTAATGTCATCTATCATTCCTCGCAGATGATGAAAAGCAGCTACTCAATGTGGAACCCATCCTCGCAGAACAACTAATTGACGTGTACAGGAGAAAGCAGGCTGATGAGTCAAGACTATTTTTAGCAGAATTCCAAGTATGTGAACTTGGTGAATTATTGCCTTCCCAATGGTTTAATCTTCCAGTTTTGCCCATGATAGGCATTGAGGGGTTGATGATTGCGGTTTTGAAAGGAAGGAATAGCATACTGAGGAGAGGTAACCGTTTATAATCTCAGTTAGGATGAGAGCCAGAAAGGGAAGGTGGCTGTTCAGATGTTTTGGGGCCCGATTTTAGCATTGCAACGGGCGCGAAAACATGGTAAAGTCGGGTGTGTGGCCATTAACGCGATCCGCGCCCACGCAGATTGCCACTTTACCGAAACCCGGGAATGGCGGCGATCCGCTTTGCGCCCAAAACGGGCGCAACGGTGATTTAAATGCATTTGCATGCATTTAATTTGAATTAATGAACTGCCCACACAGCTTTATCAGCATTTCCTCCTTTACCACTGCGTTTGCCAATCCGGAACCGCGCCGTAATGGACCTGCTAAATAAAAGTCTGAATCGGGCGCTCCAGCTGCTGAAGAGCACGTTCAGTGCTTCCAACGGCTCTCTGACTCAGATCAGTGGTGGTGGGGGGGGAGGAGGGAGACGGGTCAGATCATTCTCTGGTTGGGAGGGGAGGGGCGGGGTTATTGAGGCCAGATCGTTCTCTGGTTGGGAGGGGAGGAGGAGGAAGAGGCGGGTCAGATATATCTCTGGTGAGAAGGGGGAGGATGGAGGACCGATCGTTGTCTGGTGGGGAGGGAGGAGGAAGCGTGTCAGGTGTTCCTCTGGGGGGGGGTGGGGGGAGGGGGAGGAGTGAGGCCAGACTATTCTCTGCGGGGGAGGGGGATAAGTGAGGCCAGATTGTTGTCGGGGAGGGGGGGGGGGTGAGTGAGGCCAGATCGTTGTCTGGTAGTGGGGGGGGGAGGTCCGATCACTCACTGGTGGGGGGAGGAGGCAGCTGGACCTCTGGTGGGGGGGGGGGCAGATGGATCACTGGTGGGGCGGGGGGGCAGTTGGATCGCTGGTGGGGGGCCAGATGGATCTCTGGTGGGGGGGGTGCAGATAGATTTCTGGTGGGGGGGTGCAGATGGATCTCTGGTGGGGGGGGTACAGATGGATCTCTGGTGGGGGGGTGCAGATGGATCTCTGGTGGGAGGGGCAGATGGATCTCTGGTGGGGGGGCAGATGAATATTTGCTGGGGGGGCAGATGGGTATCTGGTGGGGGGGCGCATAGATATCTTGTAGGGAGGGGCAGATGGATCTCTGGTGGGGGGGGCAGATGGATCTCTGGTGGGGGGGCAGATGGGAGCGCGGGGGGCAGGGAGGTCTGCTGCCACTCTGCGGGCAATCGGTGGGGGGGCAGGGAGGCAGGGGTGGTAATCGGTCTGGGTAGTGGGGGGGTGGATAAGGGGGACAGTGATGTGTGTGGGTAGTGAGGGGCATGGATAAGGGGGACAGTGATATGTGTGGGTAGTGGGGGGGGTGGATAAGGGGGTCACTGATGTGTGTGGATAATGGGGGGTTGGATAAGGGGGACAGTGATGTGTGTGGGTAGAGGGGGTTGGATAAGGGGGACAGTGATGTGTGTGGGTGGGGGGGGTAGATAAGGGGGATAGTGATGTGTGTGGGTAGTAGGGGGGATGGATAAGGGGGACAGTGATGTGTGGGTAGAGGGGGGGTGGATAAGGGGGACAGTGATGTGTGTGGGTAGTGGGGGGTGTGGATAAGGGGGACAGTGATGTGTGGGTAGGGGGAGGGGTGGATAAGGGGGACAGTGATGTGTGTGGGTAGAGGGGGGGTGGATAAGGGGGACAGTGATGTGTGTGGGTAGTGGGGGGGGGTGGATAAGGAGGACCGCGATGTGTGTGGGTAGTGGGGGGGGTGGATAAGGGGGACAGCGATGTGTGTGGGTAGTGGGGGGGGAGGGGTGGATAAGGGGGACAGCGATGTGTGTGGGTAGTGGGGGGGGTGGATAAGGGGGACAGCGATGTGTGTGGGTAGTGGGGGGGGTGGATAAGGGGGACAGTGATGTGTGTGGGTAGTGGGGGGGGTTGGATAAGGGGGACAGCGATATGTGTGTGCACCATTGCTCCCGCTCGTCGCCCTGAGCCGCTTTCCCCACTTTCTGCGACCCGGGAGCGATCTGACACGGGCGCGCTTTTTCAAATTTTTTTCTAACTGCGCATGCGCAGTTCAGAGCTCCAATCATTTCGGTCGTGCTAAGCCCCGCCCACAACGCGAATGGGACTGGAGATGTTTTTTTCAGGTTGAGTGCGTATGGGGGCACCTGAAAGCAGATCTCCAAGTCGGATCTGCATTGCGCCCCAGATTCAGCACTTGGAATGAAAATGGTAATATCGGGCCCTTGGTGTGAATGAGCTTAAAAGAACAGGAAAGAAAGTAAGAAAACTAGTTTACACTTACGTTGAGCCTTGAACAACCTCATGACATCGCAAGCATGTAGAACAAATGAAGTGCTTTTTAAAGTGCAGTCACCGTTTTCATACAGGAAAGGTAATTTTCACACAGCACATAATAATTTTGGTGGTATTAATATATAGTATTGACCAGTACACCAGGAAGAGTTTGCTGCACTTCAAATAGTGCCAGACAATCTCTTCCAATCAGGTGAAAGGACAGATGGGTACCTGATTTAATGTTCATTCTCTTGATCCCACCATCACATCAGACCCCTCCACTCCCATCATCTAATCATGGACAGGTAGTTGAATCTGTTTGAGATCAACAGTGAAAAACTTTCTTTTTGCCTTATTAATGCAATGCATGTCTATATAGCAAAAGTTTTGACATTTGGGGTTACATATACCATCTGCCTACCCCAACCTCTCACTCTCCAATCCATCAAATAACAACTGAATGAATTCTATGAAGTAGAGGGGATCCACTCTGTCAGCTTGACAGCGAAGGTGACAATTATTATATTAATGATACACCAAAACTGAGCTGTGTGCCAAATTAGAAATGTACCTATTTTAGCAAAGGAAAAAAAAGGAACATATATTTTTGAAATTATTGTCACAGAGCATTCCGAGGGTCTTCACTAAATTTGGTGTAAAGGAGGCACGGCGAGGTTGGAATGCAAACAAGAACCGATATGTTGACATCCTACCATGTGAGTACCATTGGAATCTGCTAACTAGGTGAAGCTATCTATCTTAATGATCTGCCATTAGTCAAAGGAAAACTGCATAGAATAATTCAATACTGAAATAATATCAAGAGGTTTGAGGGGAAAGATAACAGATTCATGCATTGTGTAGGGCAGGGCAGCAGCTGTTTTATTCTAATTCACTGCCAGTTATAATTCATTCTTGTTTCCTTTTTTTTAAAGAAAAGCATTCTTTGGCAATATAGCTTTTATTTAGTATCATACAATCCCTCCAGTGCAGACAGGCCATTTGGTGCATTGAGTTTGCACCGACTGTCCGACAGAGCATCTTACCCAGTGTCATCTTGGACACTAAGGGGCAATTTAGCATGGCCAATCCACCTAACCCATACAACTTTGGAGTGTGGGAGGAAACCGGAGCACCCGGAAGAAACCTACGCAGACACGGGGAGAACGTGCAAACTCCACATAGTCACCCAAGCTTGGAATCGAACCCGGGTCTCTGGCGCTGTGAGGTTGTAGTCCTAACCATTTCTTAGACAGCACCTTCCAAACCCGTGACCGGTACCATTTAGAACTGGAGCAGAAGATACATGGGAACAATGCCACCTGGAAATTCCTGTCCAAGACACTCACCATCCTGACTTGGAAATATATCACAGTTCCTTCACAGTCGCTGGGTCAAGATCCTGGAATTCCCTCTCTAACAGCACTGTGGGTGTACCTATACCACAGGGACTGCAGTGGTTTGCAGGACAGCTCACCACCACCTTCTCAAGGGTAATTAGGGATGGGCAATAAATGCTGGCTTTGCCAGCGACGCCACATCCCATAAATGAATAAAAGAAAAACATATTAATGGCTTGGTCAGTGCAAAACAAAATCTTTTATTTATACTCAGACTTTCTTTGGTGGTTGTACGTGATTAATTGATGAACATCGGAACAGTTGATGATTTAGTGAATTCTTCAAACAGAACTAACGAGGGTTGAATTTTCCTAACAGATGATTACAACCGTGTTCAGCTTTCTTCAGTTCCTGGAGAGCAAGGTTCTGATTATATCAACGCAAGCTTCATTGATGTAAGTATCAATGAAGTGACAGACAAATAATATTTAACAATTTATAGTTATAAACGTTGCTACAATCTTTATGGCGATGGGATGTCTTAAATCCTTTTGAAAGCAAAATACCTTGGGAGAATATGTTCCTTGGTTTCATATAAAACTACAACTTGGAAAAGGGTAAAAACTCTGATCTTGGCATGACTTCCAATTTGATATTTGGCTCAAATCCTAATCCCATTCCCAGGATCTACTTACATGAAGACCAGTGCGAATGTAGTGTTGGCCTGATCTTGCTCTTTTCTTTGATGAGTGGCTGTTAAGTATCATGGACTCCATTATAATGATGCTTAGGTCTTCATGCTTCATCGTTCAGGCAATGAGTTTTCCATCCGTTATGAATGAACTGAATCCTGATGATTGTACTGGTGGAACACTTTGATATTTTTAATTTTTATCCGACACAGGAATAATTAATTGTTAGTGCGCTGGTACCATATTTACCATTAATTACTATCTTTCGCAATAGGGTTTCAACGAGTCCCGGAAATACATTGCTGCCCAAGGTACGTTTAATTCTCTGTTTTATTGGTGATGTAGCTGAATCATATGTGTAAGGAAATCTCTGGCGTAGAAATGTTTTAATAGAAAGTTTGTTCAGTAACATTCCGGGTACAAAGTGGAGGATCATGGGGCAGTCTGCTCACAAGGTGTGCACAGCTGTTAGGGAGGGGTGGCCAAGCTCAACACAATGATTTCAGTGCAATCTTCCTTGCTGGAAATATGGATGGTGTTGAGGGCTTGGACAATGGGGTTTTAAGTCCTACTGCAGCAATGTCATGGACTGCAGTGGCTTTTGCAATGGAAGTAGAATAAATGATAAGGGAGGTAAAAAATGCCTTTTGTATCCCCAACTTGCTCTTTCTGTAGCCCAACCACTCATCGTAGCCCCTCACCTACTCTGTATACAGCCCACCCACTCTTATATAACTGATATCCTTGTTTATAGTCTATGCCTTATTATAACCCACCACTTCATTATATTCCCTCCATATACCCCACTGTCTTGTTACAGAGTCTATCCCATAGAGTCTGTATCACAGTTACATCTCCACCCACTTATTATAGAGCCTACCACATCATTTATACACCTCCCAGTCATTGTGGAGCCTGCCCCATCTGAACCTCTTCATTATGCACCCTGTCAAGTGGCAGAATGTGGAGGACAAAATAATTGGATTCTAACCATGTTTGGATTGTGAAAGAAGAGTTTTCATCACAAAGTATCTGGATGGGGCAAGCTGTCTAAATGGGACAGAATATCTGGCTGAGTAAAAATGTAGTGGCGGCAACAGAAATGCAAAGAGGATTTCTGCCAAAGTACCAAGCTGCATAGGACCAGCAGCTAACCACCCACCATGGGATATGGTGGAATAAATGGTATGGCCATGCAGGGCAGAAGCAGGTACAGAACCATTTCAAACGCAAGAGTTACCACTGACAGACAGACAGGGAAAGGGCAATGAGATGTAGTCGAGGAGGTTTCAAAGACAGGTGTTATTCACTGAAACTAAGGGGAAGTAGCAAAACAAGTTTTTTAAAAATGTGGTTCATTTATAGGGAAATAAATTGTTTGCTTTTTAACAGCATGGTTATTTTGGATGATGCAAAATTAAATGATCGAAATCCACGGTCATTGAAATAATTCAAAGAATAAAATAGCATACGTGTGGAGAGGAAATCTAGTCCAATGCTGGGATTAAAGATTTCAGTGAATGTCTTCTCCACAGAAGACGAGCTGATTGCACATCCTATACCACCAAAGTAATGGATAGAGTTTGTCAGAATCTTTAACTGTCTTCAGCTCTCTAACCCTATGTAATGTGCAAATATTTTAGGCTATCAAGATTTCCAGTCGAATCTCCCACAAATTATTTAAATCCTTCCCTCTTTCAGTGGTAAAATGATGACTGATTAATTGTACCACCTCCTCAGACATTTGCTTTTCACATAAGAGTGCTTTCTTCTTATCATTTACATTTTCTCTTGCATTTCATTCCTGTTCCTTCCCCTTGCCTCCAATCAATTTCTTGGTGTCACTCTGCCTGGTTTTGTGGCTTTACCTAACCTAAGCCTTCCCTGTATGTGGCAAAAATCAGGTGCCTTTACATGCACAGATCATGCAAAAGCGAGTCTATTATTAATTTAGGAAACATTTACACAGCAATGACTTCTGCTTTCTTTAGGCCCAAAGGAAGAAACATCTAATGATTTCTGGAAAATGGTGTGGGAACAGAAAGCAACGATCATTGTCATGGTAACTCGCTGTGAAGAAGGGAAGCGGGTAAGTCATATTCATCTCCAATTGATCATTTCTTGTTTTAACTTTGTGTCTGTAATAGTGACCTGCCTTGGGATAGATCCTCTCTGCTTATTTTCCCATGCTGCATGGACTTGTGCTCACCTCTTCAGTTGCTCCTAGGAGTCTCCCATTTTCAATTTGAAGTTTTTCTACCATAATTGTTTTCTTTCTTCCTCTTGCTTTACATCACTTTAATTGTCCTTCAATTATCGTCTTCCGAAGTTCTCATGCCTTAGAATATAGTCAATCAGCTTTGTTCCTTTTATTGACCATTGATAAGTAGCAAGTAACATTTGCAAGACAAAAGTGCCAAGCAATAACCATTTCCAAGAGAGAATCTTAACCATCTCCCCATGACATTCAATGGCATCATCATCGCTGAATACCGCACCATCAACATTCTGGGAGTTACCATTGACCAGCCTGTCTCCATGTTGTTAACCTCTATGACTCCATATAATTCCTGTGGCTGGAAGAGCAGGTCAGAGCCTGGCACTTCTGAGGCGAGTAACTCACCTTCTGATTCCCCAGAGCCTGTCCACCATCTGGAAGACACAAGTCGGGAGTGTGATGGAACACTCTCCACTTGCCTGACTGAGTGCAGCTCCAACAACACTCAAGAAGGTCACCACCATCCAGGACAAAACAGCCTGTTTGATTGGCATCCCATCCACCACCTTTAAGATTCACTTCCTCCATGCATAGTGGCAGCCATGTGTACCATCTACAAGATGCACTGCAGCAACTCAACAAAGCAAGCAGTTCAGGAAGGTAGCTCTCCATCATCTTCTCAAAGGCAAATAGGGATAGGCAACAAATGCTGGCTTTGGCATCAATGCCCGCATCCCATGAAAGAATAAAAACATTTCACTAATATTCTTTCCTCCTCCCACAATCATAGAAACCTTTTTATTGCTGTTGTGATCTCTCCAACTGACTCCATCTTTTTCCAGAGCCACATTTCACAACGTTCTCCTATTTCGATGTCTGCTTTTCGTAAGATCCAAGTTTCAGCCTGCATAGCAAGACTTTCCAAATCCTAATATCCTTTAGGGAAGGAAATCTGCCATCCTTACCTGGTCTGGCCTACATGTGACTCCAGACCCACAGCAAAGTGGTTAACACTTAACTGTCCTCTGAAGTGGCTTAGCAAGCCACTCAGTTCAAGGGGAAGTTCCGATGAGTAACTGATGCTGGCCTTGTCAGCAAAGGTCACGTCCCATGAAAAATATTAAAATATTGTGTCAAGAAAGGAGTGGGCTACTTATGCTAAACATTTGTAAAGAACCATTTTGTTATTTGTGCAAAGTAGAATTTTATATCAAAAATCTGAATTCTCCCATTATGTCAATTAGTTCTGTGTAACAAGACTTGAGGCAGAATGTTATTGCCCATTGCAGGGGCCTGTTTGTAAAATGTAGCAACCATTCAAAACTCCATTGACTTTGGCAGGAGGAGAAGTAAAATTGCTTCCATGATGTTGAATATTCCTGTTCTCCACTTTCAATTTGTTTTCTACTATATTCAAATGCCTCTGAGCATTCCACGTTTCAATCAAGTCAGTCAGCAGGTGACCCCACTTGCAGGCACCTACCAATGCCAGCAATTACAAACTTATTATGCTCACCTGACTTGTGCCAGAGTCCCATTCCAGTTACCAATTCTTCCACCCTGGTTGACAATGGGCATGGTCTCCAATCTGCATTACCCCATGACAACAAGTCCGAAATTAGGCAGTCTCTGTACCAATCTGTGTCCTATGTTGTAGCATGTTTATTTGGCATCATTTAGATTTCTTATTTCAAAAGTCAAAATTGACTCTTGTATGAATGGGCTCTATGTGGGAGGGGTGGTGGGGGGGTGGGGGGGGGGGTGGAATACTTTAGAATGCAGTTGTCATTAAAAAAACATATTTTTTCAGCCCAAATGTGTTCAGTATTGGCCTAATTTGGATGACGAGTCCAAGACTTTTGGTGACCTCACTGTAAGAATTAGCGAGGAGAAGTGGTGCCCAGACTATGTTATTCGGAAACTCTTCATTTCACACGTGAGTTTGAATAATTGGTTTCTACTCCACTCACAATTGCTACTCATGGCGACCGACTGAACAGATCACTGGTTGACATTTTGCTGTTTTTCTTTAGAAGGAGAAAACTCCTGAGCGAGAAGTGACACACATCCAGTTCATTAGGTGGCCGGACCATGGTGTTCCCGAAGATCCACACCTCCTTCTCAAACTGCGACAGAGAGTCAATGCGTTCAGAAACCTGTTCAGCGGCCCAATAGTTGTGCACTGCAGGTAATAAGAATTTCTTTTATTTAAGAATATTTTTGTTGAAAGTTTTTCATTTTACCCAAAACACAACAAATCCCAAAAATCTAGTACAGTACAGAGTAATCATTATTCCACATAAACATTAGGATTATATTCACTGGAGTTTGGAAGAGCAAGAGGGGTGGCACGGTGGCACAGTTGTTACTACTGCTGCCTCACAGCGCCAGGGACCCAGGTTCAATTCCCGCTTTGGGTCACTGTCTGCGGCGTCTGCACATTCTCCCTGTGTCTGCGTGAGTTTCCTTTGGATACTCCGATTTCCTTCCACAGTCCAAAAATGTGCGGGTTAGGTTGATTGGCCATGCTAAATTGACCCTGATGTCAGGGGATTAGCAAGGTAAACATGCGGGGTTACAGGAATAGGGCCTAGTTGGGTTTGTGGTCGGTGCAGACTTAATGGGCTCCTTCTGTACTGTAGGGATTCTATGGAATCTCATAGAAAATTGTAAAATTCTAACAGGGTTAGACAGGGTAGATTCAGAAAAAATGTTTGGATGGTGGGGGAGTCCAGAACTAGGAGTCATAGCTTGTAGATAAAGGCTAAACCTTTTAAAACTGAGGTGAGTAGAAATTTCTTCACCCAGAGGGTGGTGAATGTGTGGAATTCACTACCACAGAATGTACTGAGGCCAAAACGTTGTCTGGTTTCAAGTAGAAATTAGATATAGCTCTTGGGGCTAAAGGAATCAAGGGATATGGGGGGAAGGGGGGATCAGGATATTGAATTTGGTGATCAGCCATGATCAAAATAAATGGCGGAGCAGGTTTGCAGGGCCGAATGGCCTATTCCTGTTTCTAGTTTCTATGTTTCTGTACAGATAAAAACAAGCAAATATTCACACAGATAATTCAAATTTCGTAATGTGTCTCCTCTCGTACGGAGAAAGAAATGATACCAGATAGAATGGGAAACCTCAGGATAACAGAATAAAACCACGGGCACATAGCCCCATGGTGCACATCCTCTTCCACAGGGTGACCGGGACTGAGCTACACAATATACGGGATCCCTTATAGGGTAATATGCAACCAACTGGGGCCTAACTCAACATCACAGGACATCCAAGCAACAAAAGGATAACCCAGAAAAAGGGAAACCCGGGGATACTGCCATCAGTTCGGGGTGCGGTGTGGCAGTGTACACTCTCTTATACAGGAACCAGCAAGTCAAGGATTCGTACACATCACCTAGGCTTGAACCATAACAAACCTTCCTCATCTCCAGCCATATCCAAGGCACCGATCAGGCTCCCTGTCACTGGAAAACTTAAACCATTTTCCACCAAGGAAACCCTACCAAAAAGGAGAAGAAGAATTGTCAAGGCACCCATCAACAGGGTATCTCAGGGAGAGATACAACCCTCCTCCTTCCAAGATAAGGGAAACCTTCTCAGATTAGCTAGAACAAATCGGAACCTATATCAGCATCCAGTTACCCAGATAAAGAAAGGAAACCCCAAAGAAAGAGGAGCATCAGGATTATCCGATACATGCCAGACATGGTGGGCCATTTTCCCATCCTCGGGCCAGGAGAATCTCGCGGCGGCTGATGTGCGGTATTCGCGCTTGCGTTCCCACCCCGATAGCGTCCCCAGCGCCGGATTTCTGGCGGCGTCAGCTCCACGTCAGAAATCAGCAGGAAGTCTCTGGGCTTTCTAGCATCTCCACCCCCCCCCCCCCCCCCCCCCATCAGAGTGGTTCACTCCAGTGGGGATTACACGAGCTCCCCGCTAATGGGGAACTAGCAGCCCAACCCTGCTAGAGTGAAGGGGGGACAGTCAGGTCACCCAGAGGGTCAGGTGATGGTGGGGTGCCTGCTGGGCATTGGCACCTTGGCAGTGCCAGTTTATGCCCCTGGCACAGCCCAAAGGGCAAAGTCTCAATGCCCGGGGGAGCCTTGGCACTGCCCATCGGGCTTGAGGCAGTGGGAAGGGGGTGGGACCTGGAGGGGTGGGGCCTAGGGTGGCAGGCCTGGGGGGGGGGGCAGGGCCTGATCGGGGCGGGGCCTGGTGGAGATGGGGAGTCCCGCTGCCTCTGTGCAGGCAGGATCAGTGGGGGAAAGACGGAGGCCATTGATTGGAGGGGCAATTGTGAGGGGGGGGTCAGCCTGCTGGGGGGTTTGGGACTGTGGGGGAATGGGAATGAGGGGTGGTGGTGGGACTGGAGTTCATGTTTAACCTGTATGGTAAACTGATTGTTGTATTATTTTACAGTGCTGGGGTGGGTCGCACAGGAAGCTACATTGGAATTGATGCCATGATGCAGGGCCTGGAAGCTGAAGGGCGAGTGGATATCTACGGTTACATAGTCCAACTCCGTCGGCAACGCTGTCTCATGGTGCAGGTTGAGGTAGGATTATCTTTCTAACAAAACATTTCCTTTACATAAGTGGACTATGGTGCCAGTAACTTCACTGCCCAAATGTAGAGGGAGGGAGGGAAGTTGAGGGTAGATCATCATAGTCAAGCTTGGTGCTGTCCTTTTCTACACTGAGGCGTCCAACAGAAGTCACATCATTTAAAACGCTGATAGCCTTTTAAGGTGCCAAATTAGGGAGTTGGTGATATTAGTCATTGCGGTCTGCTGGTGATGGTCCAGACTCAAGCAATGGGGAATCTGATTTCTAGCAATCAGGTACCTGCCTGATGCTTCAAGAAAGTGTCCATCTATCATTGCAGACAATACAGTTGTGGTATGTTTGCTTCTGTAACGATCAAAGGAAAGGTCTGACTTTTACAACAAAGCTTCCGGTTTATGAATATCTAAACTTCTTTTGAAACCAATAAAATATTTTCAGTTCCCACACCAGGCATCCTTGAGACCCCTGTAGGTCTACTGATTGTGGTCGTCTTTTTCTATGAACCTGTACCCTCTGTGTTGTAATGACCCATGCTCGTTTACGTAGAGTCGTCATAGGAGAGAAACTTTGAATCACCTCAGTCTAGACTGGAGTTCAGCCCAGCTCCCAAGGTCAATTCATTGCATCCCCTTGATCCAGTTACACTTTTGTTTGTTGGCTTTCTGTTTGAGTATTGCTGCAAAAAGAGACATGCTGTCGAAGCGTTTTGTTTTGCTCTCATCAGGACAGAATCATAAGGATACCAAATTTCAAAGGGAACAACAATTTATACTGCATAATGAAAGGGTGCTCATTGGTATCATAGAGTAGAATTCCTTCAGTGCAGAGGAAGGCCATATGGCCCATCAAGTCTGCGCTGACTCTCTAACAGAGGGTCCCACCGAGGCCCTTTCCCATAACCCCACATATTTACCCCACTAGTCCCCAAACCTGCACATCTTGGGACACTAAGGGGCAATTTAGCACGACAAATCTTCCTAACTTGCACATATTTGGATGTGGGAGGAAAACCGGAGCACCCGGAGGAGAAATTCCACAAATTCCACACAGACAGTCATCTGAGGCCGGAATTGAACCTGGGTCCCTGGCACTGTGAGGCAGCAGTGCTAACCACTGTACATTTTGCCTAGACATTTTTTTTTTGTTTACAGAATTCAAGCATAAGTGAGCCCCATTGTGAGGCAACTGATAATCTTGAGTCGGTTAGTGTAATTCTTAACACACTTAGGATCATTAAGTAAGTGCTGCCCAATTGCAGAATTGGATCTAATGTTGGGCCCTGAGTTTTGTAAACATAGGCTGGTTTAGTACAGTTCATACAGTTGCGAAGGGCAATGATGGGATGTGCTGTTTGGTATGACCCACTAGTTGAGACATACAGCCTACATACTTAACATACATATGTACATACATTCATTCACACATACATGATGTAATCACCTGACCAATCAGAACCCACTTGCCTATCAATTCGCACCCTTTCTCATGCAGTATGAATTGTTGTTCCCTTTGAAATTTGATATTCTTGTGATTCTGGCCTGATGGGTGCAAGATGAAAAGCTTCAACAGCATGTCTCTTTTTGCAGCAGTACTCGAATTCAGTACAACCAACCATTTCATTCTTTCATCACCATGAACCGCTACAAAAATGGGTGATTAACAGAGAAACATAGTGTAGAATTCGTTTTTCGAAGTCGGATCAAAAACTGAAGAGACACAGGGTTCTCCGAAAGCCTTCTTTATTGCATCGGAGGAGAGATCGCAAGACCATGCACATCCAGCATGGGTTCGTGAGTCTCTGTCTGACTTACAAAACAGTTTTCAGTTATACCCGACGGAGATACATCCACATACTTCTGTTACTTTCAAGAACAAAAAGCGATAGCCACGTAAAGACATGGCTATTAAAGTTCCTGATTAGATTAATTTCAAGGACAAAAGGCCAATTGATAAGGCCCTGCCCTCCGAAGCCAGAACCACAATTACCTATTAGCAGTTTCTTCAACATGATCATTAGTTTCGCTTGTCACCCACAGTCCAAAAATGTGTGGGTTAGGTTGATTGGCCGTGCTAAAAATTGCCCTTAGTGTCCTGAAATGCGTAGGTTAGAGGGATTAGTGGGTAAATATGTAGGGATATGGGGGTAGGGCCTGGGTGGGATTGTGGTCGGTGCAGACTCGATGGGCCGAATGGCCTCTTTCTGTACTGTGGGGTTTCTATGTTTCTATGAGGAGGTGTAGCGCTATCCCATGGGGTTCTAAGTGGGCGCCCATATATTATCTCAGCGGCATTTAAACCGTTACCGGTATGGAGGGTAATGCGCATATGATAGAGTGCCAATGGTCGGACATTTAGCCAATTCAGTCCTGTCTCAAGGGTGAGTTTGGTTAGCTTATCCTTAAGGATTCCATTTGTGCGTTCTACCATCCCCGCGGCCCTTGGGTGATGGGAGCAGTGGAACTGTTGGTTAATTTTAAGCACAGAGCATAGTTCTTGATTAATCTTTCCAATAAAGTGTGGCCCATTATCGGAAGAAAGTCTTCATGGTATCCCAAACGTAGGGATTATTCCCTTCAGTAGGATCTGCACTACTGTGAAAGCCTTGTTGTTGGGAATTGCCTAGAGGGGCGACCTGACTGCTGAGGTTCTGGATCAGAATCTGACTCTGTTTCTGTCCCTGAGGAGGAGGAATCAGTATGGTTTGAGTCTCCCACATACATATTATGTAATCTTCTTCTATGGCCTTTTTGTTTCTTACTGGTCGAGCACGAGGTGTTTTTAGTCTTTGGGGCAGGGCCGGGTGTCTTATCAGCATTAACTTTAGTCTGGCTGTAGGTACGTCCAGCTATCGGATCGGTGAGTACTCCCGATGGACCGGGGGGGGATTTGGGGCGCGGTAGGATGCAGCCGGGACATGATGTAGTCCTCAGTCTCGGTTTCTTCCCCATTATTAAAGAGGGCCTGCAATCCAGACATATCCCTGGGCACCATTTGTTTTTCAAAATCAGTCGCGACAAGAGGCCTCGCATTAACCTTTATATTGTGATCATGGATTTCACATAAAGCTTTTAACACTTGCCAATGTCTAACATTGCCAGTATCATCCGTCGAGGGTATGTTTCTCTTTTTCGCATTTACCTGCCATGAATTTTGTTTTGATTTCTCATTTAATCCAGTAGCTACGCTTAGTCCATCCAGACATAAGGTTTTTCCACTTTTGAGAGGTATTTGATTTCCATACCTCTTCCTCTACCTTTTTACACTTCTCTAAATCCCAAGTACCTCCCAATGGCCATAATTCGTTATCCAATTTCTTATTTAGGCGCGCACTTAATCTCCGATACTTCTGATCTTCCTGTGGGTTTTCCTGGCATAATTCCCCCAGCGGAGTGGGTGGACCCGCCTTATCTAAAGTTTGACCCATACGGATTCACAGTCTTATTCTTACGACGATTTCAATTGTTACAGGGACTCGAACCCCCACGATCGCGAAGTTAACTGCCCAATTCACTGAGGACTCGAACCCCTTTCTTGTTAGCCCACTTATTTCCTACTAGGGACTTGAACCCTTTACTATTAGCTCGCCAATTGTAAACCTGTGGACTTTAACCTCCAGGCACATGTGGGGGACTCGAACCCTCCACTTTCTAGTTACCTAATAAACCTGTGGACTCTAACCTCCAGGCACATGTCGGGGACTCGAACCCTCCACTTTCTTGTTACCTGTGTCTCTCCGACTGTCTTATGTCCAGGTTCGAGGAGCCCGTAGGATAGTTACTAGTTCGCCGAAGGGATTGAGATAGAAGCACAGGATGGTAGAGAGGAACCAAGGTTAATCTTACCTTGTAACACCGTCCGTCTCTGTCCTTCCTCGCCCCGTCTCAATCGCTGACGCCGGTCGACCAGTACTATGCGTTTGGGCTCCTGGCTGGCTCGCCAATGGTAGAATTCGTTTTTCGGAAGTCGGATCAAAAACTGAAGAGACGCAGGTTTCTCCGAAAGCCTTCTTTATTGCATCGGAGGAGAGACCGCAAGACCATGCGCATCCAGCATGGGTTCGTGAGTCTCTGTCTGACTTACAAAACAGTTTTCAGTTATACCTGACGGAGATACATCCACATACTTCTGTTAGCCAATAAGGGCATAGCTGTATTGTTACATTTTGATTAGATTACTTTCAAGAACAAAAAGCGATAGCCACATAAAGACATGGCTATTAAAGTTTCTGATTAGATTAATTTCAAGGACAAAAGACAATAGCCACGTAAAGACATGGCTATTAAAGTTTCTGATTAGATTACTTTCAAGGACAAAAGGCCAATTGATAAGGCCCTGCCCTCCGAAGCCAGAACCACAATTACCTATTAGCAGTTTCTTTAACGTGATCATTAGTTTCGCTTGTCACCCTCGCCTCAGGCCCTTTCCAAAACCAGTTTATCCCTCAACTGATTTCTAGTTACGCATCCCAATTTTAACCCTTTCCTCTTCTCAATCTATCTTATGCACATTCTCAATAGAAGATAGTTTCTTTGTTAGCGAGCAATATATGCTTCCATCATTTCTGTTGAAATGCTAATATAGAATGAAAGTGGAGGTAGAACTCCAGGTCACTTCCCTTTCATGCCCTCTGTCATTTGGAAAGCCAGCTTCCGTCACATTCTCTGACTAATGACACACCAATGCTTGACAACCCTCCATCTGGTGAGGTTTGGCTTTTCAATGTGTGACTCTGCCCGTGGAACCTCTGATGGGTTTATCAAACCACCCTGTTCTCTGAAATGTCAAAACCTGATTTCAAATGTTGATTTTGACTATGTCAGCCGATTACTTTTATCTTTAGGCTTTTGGTGAGCTTCACTGACATATATCAGTGCCTTAACAAATGTATGTTTTATTGTAGGCGCAGTACATTTTGATCCACCAGGCTTTGCTGGAGTACTACCTCTATGGTGAAACTGAGGTCAGCCTGTCTGAACTGCCCAAACACCTCATTAACTTTAAAAAGAATGACCCACCAACTGAGCCGTCCCTGCTGGAAGCAGAGTTCCAGGTCAGTGCATTCATCAAGAAAAACTCAGCTTGACAGTCAGCATAAATGACACAAACCAAATGATAGCAAAAGTAGGGCAAAACAGCCACTGATTTATCGCTTAATTAGCTGAGCTTCAGGCCAACTCTGTCAAATATTGGAAGACCCAAAGTGATAAACAAAGGGGTGAAAAGTTAGCGGGGGTACGTGGGGTGTTATAGTCAGATCAGAGCAGCCATGATCATATTGAATGGCAGAGCAGACTCGAAGGGCTGAATGGCCTTTATGTTCGTATTGCCACCGATAACAAAGGTGAAGCGTCTTGTGGCTTAACAGATTACAAATAACTTCTTGAAACACAAAATATTGAGGATGTTGGAAATCCAAAATAAAAATGGAAAATGCTGGAAACACTCTGCGAGTCAGAGCAATATGGAGACAGGAACTGGGTTAACATTTCAGGTGATGGATCTTCATTCAGAATCTTTTATATGACGAAAGGTTCTTGACCTGAAATGTTAGCTCTATTTTTCTCTCCACAGACGCTGCCTGACCTGCTCAGTCTTTCCACCATTTTTTGTTTTTGTTTACCAAATCTGTCACCCAAGCTGCCGTTTGATGGCTCCTGAACCGTTTCAAAACAAATTATATTCTAATTCACTGCTTCTGCGCAGATTAAAGTGAGTGCTTTGTCATAAGGGAAGTAAAGTCAGCTGGAGTACGTAGCAACTAAGTGAAAGCCAGAGTAAAGGGATGATAGATTTTGCTGTAGCTTTACACAGGTTTGTAGTGTTTTGGGTGAGATATAAAGAGTTATAGTGAGTAATCAGTGGTAGCAGTGTGGCTTCAGTAAGCATTAGACATTAATGGATAAAATTGTTCTTGTGCATTTGCACCAAGGATAGGAGATTTATCAACACTTAGCAAGTTCCAGAGAATGGAGGTTTAATTTATTTGTTCGAACATTGATCTGTGTTGGTTTGACACTGATCGTTTCTTTATAACTTTGCCTATTATGTAACAACTTGTATTGCAATGTATATGTTATTATTAATCTAAATTTCACAAGCAGTGAAATGTAGACTTCTTTCAAATGACAAGTTGGTTTGATCAATGTTTAAAAAAAAAGAATTTTCAATCTTACAACCTATTTCACATCCTTGGGATGTTTTAAATGCTTCACAGTCGATGCATTACTTTTGAAGTGTAGTTACTGTTATTATGTCATCAAATGTGCAGCTAAATTGTGCATAGCAAGGTTCCACAAGCAGCAAATCTCCAGTGTGTTTATCAAAGGAGGAATACTGGACAGGACACAAAGAAGATTTTCTCACATTTACTTTGAGTCACGTCACAGGACTTTTTTTTATGTCTAACTGAGCAGTTAAGCATCTGAAAGTGGAGCATTTCCTTGGTATATTGAATTCATATGTGGGCCTAGATCATGTGCAAAGTCTCTGGAGAGGAGCTTGAATCCACCACCTTATGGCTCAGACCATGTTTTTTGGTCCAAAGTGGATGATGGTACACTTACATTTCTGATACATTTTTGCCCACTAACTTAGTTTACACACTTTCCATTAATTAAGATTATATGTCCATTACACAAAATAATTAAACAAGTAGATGGCTTCTTGAGTTGTCTTGTTCTGTAAACCACTGTAAAACAAGCAATGCACTGATATGTACAATGAGTTATGGCTGACAGCTAACTTATAGGGACAGGGGTTATTTGAACAACGGATCCTGCTGTGCTGGTAACAGGACTAGTACGATCATCTCTCCAATCATGAATTTAATCCCACTCCCTTATCATTTAACTCCTAATCCTGATCTAGAAGGAAGGGGAATAAAGGTAGTTATTCAGAGTTTCAGAAGGTGGGAAATGGGAAGGAACAATGCTAGGACCACTGCTGGTTACAATTTGCATTAACATTATGGACTTTGCATTAAATAACACAATTTCTAAATTGGCGAATGACACCAAATGGGTGAGTGGGGGGTGGGAGGACTGAGGAGGACTGCAACAGATATGGGGGGCCATGAATAAACTTGCAGAATGGGCAAATAATTGGCAAATTTGAATTTTAACCCAGAATAATGTGAGGTAGTACATTTTGGTATGAAGAATAGTGAGATTGCTACTTGAAAAGTTCAAGTCCAAGTGGGGTAGAGGATCAAAGGTATCTTGGAGGATAAATACACCAGTCAGTAAAAGTTGTGTCATAGGCTAACAAAGACATTAGACAAAAGCAAACTAAGCATGTTAGAAACAAATCCTAACCACAGTAAGCAAGAAATTCAGTTCCACGCTATGACTCACAGGGCGGGATATTCTAGCCTCGACAGAGCGAGACCAGAAATTCCCGCCCGAGGTCATCGGACATTTTCGTTGTCTGCCCCTCGCCCGCTCCGATTCCATGGCAGGCGGGGCGGTAGAATTCCGGCGGCAAAGTGCAAAATATTTTGAAGGAAAAATGTTAAAGGTTTGTTTTTCTTTATTCTTCAGTAATGTGTGAATAGCATTGCATAATTTCTATTCCATATCTGAAAATTGCAGAGGATCCCACCTTATACTGATTGGAGATCACAGAGCCATGGAAGACGGGCAGAAAATCAAAGTAAAAATCATTCTCTTACAGTGATCCCATGTGAGTATGAAGTCTCTCTCTCTCTCTTACTTGATGTCTCTTGAAGTCATTCAGATTTTCATAATGATATGACTCTATAGAATTGATTGCATGCATAATGTCAGAAGAAGACATTATTTATTTTGGTACCAATCCTGACATTATATTTATATATGATTTATAAATTTGTTATTTTAAAGATGATTACAACAGAGTAACTATCAAATTGGAAGATGACAGAAGCAAAGACAGCGAGAGTCACAGTGACTCTGATTTGTCCTCTGATGAAAGCGAAGATGAAGACTCCCTGAAATATATCAACGCCTCCTACTTAGATGTATGTATTAGCACAAGAAGTGAATTCTTCCCTCTTAGAGCACCACCTAAAGGCTTTGTAATTGGAATGGGTGGACGGTCTCAAGGGGAATGGGAGAATTGGGTGGCAGAAACCAAAAGCACAATGCAAAAAAATGGCTTTGTACACAATGAGGAGGGGTGGGGTTGAGGCTGGAGACAGAGTTCGCAAGGCACAGTGAATTGGAGAGAATCCCAGGGCACAGTTACTGCCATTTGCCCCAATGGCAGAGAGCCAGAGATGGCAAAGAAATAATATTCCACAGCCATAGGAATGGAGAATATGTCTGGAGCTGGTTTCTCAGATTGGGAGGGTAAAAACTCCGAGGAGATTTGAGGATGCCATTGGAAGAATGGTGGAAGCAGTTTCAGTAATCATTTTGAAATAAAAATTGGATAAATACTTGAAGGTGGACCATTTGCACAGCTGTGCAGAACTCTTTATAAAAGACTATAAGAGATAGGAGCAGAATTATGCCATTCAGCCCATCAAGTCTGCTCTGCCATTCGATCATGGCTGATATGTTTCTCAACCCCATTTTCCCACCTTTTCCCCGTAACCTTTGATCCCCTTACCAATCAAGAACCTATCTATCTCTGCCTTAAATATACTCAAAAACTTGGCCTCCATAGCCTTCTGTGGCAATGAATTCTATAGATCCACCACCCTCTGGTTGAAGAAAGTCCTCCTCATCTAGTTTCTGAAGAGTCGTCCTTTTATTCTGAGGCTGGGCCCTCGGATCCTGGTCTCTCCTACTAATGGAAACATCTTCTCCACATCCGCTCTATCCAGGCCTTTCAGTGTTCTGTAGCAGCAGTCAACTGCCTTGAACAAGAGCATTGTATAGAAATCAGGATGATACAGGTGGGGATGTATTGGAGGGAAGAGCAAGTTAGCAGCAGTGAATAGGTCAGAGAGAATAGTGCCTATTTGGATGGGATTGGAGGCATGTGGATTGTCAATAGGAAGGTAATGTTTTAGAGTGGGAAGAGCATGGACATAATCAGAGAGT
Organism: Mustelus asterias; assembly: GCF_964213995.1. Classification (NCBI taxonomy): domain Eukaryota; kingdom Metazoa; phylum Chordata; class Chondrichthyes; order Carcharhiniformes; family Triakidae; genus Mustelus; species Mustelus asterias. The sequence goes on from NC_135808.1 coordinate 72,147,014, forward strand.
AGAAAAGATAGTCAGCATAAACCAAGTAAGGGGAACAATGCCAACATATCCTGGGAAGGAGGGATGAAGAGTGCCAACTGGAAATGAGGAAAGAGAGGGAAGACAATGCCCACGTGACCTGGGAAAGGAAAGAGGAAGAGATGTGATTTGAAAATTCAGGACTGAGGCGAGCTAGAGTGATCTGTGGGGTGAGGAGGAAGATGAGGAATGTCAGTGCATGGGGGGTTGGAAGGATATGGAGAAAGCTAGGTTGAACCAAAGAAAGAAATTCCCACTGCCAATTGGGGAAAAGAAGGGGCAAGAGAAACTCCTCTATGAATGAAAGGAATGGGAGTTGGGTAAGGAGTTTCTGCATCTCCATGACAATCACAGAGACATTATCATTCAATAACAACTTTAGCCGCTATTGTCCATTATACATTTATAACCTGAAGCTTAAAAAGTGACAAACCAATGCCCTCAATTTAATTATGTATCGTCCGCCCAGCCTGAATTCTCAGGGACCCCAGGTATCCAAGGAGCCATCAGAGAGTGCATCCCCACTGACTCCAGTGGCCAGAACATGTACTGCAGCCTAGCTGCCTGGGGCTAAGTGCCAGGAACCAGCACAAGGTCAAACCTCATTCAATTTTGGGTTTTCTCCATAATCTATCATCTGCCCGCCAGCCTCAGATTGAGGCTCGGCAAATAAAAGCCCTTGGCCTATTAAGGACCTTGACTGGGGCAAGGGTCTTCGACCCTGCCTGTCCCCAGCATAATATCGCGACACGGTAAGGGCGGGCAGGATCCTGGAGGGAATCCATGCATTTTTGAGCTCCCCCATTGCTGCATAAACAACCGGGGGTGTGGGGGGGAGGGGGGGGGAGGAGTGGGTGGGGGGGGGCGGTGGGCGGTGAGTGGAGGGGAGGGGTGGTGAGATGCAGGGAGCATAACTATCTGGCTCCTGTATTTCGATGTGTTTTTGAAGTGTCAACATTTTTGAGTACGTGCATAGATTTCCAAAGCTATTGGCAGACCGTTGCCTGTCACCTGGGTTGACTTGGCACGTATTGGTGAATATTGAAACTCTGCCACTACTTGTGTGAGGAGCAGTCAAGTACAACTTCAGTTGAATCTGCAAGAAATTTGTTCATGAAGAAAATACAAAATTTGGATAATCTCAGAAACAAAGCGAGGGTTGAAGACATTGATTGAAGGACAGTGGGAAACATTCTGATCATTATAAATCCGAAGAATAAACAAACCACAAGATGGAAACCAAGAAAGATGTGTGGAGAATTTTCTTGCATTTTGGATCTGCAGAGCGCATTAAAAAGAACCTTTATGAAACTCCCTAGTCAACCACCTTCTGCATTCTGTCTTTCAGGGTTATTGGCATTCTGAAACACTGATTGCCACTCAGACTCCGCTGCCTGAAACCATTGCTGACTTTTGGATGATGGTGTATCAAAAAAAAGCAAGAGTCATCACAATGCTGGACAAATTAAAAGATGACAAGGTAGGAACCAGTGCTCTTTCTCATAATATCAGAAACATAATTCTGCTGATGAGCCTCATTGAGATAACCAGTTATACAGTGCAAAGTGTATTATTCCATGTTCCAGATAATACATTATATAATTAAATAATACCACCAAATATGAGAGATGGTGGAAGCATAACTAAATTGTCAGGATATGTCTAGAAATTTTGTTTTTAATTAACACTTTGAATAGTTTTCAAATCTTACAGTGATAGCTTGTAGAAATCCTACAATAGCCCAAGTTTTTTTGATTTGACTTGATTTATTATTGTCACATGTATTAACATACAGTGAAAAGTATTGTTTCTTGCGCGCTATATCAACAAAGCATACCATTCATAGAGAAGGAAATGAGAGAGTCATAGCTCGGGTGTAGAGAAAGATCAACTTAATGCAAAGTAAGTCCATTCAAAAGTCTGACAGCAGCAGGGAAGAAGCTATTCTTGAGTCGGTTGATACGTGACCTCAGACTTTTGTATCTTTATCCCGATGGAAGAAGGTGGAAGAGAGAATGTCCGGAGTGCATGGGGTCCTTAATTATGTTGGCTGCTTTACCGAGGCAGCGGGAAGTGTAGACAGAGTCAATGGATGGGAGGCTGGTTTGCGTGATGGATTGGGCTACATTCACGACTTTTTGTAGTTTGAGGAACATGCACTATTCCAGGATGGGAAAAATTGGCCATTCCAGTATTTCTCACCACTTTGTGCATGGCCGGTGTCGTGTCATTTTGCATTAAGAGAAAATGAATCTTCCCAACCCTTTTTGACTGCGGCTTTGAAAGTCCGCAAATTTAAGCATTCAAGTTTCTAACTTTGTGGTGATGATTAGCAAACCGGTGGGTAGGATTTTTCATCCATTGATGCCAACAGAAGGAGAAGTGCAGGTAGTGTGCCTGCTGGCGTGTCTTTGCAGGAGGCTGCTCGGTGCCCATCACCTTTGAAAGCTCACTCTGTATCAAATTGAGTGAACCATAGGTGCCCCAGGGGCTGCTTGTTTCAGTAATGAACCACCACTGCATGGAGCGTCAATAGCACCCACTGGGCTATTGATAATATAACCGGAATAAAATAACCAGAATGCTTGGCATTAGTGCACAATCTCCTTGGAAACAAGTGGCTGCTCTCACCCTCCCCTCGGCGCCTTAAGATCACTTTAAAAATTGGCAGGCCCAAATCTTCAGATGTTCACCTACTCAGCGTAGATATGAAGGTGGTCCCCGCACTGGATCAACCGTTCATCTGTTCCCATTGTATATGCCCAGGCATGAAATATATAGCACCTCTAATTAGGCTCAGAATACGAAACCCCATAAATTCCTTATGTTGGTTGCTTTGTAAGCATTGATTGGAGGATTCATCCCCAAAAGACCCAATTGGGAACCTCAGTGCTCGGCTGGGATTCAACATAACTAGGCCCGCGCCTAGTTTCCAGCCATTCCCATGGTAAGATTTGTTTAGCTATTTCCAGAATGGCCATAGATATTCTGTGATATATCTTTTAGTGGTTTGATGTGACAAAAAAATATATTTTTGCTAAATAGAAACACATATTTCCTGCAGTAAATCTACACTGCACTGAGAAATAACCTTGCTATTTGCAACGACGCAGAGATATTGTTCAATGACGCAGGCTGTGCACAGTCTGTGCCCAGCCGCTGGTGGGGACTATACCGTAATATAATTTTCTTCCATTGCCATCAAATGTTTCAGTGTTTTAAAGATTTAATCTTAATGTACTTTGTTTTTAGGATTCTGTACAATATTGGGAAGATGGAACAAAATCTTATGATGGTATTGAAGTTACGTTATATGATTGCATTAACAAACCAACGTTTATTTTCCGTGTCTTTGAAATAAGACATACAAAGGTAACTTTTTTGTAATGGTGTGTTGAGTTTACATAGAAACATAAAAACATAGAAGAAAGGAGCAGGAGGAGGCCATTTGGCCCTTCGAGCCTGCTCCGCCATTCATTATGATCGTGACTGATCGTCCAACTCAGTAGCCTAATCCTGCTTTTTCCCCATAACCTTTGATCCCATTCGCCCCAAGTGTATATCTAGCAGCCTCTTGAATACATTCAATGTTTTGGCAATGAATTCCACAGGCTCACCACTCTTTGGGTGAAGAAATGTCTCCTCACCTCCGTCCGAAATGGTCTACCCTGAATCTCAGACTGTGACCCCTGGTTCTGGACTCCCCACCATCAAGAACATCCTCCCTGCGTCTACCCTGTCTAGTCCTGTCAGAATTTTATAAGTCTCTATGAGATCCCCTATGAGTTTATAGTCTCACAGAATGTTTCTATGTTTTAAAATGAACAAGCCATAAATTGATTTCTGTTGGAATGCTGCAGACTACTTGCACAGATCTCCCTACAGTCCAATTTTCAGTAAACAGTATGGTTGAATTGTTACAATGTACATTTAACTTTTCAAGTGGAGAAAAGAAAGCAACTCACTGATCTGATCATCTTCGGTAATTTTGAAACCAATGAAAGAACCAAATAACATCTTAGAGGGAAAATTGTTAACCATCTATTGTCAGAAAGCGCCATGCCATAATGAAAGGTGGTTTATAAAAGTTCAAAGCAGAAAAGATATTTGGTCTTTTGAAATCAAAGGAAAAATGTATTTGACAAATTGTTACAATCCGCATGTGTGGAGAAAAGATGTGACAGTAACAAAATGTTTGTCAAGGTATAATAAGGGTTCAAATAGTAATTTGAAACTTACAAGGTCAGAAAATTTGAAGTCGATATATCCAGCTGTGTCTCTATCTCTTCACTTTCTGTCTTTCTCCAATAAATTGGTGAACATTGTGACTCACATCTGCCGTGTCTATTTGCCAATTTGTTTGTTCCTCTTTGGCTAAGCTGTTGAGTTTCTCTTTCTATAATTCCCCCCAAAAATGCAAAGAGAAACTTGTTTTCCTCCAAAATGATCTGTCCAATCATATTAAAATGAACTGTACAAAATGCATTGCAGCAACAAAATTGCTCCAAGATGGAGGCTATTATTACAGTTCTTCAGTCATCAACAAAAAACATCACCAATTTATTCATAAACTTTCCTGTCCCAATTTTCAATCATTACAACATCCATCTTACAAAGTCACTATCCTTGACACATGCCATCGTGAGTGTCACATTGAATCACTCTAGATTCTGCTTGACAACCCAAGGCCCAATATAAAGACACGTTTACTGATAATTTCAACCCCCTCTGCTCTCCAATGCTGCCTCCAGCTACTCCATAGTCACCTGTGGCTTTCAGTTTGGTGCCAATTCCATCCATGATCCATTTCTCACTCTCTCTGTCTCTCCCTCTCACTCTCCTGCTGCTATCTGCACAATAGATAAATATGATCTTTAGGAGACAGTTGCAAGGTCTCTTTCTAAGTGAATTAACCCATGTGAGAGATTTTGCTTCAAGTCGCAAGGATTGTCTAAAGTGCACATAGATGGAAATTTCTTCTTAGACCGGCTTTCAGCATCATTAAGATTTCATGTTGAGGCCCCGAAGTCGAGAACAACAAGGATATAATATTGGTGATGTGTACTGGGAAAGAACCATAACTGGAAAATGATTTGACATTTGGGAATTTGGAAATAAACAAATTATCAGAGCATGGTGATAAATGGCTGTATATATTAGACATAATTCATTAATTATGTCATCAGAACATTTGAAAGGTTAAATGATAAAAGGACAAATGAGATCCTTTATAACCAAACTCTTGAGGGAGAAAACCGGAGCACCCAGAGGGAACCCACACAGACATGGGGAGAACATGCTAACTCCACACAGACAGTGACCCGAGGCCAGAACTGAACCCGGGTCCCTGGCATTGTGAGGCAGCAGTGCTAACCACTGTGCCACCCCACTGTGGACAGTTGCACCAGTAACTGACATGACTTTAGAATATCAACTTCCAATGTAATACCTACCATATCTATCCTAGTATTTGATTAGCTTTGCAGTGACTGGAAACTTACTTCGAATGCCATTAATTTGCCGTCAAGTCACTGAATGGAAAATGTTTATAAAGCGGTCAAAAATTGACAGCTGACATAACTGCTTCATTTTTTCAGAGAAAAGAAGCTCGGAAAGTGTACCATTATCATTTTCAAAATTGGTCTGAGTCGGAGCTCCCTGAGGATCCTGAGAACTTAGTCAGTATGATAAAGAGCATCAAGGAAAAACTGTTAACACTCAAAGACTCTGAAGATATAGTTCCACCTTTCATTGTACACTGCAGGTAATACTTGATAGTATTAATGTGTTAATGCTTTCCTTGACTACCATTCGCAACATATGTCTATTTTTAACATTTTTGAGGGTTATACTTCATTTCTAGAGAAGGGTGAACTAGGTTTGAGTTTCTCTGCAAGTATTTTTCACTTCGTTATGCACAATGACAGTTTTAAAGGAGAGTAACGTCATTGCCGGGGAAATGCAACATTCAACCATTCCAGGTACCCAATATCAGCCTCAAGAAAGGCCAGGTCTACTGTAATAATGTCAGACATAGAGATTGAATTTTACTGGACCATAAGCAGGTGTTAAAACAGACAGGCAGACCTATGAATTAGAGCATGGTGTCATCAGCATCTGTCCACCCAACCCCCTGATTTTACAAGCAGCCGGGGAGACGTTGCAGGGGTCACCATCCTTTGGACAAGCTGAGGCCCATATGTGAATATCCAAAGCCTAACCAAGGGCCTCATTCTGCCGACGCTCTGGTATAATGTGTGGTGGGAGATACCAGCACTTAATATGAAGCTCGGCAAGTTTAATCGTGCAGACTACTGCCCAGTAAAAGAGGGAAGGGGGGGGGGGGGGCTGGTGGTTTGAGGTACCTCCTTCCTAGACCCCCTATGTCAATTGGAGGCCTGTCCACCCATCACTACCCCCCCCGCCCCCCCGCCCCCCCCCCCCCCCCCCCCCCCGGCTCCGGCCAGCCACCCTCCCTCCTCAATTTTGTCTCCTCACATCCGTCCACCCTCACTGACCTCCCCCCCCCCCCCCCCCCCCCGCATCATCACTGACCCTGTCAGACTTAACTAAATGTTTGGATCCGTCGCAGAGTGCCACCTCCTGCCCCACCTGCAGTACTGGCAGTGACCACCATCCCTGCTTAGCACTGCTGGCTTCTAATTGGCCGATAGCTCAATAAAGAGGGACATCCTCCTTGAAATGGATGGAAGTCCTGCCCCATTCTAATTAAAGGACCATTGCCTGAAAGATTAAAGCAAAGCGAGCCAGCTAAGTAAAGACTGGTTCAAACCTGATATGTACTCCACGGCGTGGGAGCCCACCCTCACTGTAAAATCCAGCTAGACTTTACCTTGTCATGTTTTGCCTAATGATTCACTCGAGCACAACTCCAGAAAAGCATCTCCTTATTGCACGAGGGTGCAATTTTCCATTTTCCATTCTGGTTATCCTCATTTCCACCCGCATGAGATTCCCACTTTAGTTCTTACGTAAGTTGTTCTGTTTCATGATCCCTCACTCAATAAGTGTTGAGTTGGACACTCAAAACTCACAAGGTCCAGCAGTTTGGGCTAGATTCAAAGCCAAATCCCAGAGGGAAACTGGTGGGATGTGAATCCACAGCATCACCAAATGTTCCCAGTATTCTCAACCTGACACAAATAGTTCTCGACTACCATGGTCATTCCAATTTCAGAAGTCACTAAAACAGTTCCACGGTGAAAATTATATACACAATCTTGACTCTTTAATTTTTTCTGATGCCAACACGTTAGTTTTAAGATCACTGGACACTGGCGGCAGGGTGGGGGGTGGTGTTGGCCAGGCAGCAATGCTGTGGATCAGGATAATGCCAACAGCATTATCCCCATTCCAGCTGAGATAAGCTCCAGCCTGCCTCCTCATCTCATCTGTAGTAACAGTCACAACGTAGAAGCCATGCTTCAGTGAATATTTGCCAAGGACCTGCCTGCAGGCAAAGAAGTTGTGGTAATGATGAAAATCTCAATAGCTGGTTTTTGCAGGAAGAATCATTTTGAGGCTCTCAGCTAGAAATTCAAGTGTCTGCACATGCACTGTTAAATGCAGAAATCGGGAATATGCCATCAGAGTATTGCTTCTCCAGAAGCTTTAGCTTAATAGAATCTAGCTGAGAGACGTGGCATTGAAATATGAAGTGCACTGCTTGTCCATCAGATATCCACGAAATACATCAGAAATAGTCAGTGCTTGTCCAGTCAAGTGTATGTGGAATTTCAATGGTGCAGTAAGTCTTAATTACTGCCACCAAGCCCTCTAGCACTGAAAATTTACTTTCCCAAATGTGGAGATTCATTCCTTCAGATTTTAATTATTACTAGAGATATTAAGAAAAATGTTAAAATAATTATTCTTCCTTTTCATTTGATCTTTCACTCAATTCCATCTTTCACCCCATCTCTTTTATTATTTTATCTACATGATTTGACATTGGATTAACTGTCCAAATTGACACTTACTGGTTTATACTCTGCATGTCTCATGATTTTTAAATCCAGTTGATTGGGGGAACATGCCATTGCTTGCCCTATTAACATGAGTCTGAGATCCCATGTGTTGAACACTGCTGTTTTGGTTCTCTGATTACTGGATATTGGAGTGTAAAGGCACATCGACATTATGAGGGCAAATGTCAGTGTAATGAATGACTGATGTGATTTGTCATCACTATAGTAAAATGCAGGCCATTTTTCCTCTCTAGTACAAGATTATTAATGGTAGAGTAAGGAAAAGTTCTTTCAGGCTGCTGCTTTGAACAATAACTCTGCTGACTGTTGTGGACTGCTAACTAATTTCACGACAGTTCAAATCTATAGATTGACAGGAATATCTTTTGATATTGTAGCAAAGTATATACATGACAAACTTCATTGTCTAGTTAATGAAATTGTATCTTAGGTACAAATAATATCCAACATTACCAAACAGTGAGAAGTAAATGCCTACAGATACATAATGACTGGAAACTTCTTTGGATTACACTTGTTCCCAGGTTTCTGATGAGGGATGATGAGGGAATGGAAGGGAATGGGAGAATATGATGAGGGAATGGGAGCCACCCTGAGAAAATTGACAGCTGACATTCCTTTATCGATGATACAAAGCTTGGAAGCATTATGAACCGTGAGGAAGATAGCTCAGAACTTCAAAGGGACATTTACAATAATAACCAGAAGCAGAAAATTCTGGAAAAACTCAGCAGTCTGGCAGCAAAGAGGAAATGAAGAGAGAAGTAAAGTCAATATTTTGAGTCTGTATAGTAAGAAGTCTCACAACACCAGGTTAAAGTCCAACAGGTTTATTTGGAATCACGAGCTTTTGGAGTGTTGGTCCTTCATCACTCACCAGATGGAGGAGCAACGCACCGAAAGCTCGTGATTCCAAATAAACCTGTTGGACTTTAACCTGGTGTTGTGAGACTTCTTACTGTGCCCACCCCAATCCAACGCCGGCATCTCCATGTCTTGAGTCTGTATGACAGAGCCTTCAGACATAGACAGGTTAGTGGAATGGACAGACTGATGGCAGATGATGTTCAATGCAAAGACATGTGAAGTGATTCACTTTGGTAGGAAGAACATGGGGAGGCAGTACAAAATAAATGGTACAACTCCAAAGGAGGTGCAGGAGCAGAGTGACCGGGTGAGTATGTGCATAAATCATTGAAGGTCGCAGGACAGGTTGAGAGAGCAGTTGCTAAGGCATAAAATACCCTGGGCATTGTTAATGGGGGCATGGGATACAAGAGAAAGGAGGTTATGTTGAAATTGCATCAGTCACTCGTTTGGCCTCAGTTGGAGTATGGTGTACAGTTTTGGGTGCTGCACTTCAGGAAGGATGTGAAGGCATTATAGAGGATGCAGAAAAGATTCACGAGAATGGTTCCAGTGATGAGGTGAAGATAGATTGGAAAAACTAGTATTTTTCTTAAAGGAAAGAATATGAGAGGAGTTTTGATCGAGGTGTTCAAAATGATGAGGCATCTGGACAGAGTAGATAAGGAAAAACTGACCCCACTTGTGAAAGGATCAAGAATGAGAGGGCACAGATTTTAAAGAAATTAGTAAAAGAAGCAAAGTGATTCTTAGCACAGCGAGTGATTAGGGTCTGGAATGGACTGCCTGGGAATGTGTTGGAGGCAGGTTCAATTGAAGCATTCAAAAGGGAATTTGACTTTTATCTCAACAGGAAGCATGTGCAGGGTTACAGAGTGGAAGCAGGAGGGGTGGGTGGTACTAAGTGACTTTCTCTTTCAAGGAGCAAGAGCAGATGCAACGGGCCAAATGACGACCTCCTGTACCGTAACAGTTGTGATTCTGTGATTATGCTGATAAAACTTTCCCTTCTTAACACGAGATAATGGAATATTGAATGCTTTGCGTGGTGCCCAAGACAAAAGCAGGGCACAAAGAGTGGTAGTGGATAGGCTGCCCATTATCATGACATCAGTGGGAAGGAAAACCAAGATGCAGCCAATTCACTGCAGCCCATTTTGTGCCCCATACCTCTGCCACCAAAGTTGACTTTTACTCCTAATACTATTCTGCGTACTCCACAACATTTAATTTTCTTACATTTTACAACTGTCATTTCTTTCAGAGATGGAGCCAAGCAGACAGGACTATTCTACGCTCTCTGGAACATCCTTGACAGTGCAAATACTGAAAATTTAATAGATGTTCTCCAGACAGTCAAAGCACTGCGTAAGCAGCGGCCAGGAATGATTCTATCTTTCGTAAGTAGTGGTCAATCGACCAACTCACAATTCCTCTGTCTCTACGGTGTCAGCCGCCCTCTTTTCTCTAGTATATTAGAAAAGTTTTTACATTGAACAATGTAAGCAGCTTATATTCACATTATAAATTATTTCCAAGAGGACCATAAGCTGATGGCCATTCAGAAAGTCAAGGTACCAAGTCACAGTATTAGTTATTCATTGAAGTAGGCCACTTTATGGACATGCGAGTCCCACACCTAACAATATCTGCCAACAATATTACATTCTACAAACAGGTATGGACTCCCAGGAATGTTGGTGAGAAACAGAATTATAGTGCAGGTGACCTGGTTCATTGCCACATTGGCTCCACCTTCTATTCCGAAAACTACCTTTTCCCAGGTTAAGAGATTACCTTCAAAAGGTTCGGAATCTCCAAAGAGCTGTGTCACCTGCTCACGGTCACCTGAAAAGCCAGTAACAGCACTCCTTGTTTTGGCATGTTGTGGAGATGCTGCCGTAAGTGTCAAAGAGGCAGACTCCTTGCAAGCAACTTACCCGACAAAACCTCCACTTCAGTCATCGAACAAGGAGTCACTTTGGCCACCACTTGCCTGCAGTTTCACGCCTGCACCTTGTGTTTCCTTCCTGCCCATTCTGGTGCGTCACTCCTTAACCTTCGTGCTTCAGCCTTGGCAAAGGTTGTGAGTGACTTGAAATGCTTTCTGACCATTTGCTGAAGCCTCAATAAAATTTTTGCCTCCCAATTCTACTTTTTCTCTTTAATTGTGCACGTCCCTTTCAATTTAATGATAATCTTATTAGTCGGCTGGACCAAGTGCTGCAGCATTTATTGGAATCCCTTTTTTGTCACAACGTTAATTAACTTGAAAACAAATTTTGCATTTTCACTGATGTTGATGAAAGTTTATAAACGGGCAGGAGGGGAAATTGAAAGTTAAGGTGCAGATTCTCCCTCCCTCTCCCCCCCTCCCCCCCAGCTTCCCTTTATAGCAAATCTTGAAGGACAAATCTGTGGACAGGTGGAGATGGCCTACGTTCTCAAGGGCTCAGAAGGTAGGAGAGAGGAGAAAATTACACAAGTTACAATAAACTGGGTATTCCAGTAAATCCAGCCCACATCAAAATGGGGCTGGAAGTTTAAGGGCCTGTTGGCCAGAAAATGGTGCTGGGTGCAGTGAAAAGCTTCTGGAGGAAATTGAGATTGAAAGAGTAAAATAACTTCACATTTTTTTTGGTCTTCTTTAATAGGAGCAGTACCAGTTTCTCTATGACATAATTGCCAGCACTTACCCAGTGCAGAACGGGACATTAATACCTGATAATGGTCCAGCAGCAACCATGGTAGAGGTCACCTCTGAAACCAATCCAGATAACAAATCTCAGCAAAATACTGCTTCTGACTCTACTAAGGACACGGAAGAGGATGATGAAGAAAAGTCTGGCAGCAACAACGACAAACAACCAGCAGAAAACCCTATCAATGGACCTGTAACAAGTGGTGAAATTGAGTGAAGAAAGTTTGTGATGTATGCAGTATAGGTACTAACTAATTGTATTTGTGAGGAAGTTAAAGAGTTTACCAATAATTTCATTTTTACATGTACAAAGCTTGGTTTATCACTGGATGCTTTCCAATCAAGGGTTTGCCTGTATAGAGAACTGTTCAAGAATGGCAACCCACTTGAACGTAAGTATGAATGTATCTCAATTAAAGGAATAGTTTCCGAATTAAAATTCATTTAAAATGTGTTTTGCTCTTTCCAGTTACTTGAGTAACTGCAAAAGAAGGCGCAAAGATCTGTTTTTTTTAAAATTCACAGAACTTTTTTTATATATATATATTTTATCAGATGTGTGGAAAAGCTAAATGCCAAAACTGCTTCAAGATGTTTTATTTTGATGGTATTCACATTTTAACAATGTAACAACGATACTATGTGATGACTATGCTGAAATTCAGTGTGAATATGAAGTTGTTTGGCAGGTTTTGTGATTGAGTTTTGTGATTTCTGGCATTTATGATGCAGCAATTGTTTCACTGTTCTTTGCAAATTATTTTTATAGTTTTTTAAAGTTGAAGCTGTGCAGTTGATCTGCTTGTGATATCAGGATGTATTTAACTATTTGAACTTACTTTCCATCAAAAAATATATATTAATAGGGTCGACCAAACTGATTTCTAGTGTACCAGATTCAGAAAACACAGCGCAGGGTCAGAGTGGGAAGTTTGCCACCTTTTGTAAATTCGACATCACACTTTGCTGACAAACCTAAGGTGAAGTCAGCTCTTTTATGCTGCCTGTATGACAAAGCATGATTTTATAAATAAGTCAGTAATTAAAAAAAACAGAAACATGACTTCAGTAGAGGGGTATGGGGAAGTGTGCAATACAGCAGTAGCAACAGAGAACACCGCTGTGGTTTTAAGCCTAAAATGATGGGACTTCGCAGATCAGTGATGGAGTTGTGAGACGGATTCACTGCAATCAGCAATCTCGTCGTGGTTGCTTTGCTGAAATTTGGCCTGTGATACAAAAGATCTCCAAATCTGCATTTCCACTTATCAGAGGACGCAAGATCACATTACCAATTGGGATGGTCAAGTGTATGCACAAAAACTGGTTCTAAGTTTGGACAGATGCAGCCTTGTTAACAAGGGACAGTAAGTAATGTGTCGGAAATGACAAGTTTGGAATGTACTGCCGACAGGTCTGGAGTTTGATGGCACTTGTCACTTGGGTAGTTTTAAGGTTTTTGTTGTTGAGGATATGGACATCTGGAGATGTGTATATTTTCATTTCTTCTTGTTTGGTACGTGGATGTTGATCAAGCTGCTCTCCATTGTCCTTTTTCAATTAAAGTGTTTTGGATTCATGTCAAGCATAGGGTATTGCCAAATGGAAGAGATACGCCAAATCTCAGCAGTGTGACTTGTCTCGACTTGGTTCATGTGAAACCAGCAACAGCAAGATGTACAGTACAAATCATTTGTTCTTCAGGTTGTAACAAGGTCATTATGTTGATAGTCGAAGAAAATGTGTTGCAGATGGTTACCAGGAATTTGTTTGGTCTGTCAGGTTCAAGTTGATTACAGTGTATTTTACACAAGCTTGCTATTTCCAGTTTTGAGGTTTTTTTCGATCGCTTAAAGTGTTTTCTAATTTGTTTTGTTCAAAAATACATCTTCTAAAGACAATGACAAAACATTTTGTACTAATAGTGTTTTTGAATAAACAAAAAGAAATTAATTTGTATCACATGTTGTTTTATGTCGTATGAATGTATTAATGTACACTTCTCAACACGGTACAAGTCAGCAGCAGTATTGAACCAGCAGTAGCCAGGCACTGTCGATAATAATTTACCCTCTAAATGGCATCATGTCATATGGTTTTCTAAGATGCCTTGCTATCCACTTTGCAGTGTTTTGCACAGAGGAAACTAACACAACACTAATCCTGTTGAGGGCTTTTTAAAAATATATATAATTTGAACAGAAATGTTTTGGGGGCTGAGAGGTGGGAAGTGTGGGGGTTGCAAGCATTGGGGAGTACATGCAGGTTTTAACCTACTATTATTCTGAATCACTCAGACCAGTAAATCCTGGTTTCCATCAATCTTTTTGACCAACCAAATAAACTAAATCAAATCAACAAAGGGACAAATTAAAAGGGGCAGCTTCTCAAAGGAGGGGAACCACCCAAAACAAAGGGTGAAGTAGAAAGGAAACTTAAAACATCAAATTAAAATGTGATTAAAATAGTCAATAATGCACCCCAGCCCCAGCGGTGCCCAGCGGGCATGGAAGGTGTTAACAATGTCCGATCATTGTTTCCATCAGGGAATAGAAATTGGTTAGGAATCTTGCTCCTGATTACAATTCAACATCTTTAATAGTCAGGTGACCTGTTAACCCTCAACCACTTACACTAATATATAAAGAATAGCTGCTTTGATGAGGTGTTCTGAGGATGTGAGCTGCTGTGAAGTTAAGGTGGTTGCTATTATACAGAAAGCCCTCTGTGTGGGTGATATGAACTCAACTTCATTAGGATTTGTAAAAATTGTACAAACAAAATCACCACAAATTCAGTAATGATCACAATTGTCAAGGCCTAGTGTGGTTCTTAGAGTTGAACCACAACCGTTTCCGAAAAGAGTTTCAGGCATTTATATATATATATGTCATTCTGTACTTTTTAAAGCAACTATGCATTAAAAGAGTCCTTGTATATTATTTAAAGTCCATTATTTTGATATGGATGTTGAAAGTAATATGTTTTTGCATTAACCATGTATTAACCTTCAATTGTATTTGTGTGCTATTTTCAATTAGGTCCACTCAAGCTAGGAGTTAACTTCTACATCCTCAGTTCCCTATTGCTGAGTACAAGGGTTAACACAGTAAGAAGTCTCACAACTCCAGGTTAAAGTCCTACAGGTTTATTTGGTAGCAAAATCCACCATCCTGGATTTTGCTACCAAATAAACCTGTTGGACTTTAACCTGGTGTTGTGAGACTTCTTACTGTGTGTACCCCAGTCCAACGCTGGCATCTCCACACATTACAAGGGTTAAAACAGAGATACACCCATCCAATGATGTTAAGGGGTGGTTAATGATTCTGCTAACTGTGATTAACAGAGGCACCTGTTTGCAATATGCATTCCCCACTTACTTCACCCCTCCTGAAAACAAACTTGTCCTTGACGCGGTTTCACGGAAAATGTCCAAGGAAAACTGTCTAACCCAAAAAAACAGGAAATTGATTAAGAAGCGTGAAAGGAATTGATATTTACACAGGTTAGTGTCCTCAACTGAAAAGACCAATGGACAGAAGATATTTTGTTTTTTGGCATTATTTATTTAACACCAGAAAAACTGAATTTGCTCAGCTCTTAAGGTGGCATTTTAATCACTTGTTTTAATGCTTGCCTTTGGTTTATCATAAGATATTACATCATATTTGTATTTACTTTCTATCAGAGCATCTTAAAGTGCTTCATAGGATTAATTACTTTTGAAGTGGTTAATCTTTCTAGCAACCTTACACAACCATCGTTGAGATAAATGAGCAGTGTGTGTGTTTTTTGGACAGCATTGTTTAAAGGCAAAATGTTGATCCCCACAAGGGGCTCTGAACTTCAACATATTCAGAGACAAGAGTGCCACCAAGTATGCCAAGCTGGCATGTTAGGTTTGGTGCAAAACTGGTTGTTATTAACCCTGTGACTGGCAGGGCACACTTTTCCATGTGTGATTTTCCCCACCAATGGCCTTAATATCAAGGAATGTGAGGGACTCAGATGATGCAGTTAAGTATTCTCCTGAGCCTTGTAATTGACTCGAAAGCAGTATTGTTAAAGATCTTGGGGTCAGTTCTTTGTCTGTAATGCTATTTATGAAATTATACATGGGGCAGTGAAATTCACAGAATCATAAATTTAGAAAGTCAGGGAGTGGAGAAGATAACCTTTGAACTCAAACTTCTATGAATTAACTAAGTGACTCTTACTGGTAATTTGTTATATTTAAATTTTAGCTTATTGGAACTATTTGTTCAAAACATCAAATTGTTGTATAACTAATTTCTCTAGTTTGAACTGGTATTTGGCAGAAGATTATAAATAATAGTCTTGAATCTGCTTGTGACTATTTGGGCAATGGCCCCTTGAATAATGGAAGATTGTTACATTCATGTTGGATATATTTTGAGCCACAGTTTGGGCTGAACTTCAATAACAACAATCCTCAGGAATGGCTATTTGCATCCTAAACACCGAGACTTTGTAGTAAAGAAACTTGCCCAATGTGTTGAATGCAATTTCCTCCTTATAATCATTGTTAGAAAATTGTGGGCCTTGTATTGAGAGATATCGATTGGTTGTGAAGGAAAGTGACTGAGGCAAATACATTCCAAGAACCGGCCCAAGCGTGTTCCGGCTCCGACAACTATTTTTACAAATATTATATACATATTGTTTTGCATTACTTTGCTCTGATTTTGCAATCAGAGAACTTTGCAGTGTATTTGTACATTTTATTATCTTTGGCCTATGTTGTCTTTCTCCAGTGGTTCGCACTGCTGCTTCACAGTGCCAGCGACCCGGGTTCCATTCTGGCCTTGGGTGACTGTGTGGAGTTTGCACGTTCTCCCCGTGTCTGTGTGGATTTCCTCTGGGTGCTCTGGTGGGAATGTGCCGGTTAGGTGGATTGGCCATGGTAAAGGCACAGTGTTATGGTGATAGGGTGGGTGGGATGCCCTTTCGGAGAGTCAGTGCAGACTGACTCTTTTGGCCTCTTTCTGCACAGTAGGGATTCTATGGTTCCATATTTCACTATTACAATATGATCAATATTTTAAAAGTCTGATTTTAAATGCATATACCACATAACCACTTCATCCATCATAGGCAAGTATTTGTGGTGCTGTTTACAAGTTTTATGAAGTGCTCCTAGCACCATTAGGCCAAGCTAAGTCATCAGTTGTTTTGTTGCTGATTTACGGATCTTCCTAGGAACAAATTGACTGCTGTTTACCTACAGAACAAATGACTATGGGGACGATCTTGAGCCCACACTTGCCATAATGTGTGTGAACCTGATGTTTATTCATTTTAATATATTTAAATATAATTAAAACCCACCCCCACCAGATATTGACCTCTGCCATATATTCAAATCGTGCCGACATGACATCATGTTGGCACGGTTTACAACAGGTTCACCCAGACATAAACCTGTCACTTGGATCTTCTCCACCACCGCCCCCCCCCCCCCCCCCCCCCAAGGGTGGAGGGGGTCATGAATACCCTTTGGCACAGGTTGGCAATGGCAGATTGGCCCCATGCCAATCTGATGGGGCAGAGCCAGGGGTGGGAAGCCTCATGGGGAAGTGTGGGAATCCATTTATTAGCGGTGGTGATCGGGAGTGGTCGTGGGACCTGGGGATGATGATGATGGATGTTTTGGGGTGGTGGGGTTGCCAGCTCTGATCTTGGGATCCTGGGTCCGATCGGTGGGGGGCGGGGTGTTTCAAGGGAGCCCCTGAGTCATCCGTGGTGAGGGAGAGGTCATTGTTTAGTCTGACCAGGGCGCGCCCTTTAGCCCTTTAAACATGGCACCCTGATCTCACTGCAGCCGGGCTTGCTGGTGTGTTGACTTGATGACATGCAATACCACAGAATGTGGCACTGTGTGGTAAGTTCTGGAGAGGAACCCAGCCTGAGAGAAACATGCCATTTTTCAGACTGGAACCAATACTCTATTTTTTGTTAAGATTTTGCCCTATATTTCAGACATAAACAATTGACTGTAGAGTAGCTTAAAACATCAAGGGTAATATAAATTCAAATTTCTATTTTTTTCCTTCATTCCTTTTTTCTCACCCGCCTGCCTGCCTTGTCTACTTGCCATTTTGATTTAGATGTTTGAAATTTGAAAACATTATTTATTCCTTGGCGATATTATTTCTTTTAATCATGGTATTGTAGCATCCAGCCAATTGACACGATTCCCACAATGCTCCAGTCCAAAGCCAGATAGGGGAATGACAATTTTCCTAATGGCCTTTCAAAGCAATGTACCCCAGTTGGTTTTTGTAAACTTCCTTTGGCTCAGAATTTTGACAGCTCTTTATCCTGCCAAACGTGCAGCATATTCATGATTGTGAGGCCTGTTCTAGCAGGCTGTCTAGCAGACCTGATCATACAATTCCCTACAAAGCCACACATACCATGTGTTTTTGTGCCAGTGGCCATCTCATGTTGAGGGATGTGCTTTGCGCAGCGGGTGCTTCCCATAGGGATAAATGTGTTTTGTGCCACCAGTTGTGGTGCCAGTAGTCAGGTCTCAAACCTTTTGAGTGACCATGGAAACGTGCTGAGCACGGAATGTTGTTCTCTCACTACTGCATTACCACTTGCAGAGCAACATTAACAGTAATGTCAGAGATTGCTGTCTCCAATTCCTTGCAGCCACAGCATGGAGGAAACGTCTGAAGAAAACTTGCGCTTTGCATGTGTTCAGTGACGGTGAAGGAATTTCCACTATTCCTGGATCTCGCTGTAGCTGTCTGAGGAGTTGGCGATGCTATTTCTTTACATCAACATTTTTTCAAGTTAAATTTGACCTTCATCTCTAAATTGACCTTCATCTCTAAATTAGATTTGACCTTCATCTCTAAATTAGATTTGCATAGGTCATGGCAGAAATATGTGATGTTGTCACATTGCAGAGTTCAAAGAGGGCACAATCATTTTCAAAGTTCATGCCTCAGCACCATTTTCCCCAATTAATATTGATGGGAAAATACTGATTTTCCCCAATTAATATTGATGGGAAAAGTGGAATCTGGTTTTATCATTTACTGTTGCAAGATTTTGCACTTTACCACTGAATTTTGTGTAATCTTGTTTCTCAAAAGCACTGCAATTTATTATGCTACATTTAGCTTGTCTGTAGAGTACATTCCACATACTTGAGGAATCTGTGCTCCAGACTTTACTGTTTTGTGATTCACTCATTTTCTGCTTGGCTGCAGTATACTCAATGGGACTTCCTCAGTAGCTCAGTGAATAGGGAAGGCGACGGCCTAGTGGTATTATCGCTAGACTATTAATCTAGAAACTCAGCTAATGTTCTGGGGACCAGGGTTCAAATCCTGTCACGGCAGATGGTAGAATTTGAATTCAATAAAAAATATCTGGAATTCAGAATCGACTAATGTCAATTGTTGGAAGAACCCTTCTGGTTCACGAATGTCCTTTAGGGAAGGAAATCTGCTTGGCCTGATCTGGCCTACGTGTTACTCCAGAGCCACAGCAGAGTCTAAAGCTGGGTGAGTTAGGTTGATTAGCCATGCTAAATTGACCCGAGTGTCAGGGGATTAACAGGGTAAATATGTGGGGTTACAGGATTCGGTCCTGGGTTGGATTATGGTCAGTGCAGATTCATAGGACCGAATAGCCTCCTTCTGCACTGTAGAGATTCAATGTGGTTGGCTCTGAACTTCCCTCGGGCAACTAGCGATGGGCAATAAATGCTGGCCAGCCAGCGATGCCCATGTTCCACGAATGAATATTTTTAAAAATCAGTAGAAGGTTCCAATCTTGATCCTCAATCTGTACTGAGTTGCTCTCAATCAAAGAGAGCGAATAGATAATGAGTGGTAGATTCAGCCTATTGGGTTAAGGAGGGGATATTGAATTGATATTTGGCAACCTTTTTATGGTTGGCTGACAGGTCAAGACCTGTATCTGCTCTGATAACGTTCTACTGCTTGTACTGTCAGGCGTAGGGTTTGACTGACTGTTGCTATGTCAACACTGAAGGTGAGAAAAAGTTTGTTGAAGCACCACTCTATGATTGGTCACAAGAAAAATCATACTCAGATTAATACAATCTGTTAATTTTAAGATCTTTTTAGCCTGAAGACAAAAGGTGGTCCACAATCTAGACATTAGATCTGCTGGGGGCTGTGCACTCTGTTAGAGTGCATGACAAAAACCATCTCCTACAACAGTGACTATTGTATGGGCTGGGGAACATTCCTCAGAATAATGAAGTAGGATTCATTGTATTGAGCGTATGATCCTTCACTTTATTGCTCCTGAAGACCTGAGTTTGGTCCAAGAGTATCTCTCTCTCTCAACAGATTGGTAGACCACAAGAACATGCATTATAATATTCAGTTTGCTATTTTGAAGATGGGGACTCAGTGGTGTGGAGTTTGCATATTCTCCCCATGTCTGCATGGGTTTCCTCCAGGTGCACCAGTTTCCTCCCACAGTCCAAAGATGTGCAGGTTAGGTTGATTGGCCATGCTAAATTGACCCTTAGTGTCAGTGGGATTAGCAGGGTAGACATGTGGGGTTATGGGAATAGGGCCTGGGTGAGATTGTGGTTGGTGCAGACTCAATGAGCTGAATGGACTCCTTCTGCATTGTAGGCATTCTATGGTGAGCACAATCTCTGTCCTGTTATCACCAATAACATATCACACATGCAGGAATCAATCTAAAACCAAGCCCATGGAGACACAGCCACCTTTTCATTTTCCACAGATGGATTAGGGTCTGATTTCAAGTTTAACAGGTGTGGTCTTTGAACAGACATCTTGTTCTTTGAAATGATGATGTGGGGAAGTAACATTGGATGAGTCACAGAGCTTAGAATGGGAAGAGAAATAAAATGTGGAAGAAGATGACAAATAATGTTCAGCTCCTGATTGTCCAGGCCTGGTGATTTTAATTTTAAATTTTAAACCAAGCGGCAGTCACTCCTGCCTTTGAGAAAATGGCTTTTTATGTTGAGGTTGAGGGAGGTGATAATTTTGATAAATGGTGCTGAACATTCGTAGAGTGATGATTAAAAAGTGAGTTTAGATTTGACCATCGCTCCAGACTTCATGCTATGATCCTCCAGTATAAATTGCCTTGTCATCATCTTTAAACATGTGTTCTCCTTACCCATTATTGTGAAATGAAAATATAGGATACGAAACTATAGTTTATTGCTTGGCTGCGTTCTACATGTAACCATGCCCCACCCCGCCTTCTACAGCTGTGCTGAGGGTGTTAAGTTGTAGCCTAAGCACTTGCATAGACAAGTTGCACTGGATGGCCTCTGTGTGTTGTAGATTCTGCTGAATTCCTCTATTACAATCTGTGAGAATTTAGAAAGTGGAAGGAGCAAAGAACATTTGTTTAAAATGGTTGTACAACCTTTTTTGTGATTAATGTTGCACTGAATGCTTTGTCATTTTGTTTTGACAGTGTGCCTACACTTAGTATGATAAATTAGTATTTCCACCTCATTATTCCTGTTTTTCCTTTGAGAGCTATGTTGAGCTCCTTATTTAAGAGTGTTGGGTGAGAATACTGTTGTCACACTTGTAAGCTATTTTGTAATGTCCATAAATTTTTCTGTTAAGATGGCAGCCAGATCAAAATGTGTGTGCCTACTCAGTCAACTGCAGTCATCATGCTAATCTCTTATTACAGTACATAATTTAGCAGAATTTGCTTTTAAGTGCTGCCTTTAACTTTTCCATCTGCTGCTAAAACCTTAATCTAGACTCGACTATTCCAGTGTTCTTCTGGCTGTCCTCTCACTGTGTATCCTTTGTAAAATTTGTGAATCAAATCTCTGCTGTCCTTATCCAAATGCAGCAAATCCTGTAAAGCCTGTGCTCACTGATCTACATCGAATAGTCCAGAATCACCCGTTTCAAATTCTTCAAACATTGCTTGCCAATCCCACTGTGATCTCATCTACCACACACCCCTACCCTTCTGCAACCAAGTTCGTAACCTCCTCTGGCCCTATAACCCTCCAAAGTATCTCTATTCTCCAACTCCAGCCTCTTGTTCACCCCTGATTTTAATCCTTTCACTACCATTGACACGTGTGAGTTTTGCTGCCAAGGCCACAAGCTCTAGAGTTCCCTCTCAAACCTCCTCTCTGCTTCTCCAGCCCTCTGGGGCACATCTTTAAATCTACATCTTTGACTATGTTTTTCTGGTCATCTTTCTCCGTATGTGTCACATTTAGTTTGACAACTGATTTTGGTGTTTTATTATGTTCAAGACACTATATGAATTGTTGACTGTGGTGCATTGTTTACAAACCTATCTGTATTGCCTCATATCAACATCTGAAACATCAACAGCAACCCCAACAACACTAAATCTTAACAAAGCACTTTGTAGCTTTGCTGATGGGTTTCAGTTGCAAATGAATTCTTGGGATTTACAATTGTAAACCCTCAGACCATTTGAGTAGCTGTGAAGCTTTATGCTTTGAAGCCAAGTTTGAAAATAGGATGTTCTGTTCTAGTGTTAAGCAATGAAGAAGAAATGAATCCAAGTAACATTTTCAATAAATCAATTTTTTAAAAAGAGGTGTAAAGCAAAATAGTTAAGTCAAATATTCAATCGCCATAAACAACTAATGGGTTTAATCTATTAGATTTTAAAATGCTAGGAAAAGAGATTAAAAATCCTCGGAGATTGAATATGTAGTTGACTGAAAAAGAAGATGATTCTGCACCAAATAAAACATGGGAATAAAATATGTGAATGAAATCCAGTGATAACCTGAAAGGATAATGGGAACGACAGCAAGACACTTGACACATTTGGACTGACTTGTTGGGTGGGATTTTACTGCCTCGCTCATTCCAAAACCATAAAACCCTGCCCGAGGTCAACAGACTTTCCCATTGTCCGCCCTTCACCTGCAGGCAGGCAGGGCATTAAAATTCCAGCCGTAATCTCTCACATGTTTGCACATGTAATTGTGGAGGCCCAAGTCCACAAGTTGACTCAGTGTAGGGGTTGGATACAGAAATCGAGTCTGATTTATATTAAGAGAATGGCACCAGAGCAACAATGGGAACCCAGAAGAGTGACGCACATTTTTGCAAAACTGGGCAACACAATGTGCAAATATAAAAGCATCTGAAAGTCAATCCTTATGCCAATGTTCACAGAATAAATATACAATACTCTGCTTTGTCTAGAAGGATTTGTTCGTCCCTTTTTCATACTCTCCTCCCCTCCATGATCGCATTGACACGGGAGAAGAATGAGTTATGTGACCATTTACAATAGCTGGGGGAGCCTGTGACATAGTGGCATTACCATAGGGTTAGTAATCCAGAGACTCAGGCTAATACTCTGATGACATTAGTTTGAATCCCAACCGAAGTTTAAATTCAGTTAATTAAATCTGGAATTGAAAGCTGGCCTTTCAGCAATGGTCATTGTAAAGCTCTGATCAATTGTTGTAATAACCCATTTGGTTCACTGATGCCCTTCAGGGAAGGAAATCTGCTCTCCTTACCTGGTCTGGCCTACGTGTGCCTCCAGAGCCACAGCAATGTGGTTAACTCTAAGTACTCTCTGAAAAGACCTGGCAAGACGTGTAGCTCAAGGACAATTGAGGCTGGTCTTGCCAGTGAAAGAATAACAAAAACCTAAGTAACCTGATAATTGCCATTCATAGAGATATTGAGCAATGATGCACCAACTTGAACATGGACATAGCATGAGAAAACATGAGAAAACATGTGAAACCATTAATAATTAAACCTAAGTTTTTTTGCCCCTGAATTGCTGAAGATAGCTTACTATGAAATGTGGTTACTTGGCTATGTTTGGTTAGAAATGGGAATTTCTGGGAGCAGGAATGCTCTATCCAGGTATTTTTTCCAAATAAAATAAGGCATATATGAATAGTTCGTGGTCAAACAAATTTACTTGAACTTATTTGATTAGTCATGTTTTGCACAATACTGTGAAGTGTTCATTTGTGCATTGCCCTGGAAATGGCAAGTTCAAATTGCAATAGATTTTGATAAAGCAAAAGATTGTTTAAGCTAAGAAGTTTTCCCTGTTGATCCTTTTTTAGAAATATGAATTGGTGATTGGGTGCTCATGAAACCCATTAGAGACAATGTAAAGGAGTTGAAGAAGACTAATCACCAGGATTTCCCGACAGATAAGGAAAGCTATTTTAACTCATCTATCCAGAAGGATCCTATCTTCAACCTTCCCTTCTACTGAAATGATTCCAGGGTATCTCCCTTCACTCCCTACCCCAAAGTCCATGTTTTAATCACTCCTTTTATGTGAAAGAGCCTCCTGACAGCAGTGCTAATTTTGCCTTAGTTGAACAAATGGTCTCTTTGCGAAAGCAATCTAGTTTAAATTAGTATTGATTTCCCTTTCTTTATTGTCACAGACAGAATTTGTGTTCCTATTTGTAGGCCATACTCAATATGTTTGTATGTAAAAAAACATTTTCTTACTCTGTGATTGACCCCACTTTAAATCTCAGCAGCAAGCTTTCTGTAAGTTTTGAATAAGTAAGTTTATTAATTATCTCAGACTTACCCCACATGTTTAAAATGTGATGTCTCACTCACTCCTCTCTCATACTACTACACATGTAAAATTAGATACAGCGAAGGTAGGACAAAACAATCACAATTTACAATTATCTCAGTCGCTTTTGTGGCATGCCTGTGGTTTCTTAGACAAGTTGATACTTTAGTTGCAGTGAAGACCTTGGAAAGCAGACTCTCTGTAAACTGTGAGGTTTCTTGGAGTTTAATTTCCAAGTGGTTAGTTCTCAGGTGCACTCAAAGTTGGAGCAGGTGGGGGAGTCCTCCTTTGAAGCAGACAACAAAATGGTTCATTTACCATACGACTAATACAAGTTGAAAGTACTTTTTCCATAAAGGGGTGGTGTCGATTACACACCCTGTGCCATCATTAGACACCTTGAAACTCACCCAGCCTAATTTGGATGAGGGCCTAACATACAAAAGGTTGATGGGACTATTCACATTTGTCTAACGCACATTGAGTTTTGATGTTCTTTTGTCCATTGTGAAACAGAAAGACAGGCTGGCTGGAATGCTATTGTTTTTTTTCTTGATGGCCCATCCTTAAACAATGGGATGTGTGAATTCCCCAGATGGCTATGAATGGCCGTATGTGATAGTCAAAAAAAGTTGAGTGAAGCTGAATCTGTAATAAGTAGATCAAAATAAAATTGAAAAAATAGACTGATCTTTTAAAAATGGGGGAATTGAGATGTGTGCGTACATTTGTGTGATTTTATAAAGCAGAAGAAGAATAGAAACTGCAAAAAGTGACCTGAAGGTATTTCAGGAATAACTTCCCCCTATTTAGTGGAATAGACCAGTATTGTGTATAACTAATAACACAGAAGGGGTATTCAAAACAAAATGTATTCTATCCTCTGAATTTCAGTAGGAAGAGGCGACTAAAATTATACATCATGCAATAATCCTAAATAGTTATAGCCTCGGTCTATAGTGGGATCTGGAGTGCATGAGTTGCACTTGCCCTGAGTTGCTTCATTTTTCTTTCCTTTTCTGCCACCACTGTGCCTCATCCAACTGTGTTTGGATTTGAAGGCTTTTGCAGCTTGGTGGACAATTCATTGCCATTTTAAATGATTGATAGCAAGATCCTCCCAGTCGTTAATGTCAACACTGCCTCATTTCAAGAAGACCCTCAAAATGTCTTTGAAGCATTTTCTTTGTTGTCCGCTGGAACACTGTCTATCTGAGAGTTGAAGAAACAGGATCTAGCAGGTAGATGCTTTACAACCATCCAGACACTGCCCAGTCTGTCAAAATTAAATTTGCTAGGGTTTGGCCTGCCTGTATGTTCAATGTGGTGGATGAGCTGTGTTATTGTTTAAGCTATCAAGTTTATTTATTAGTGTCACAAGTAGGCTTACATTAATACTGCAATGAAGTTACAGTGAAAGTCCCCTCGTCGCCACACTCCGGCACCTGTTTGGGTACATGGAGGGAGAATTTAGCATGGCCAATGCACCTAACCAGCACGTCTGTCGGACTGTGGGAGGAAACCCATGAAGACATGGGGAGAACGTGCAGACTCCGCACAGACAGTGATTCAAGCCGGGAAGCAAACCCAGATCCCTGGCGTTATGAGGCAGCAGTGCTAACCACTTTGCCACTGTGCCTGATGCACAGTACAGGTCTTACTGCAGTACAGGTGTATGGTGAACGTTCTGTACACTAGAACTTTGGATGGTGACTTCTGGATGTCTTTGTTGTCAAACACTCGCTGGTATTGTTTGTAGAAGGCTGAGCTGGTACAGCTGATCTGGTCTTGGATCTCCTCATCACTGGTGACCTTCTGAGAGGATGGGATTATATGGGAAGTGGCGTATTTGGCTCTTTGCAAGCCATGGTCATCAGCTTGGAACTGACATGCTACAAGACCTACATCAGTATATAATCATTGCTAAACTCTGCACTGACTCATCCATGTTCATGGGATGGATGATGGTTGTATAACCAAAGACTTCCTGCATTGTGAATTGACCACTTGGTCCTAGGCATCCACTCAAGGACATCTGCAGGCAAAATATGAACATGACAGACATTGAAACTACCAACCAGAGGGACAGAGGTTTATGGTCATGACCTCTACAGGCCGACTGTTTGGAAGGGCATTGGAAGCGGCAAGCAGAAACGGAGAGCTTAGCTGATTAAATAGTTTCAGTAACAGGGGCTGGAAGTTAACCAGCACTTGGAGGCAGGAAGGCTGGCAAAATAGTGCAGGTAAGTGTTTTGGGGGGCAGTGGGGGGGTGTTGGGGGAATTCCTGGTATCCTCCTGTTTCCATGCCACCAGCAGTTCAAAGCTTGCCAGCTGCTTATACCAGGAGTCCAATTGAGCCATTTAAGTTGTCAAGTTCTAACTGGGAAAAAGGCCAAATTTGATGAAATGAGAAGGGATCTGGGAAGTGTGGATTGGCACAGGCTGTTCTCTGGTAAGGATGTAAATGGAAAGTGGGAGGCCTTCAAAGGAGAAATTTTGAGAGTGCAGAGTTTGTATGTTCCTGTCAGGATTAAAGGTAAAGTAAATAGGAATAAGGAACCTTGGTTCTCGAGGGAGATTGTAACACTGATTAAGAGGAAGAGAGAGTTGTATGAAATGTACAGGCAGTAAGGAACAGATCAGATGCTCAAGGAGTATAAAAAGTGCAAGAAGCTACTTAAGAAGGAAATCAGGAGGGCTAAAAGAAGACATGAGGTTGCTTTGGCAGACAGAGTGAAGGAAAATCCAAAGACCTTCTATAGGTATGTTAGGAGCAAAAGGATAGTGAGGGATAAAATTGGTCCTCTTGAAGACCAGAGTGGTACACTGTGTATGGAACCAAAAGAGATGGGGGAGATACTAAATGGTTTTTTTTTGCATCCGTACTTACTGAGGAAACGGGCATGGAGTCTACGGAAAGAGGGCAAACAGGTAGGGAGGTCATGGAACCTTTACAGATTAAAAGGGAGGAGGTGTCTTGAGGCAAATCAGAGTGGATAAATCCCCAGGACCGGACAGGGTATTCCCACGGACCTTGAGGGAAGCTAGTGTTGAACTTGCAGGGGCCCTGGCAGACATATTTAAAATGTCAGTATTCACGGGGGATGTGCCGGATGATTGGAGGGTGGCTCATGTTGTTCCGTTGTTTAAAAAAGGTTCCAAAAAAAATCCGGGAAATTATAGGCCAGTAAGTTTGACATCGGTGATGGGCAAGTTATTGGAAGGTGTGATAAGGGATAGGATCTACAAATATTTGGATAGACAGGGACTTGTTAGGGAGAGTCAACATGGCTTTGTGCATGGTAGGTCATGTTTGACCAATCTATTAGAGTTTTTTGAGGAGGTTACCAGGAAAGTGGATGAAGGGAAGGCGGTGGATGTTGCCTACCTGGATTTCAGCAAGGCCTTTGATAAGGTCCCTCATGGGAGATTAGTTAGGAAGGTTCAGTCGCTGGGTATGCATGGGGAGGTAGTAAATTGGATTAGACACTGGCTCAATGGAAGAAGCCAGAGAGTGGTTGTGGAGGATTGCTTCTCTGAGTGGAGGCCTGTGACTAGTGGTGTGCCGCAGGGATCGGTGTTAGGTCCATTGTTGTTTGTCATCTACATCAATAATCTGGATGATAATGTGGTAAATTGGATCAGCAAATTTGCTGATGATACAAAGATTGGAGGTGGAGTGGACAGTGAGGAAGGTTTTCAAAGCTTGCAGAGGGATTTGGACCAACTAGAAAAATGGGCTGAAAAATGACAAATGGAATTTAACGCAGACAAGTGTGAGATATTGCACTTTGGAAGGACAAACCAAAGTAGAACGTACAGGGTAAATGGTAGAACTCTGAAGAGTGCAGTTGAACAGAGGGATCTGGGAATACAGGTACAGAATTCCCTAAAAGTGACGTCACAAGTGGATAGGGTCGTAAAAAGTGCCTTTGGTACATTGGCCTTTATAAATCGGAGTATTGAGTATAAAAGTTGGAGTGTTATGGTAAGGTTATATAAGGCATTGGTGAGGCCGAATTTAGAGTATTGTGTACAGTTTTGGTCACCTAGTTACAGGAAGGATGTAAATAAGGTTGAAAGAGTGCAGAGAAGGTTCACAAGGATGTTGCCGGGACTTGAGAAGCTGAGTTACAGAGAGAGATTGAATAGGTTGGGACTTTATTCCCTGGAACGTAGAAGAATGAGGGGAGATTTGATAGAGGTGTATAAGATTTTGATGGGTGATCAGATAGAGTGAATGCAAGCAGGCTTTTTCCACTGAGGCTAGGGGAGAAAAAAACCAGAGGGCATGGGTTAAGGGTGAAAGGAGAAAAGTTTAAAGGGAATATTGGGGGCTTCTTCACACAGAGAGTGGTGGGAGTGTGGAATGAGTAGCCGGATAAAGTGGTAAATGCAGGGTCACTTTTAACATTTAAGAAAAACTTGGACGGGTTCATGGATGAGAGGGGTGTGGAGGGATATGGTCCAAGTGCAGGTCAGTGGGACTAGGCAAAAAATGGTTCAGCATAGACGAGAAGGGCCAAAAGGCCTGTTTCTGAGCTGTAATTTTCTATGGTTCTAAAACAAAGGCTAGCAAGTTGTATACCTTCTCGGCCCACTGTCTTCCTCTGTGGTGAGACTTCATGCCAGAGTGGGGCTGCTGAGTTACACCAGGTGATGCTTAACACAAGAGTTGACCACCACATTGCAAACCATTGTTTTACAAGACAGGTTACCACATATATTTGAAGTATCCATTCTTATAAATAGGACCAGTTACTTTCATTTTCCAAATGAGTCATTTTTTTTTGAAAGGAGCTATCAAATGTTCATAAAGATTTTTCTTCCATTGACCAGCAATGTACGTTTTGCATCAAATCATTCACGTGTCTTAAGGTGACACCACTTGTGTAGAATGCCAGAGCATCAGAGATGTATTTTCTGGTAGTGATTTATTGCACTTAGCCAAATAAATAGTTTCAGTAACAGGGGCTGGAAGTTAACCAGCACTTGGAGGCAGGAAGGCTGCCAAAATAGTGCAGGTAAGTGTTTTGGGTGGCGGTGGGGGGGGGGGGGGGGGGGGGGGTGTTGGGGGAATTCCTGGTATCCTCCTGTTTCCATGCCACCAGCAGTTCAAAGCTTGCCAGCTGCTTATACCAGGAGTCCAATTGAGCCATTTAAGTTGTCAAGTGAGAGCCACTTCCTGCCTCTGTGGGTACTCAGTTGTCAGTTGTGGACATCATCCAAGTAAAATCAGGCAGGCTTCAGGACAGGGCGAGGAGGCCTCCACTTCTGGGCACTCAGTAACCCATGGAAAATCCCTCTGCAGCTTTATGACCCCAACCCCGTGATTGAGGCAGCAACTCTCAGGGATGGACTGTCATCCAACTAAGGCCACTTAATTCCCCAGATCCCATCATTGACTGAAGCAGGGTCAGCAATCCTGCCCCAGCAGCAGGATTTCTGCCATCTGAGTAAAATCCAGCCCATGGTATTCATTGTATCATTGCCACTCGCAAGGTATAATATTGTGAAAAAGATAAGGCAGAGGCCATCTCCGATTCTAAGCTTAAAAATCAGCAAACTAAGCACTTTACATTTTGACAGTGCTCCTTTTTAAACAGCTAACAATTCTTTGATTTGCAGCATTGACATCTTCCTATTCCAGTTTCTATCAAAGGGCTTTCTGTGCATTTCTAACTCCAGGAACTATTTCCTTGTAAAGGTTCTCTGACAGCATCCAAACAGTATCATCCCAGTAGCAATGTCTGTAATGGGTGAGGTGTGAAGTACTCAAATTCCACTCCTTGTATTCAACACCGAACAACCTAAGCTGTGATTCTTTCATGGGGACCACTGAAAGTTATTTGAGTTTGGGAGATTTTTTAAAGATTTGGGGATGGGGTAGGGCTGGATGAGATCTGGAGAATTTTTTGCCCTCCCACACTTGGTCAACTGCAGTAGGTTTTGGTGCTTGGTGCCCACAGCTTAAGATGCACGTAGATGAAACCTAGGTCTCAACAACTAGTGCCACTTGCAGCATCACTGCATGGGCAGTGAGTATGTGCCAACTGGCCACATTGCACTGCACTTCAGGTTAAAAGCACCATTTTAAATTGATCCGGCAGATTGCAAATCTTAACATGTTCATGGTGGGTCTAAAGTGTGGCAATAAAAGCAAGAGCTGGGGTCCTGTGGTAATCTGACTGTTGAATTGCCATCTGCAGAAAGATCGTGCCCTAGCACTAAATGAGAAACTTGAGCTACACATTGATTGAAAATGAGCAGTAGACTCAAGAAACAAGAAATTCTTTGGTGAAAGAACATGGAAAACGCAATCCAACTGCAGAACACCAATGTTTCAGGCAGGTTCCCAACTGAATTGTTGTGAGCATTTAATTGGTGATTACCTATAACTAACCATCTTTTGTCATTAAAAAGAACAGAGTTTAAAATATGTGTCAATTGTTTAAAGACATAAATAAAATTACAGGAGAGTCACAAGTTTTTCCTACCATTAATTTGCTGTGTATATTATACCATCATTCCTGACATTCCACTATTTCTTTGTTTACTGCTCTCTATGGTAACCACAGATGGTTGTGCTCTGGTTCAAAATCTGCAGCTTACAGGAAGCTTTTATGAGGTGAGGGATGGTGGTGTTGCAGTTCCTCATTTCTGTAATTACTCCATTGGTTGATGTGTCATTTATTTTCCTGTAATCAGGAACAAAGGCCACAAAGTGGCTGTGGTGGTGGGTTAGAAATGTAAATAGAGTGTCTGATCTCAGTAAACTTCCACTAATATTTGAATAGTATGCAAACCAGATAAAGCATTAATGTTTTAAGTATATAGAAGTTCTATTACTCCTGTAGTTAAAGAGGCCTTGCTTTGCACTGCACAAATGCATTATAGCTGTTCCTGCACAGACAGCATGGCAGTTGGATGGATAGTACATGAGTATCACGAGTCCTGCAACAAAGGCTAATAATTATCGAGGCACCTCAGTGATAAATATCTCTGTCGATAAGTTTGTGTGAA
This sequence comes from Mustelus asterias, assembly GCF_964213995.1. Lineage (NCBI taxonomy): Eukaryota > Metazoa > Chordata > Chondrichthyes > Carcharhiniformes > Triakidae > Mustelus > Mustelus asterias. Next base: position 72,178,227 of record NC_135808.1, read on the forward strand.
GTCAGAAGAAACACACTATTCTTTATATGGTATCTTGTCCTTTCCTGTGGCTGGACATTTTTTTTGAAGTCATTAACGAACAGAAGTTTCTTGAGCTGCTGCATGCCTGCGTGTTTAGGAAAGGGACAAGTTGATGTAACCTCATCTCAGCTGCATTGGTAAAATTGGGTAGAAATTCAGCTCTGTAAGATTGAAGTTATTCTTGGCACCTTGGCAGGACGCATACATTGATTGCACATTTTGTACCTTGTGTTGTCTTTGTGACAAAGTCCTTGACCCACTTTAAAAGAATAACAGCACACTAAATTAGCAAGAGTACACAAAAAGAATAACTAATTGTTTTGCAAATTGCGCGTTGGCCTAGAAGCTCACTGCACTATTTACACAGGCGTATCACATTGAGCAGCCCTGCACCATTTGCATCTGGAACATGTATGTAACTCATCGAAAGGACAAATCTGCCCTATTCAGTTTATTTGCAAACCCATGGAGTACTAATTCATGACCTTCTATTCCCTTAGCATCACCTCACCCATCCCAACCTCCTGAACTGCTTCTTCCATTATTTTAATTAGTTTTCTGTTCAGAATCCAGCTTTTAAGGGTTTATTTTCTATTTGTGTTTGGGTATGTGTAAATGTTCCATCAGGAAAATAGAATCTCGATAGCTTGCCCCTTATTTTTGTACATTGCAGATCAAAGTGGTTATATCTTCCACATGAAGAGGTAAAAACCATCACCTGAGGGGTAATGGAGATCCTCGGCTCCCTTGTTCCCACTGTGCAGTTCACCATGATCAGCATAGAGCCCCTGGAGGTACTGCAGAATGATCATGTTGTATTTCGGTTCGTATTGAAGTGGCCAACTTCGAGGGAGAATGTTTCTTGAAGGAAGGATAGTGCACATCATGCAAAAAGGACGATGCATTGCCCTGAAAAAGAAAACAAAAGACTTACATTTACATGGCATCTTTCAGAACCACTGGACATCTTACAGCGCTGTTGTAATATAGGGAACACAGCAATGTGTCTGTGGTCAGCAAACCCCCAAAGCCTGCAATGTGATACTGAACACATCATCTGTTTCTGTGATGTTGGTTGAGGAATGAATATTGGCCAGAACACCAGGGGATAACCACTGCCCTTCTATGAAATAGTACCATGGAACAAGCAGACAAATCACCACCCCATTTAACATCAAGATATGGCTCCCCCAGCAGTGGTTGTCCACTGAGCCATGGAAGACATCAAATCTGATTAAAGTTCGGCTGGGTGCTTACATGCTACACTAATCCAAAGAGCTCTGGCTGCTTATAAATAGCATTGCTATCTGAAATATGCTTGGAAGAAGTACCATGAGGAAGCAGCCAAGTTACCACAAGTTATTTCGATGTTTATTTGGGGAAAGTCGTGCAACTATTTCAAACAACATGTTGTTTTCTCTCAGACACTTCCACAATCTGCCTTGTTGCACAGGAATCGTAGAATCATCATAGAAACCCTACAGTGCAGAAGGAGGCCATTTTTCCCATCGAGTCTGCACCAACAACAATCTCACCCAGGCCCTATCCCCGAAGCCCCACTTATTTACCCTGCTAATCCCTCCAACAGACACATCCCGAGACACTAAGGGACAACTTAGCATGGCCAATCAATCCAGCCTGCACATCTTTGGACCATGGAAGGAAACCGGAGCACCCAGAGGAAACCCACGCAGACACGGGGAGAATGTGCAAACTCCACACAGACAGTGACCCAAGCCGGGAATCAAACCCAGGTCCCTGGAGCTATGAGGCAGCAGTGCTAACCACTGTGCCACCATGCCACCCCGCTCTGTATAATTCATTACGGACAAGATGTAGATTATATAATGTATTATACCATGGGCACTTGCAATTTGTTGCACAACTTTCTGCAGATCTGTTGAAGGACTGCATTTATCAGACATACTTCAACGGAATGAGCTATTTTTGTGATTGGATTAACCAACGGGTCGTAGACATTTGACTTGTAGTAAAATAACCATCTCGAACAAGGTTTACATTTAATAAATGTTTGTGTCATCTATTATAATGCAAGATCCATCCTCAGCTTGCAAAGGAATGTAAAAATGGTAATGGATTGATAGGAGATGTTTATTACGTTGTGAAGCACAATACTAAGCTTGAGGATTTGGGAGTGTTTCAGAAACCAGCAAAGGATAATCAAAAAGTTGGTGTTCAGGAAAAAAATAGAATATTTGAGTAAACTGACTAGGGGTAAGAGTTTAAGGATGGTGAGCCCAAGAGTCGATGCGTAATGCGCAGCCGCCAACTCTTGAACTCCCACTTGTTTGGCAGTGGGCAGGACTGCTGTCTATCCTTGGAAGGAAGTCCCATCCATCTCAATCTGATTGGCTGACAGCTCTTCAACCTGATTGATTAGTCATAGTGTTGCAGTGGCCAGAGTGTTATTGCAGCACTCTGGCTGGGTTAACTCCCACGACCTTTGAAAAGGTAATTGGTAAGGGGTTGTCAGAGGATGCTATTATATATTTAAAAGGGTGGCAGGTTGCTTCAAGAACTCATCACGTGATTTGATGGTGATGTCATTTGGGTGTTGTCAGAGGCTGCTGTTTGACTTTCAGTTTTGTACTCTGCAGTGCAGAGAGCAGCTCTTCAATAAAACCTCTTGTGTGATAGCTTGAATCTACATGTGCCAACCACTTATCTTCCTTTTGTTCAAGAATTTACAACCCTAACATGGTTAGGATATTACAGATGACTGGAGGGTGAAAGTGATCGTGGAATTGGGAGGGACCAGGAAAGCCAACATCACAGAGAGGGTGCCCCAACTCTAAGTGGGCCTTCAGAGTGAGATGTCCCCCCTCCCCCAACTCTTCCCACCTGAGATGGGAAAAAGGTTTAAGGTCACTTTCCCACCCTGCCTGAACTTGCTCCTGCAGAGATTGAGGTTGGGCAGGATATGGCCCTTAAGTGGCTATTAAGAGCCTTAACAGGTGAATGGGTGAGTTTCCCACCTGAGACCCTGCCCACTCAAGCATGAAACTTTTGAGCTGGTGGATTTCCAGGGAGAATCCTGTCAACTCAATTGTACACTCACCCACCTTGGGGAGAACATAAAATTCTACCCCAGGAGTACAGGATTGTGAGGGACTTTACAATGCAAGAGGAGAGTAGCTAAAGTAAACTTTGCACCATTTGAGATAGACACAGAAGAAATTATTTGGGGAATGTAGAATTGGGAGACCAAAAGAGAAATGCTGGAAAATCTCAACAGGTCTGGCGGCATCTGTAAGGAGAGAAAAGAGCTGATGTTGCGAATCCAGATGACTCTTTGTCAAAGCAGTAGAAATAGGAGAAATCTCTGAGCAAATACTTTGGTTCTCTTCACAGTCCAAAACATATTACAGACCAAATATATGATTTGATTTGATTTATTATTGTCACACGTATTAACATCCAGTGAAAAGTATTGTTTCTTGCGCACTATACAGATGAAACATACCGTTCATAGAGAAGGAAACGAGAGAGTGCAGAATGTAGTGTTACAGTCATAGTTAGGGTGTAGAGAAAGATCAACTTAATGCAAGATAAGTTCATTCTAAAGTCTGACAGCAGCAGGGAAGAAGCTGTTCTTGAGTCGGTTGGTACGTGACCTCAGACTTTTGTATCTTTTTCCCGAAGGAAGAAGGTGGAAGAGAGAATGCCCGGGGTGCATGGGGTCCTTAATTATGCTGGCTGCTTTGCCGAGGCAGCGGGAAGTGTAGCTGGAGGTAATTAAGGGGCTAATTATACATGAACTTTAATCTGACAAATCACAAGGGCTGAGAGTTTGAATCCAGGTTTGAGGTCACTGCAGTGATAGTGGATGTATTGGTTATGACTTTCCAAAAATTCCCTAGGTTCAACAGCCTTGGAGGATTCCAAGATGGGAAAATTGGTAGAAATACCAATCTAGGCACAGATGAATTAACTTGTGTTGCTGTGGATGAGGGGGAGTCCTGTTGAAATGCATTTCCCTCCACACACAACTGTCACCGTTTGTTTCAAAAAGAACTCGCTGAGAAATGGGATTTTTGTTTTGGCCAAATGCAAGTTGTAGTGACCCCAACTGACAGATCTTACACTGCAGACTGTATTGGTGAATAATCTAAGGATCGCATAATACATGGTAATCCGCTGTGTAATATTGTTCCCAATGGTCTTGCTTTCCAGTGATCTGTTGAACACTGGTTTCCCTTTCCTCCTCAACTTAAACCCGAGTTTCAAACACAAGCCTTCAGCTCCATTTTGTACTTTAGGTTGCCAGGTGTGAATAGGGCAGCATTGTTTGCTATCCACAAAAGATGTGGAGTGTGCTGTCTTGCTTTTTGTTGCTTTTCTTTTTCTCTCCAGTACAGTAGGACACCTGCCTCAGCTTTATCTGATTTAGCTGTGCAGAACATTAAAAAAATAAAGAGTTTAGATCAAAGTAATTTACCTCCCACCTGCTCTGCCTTTAACCACAGAAAAGGGGCTGATGCATCTAAAGCAGTCAGCTTCCGCTCCACAGGCTGCAGGCACCTGGCCATGTGCTTCTGTTGGACTTCAGCAGCCAAATTGCACTTTTCCTCTCCAATTAATAACCATTCTCAACTCAAGACTAATGCTTTCAGCAATATGACTGCAAAAAAAGAATTAATATTGATGCGAGGAGATGGTTTGTTTCCTTTCATGTTTTGTTTAATTTGCAATGGTTACTGATGAGATAGACACCATCCACTGGGATGATGGTTGGAGACAGGGAGAAGAACTATTTCTTTAAATGTAATGTTGCCCCATTGCAGCTGAAAATCTAAAGCTAAAATTCAATTGAATTGAAGTCCCTTTCAATTGAGGCCATTCAATGATTGATCTGCTTGATAAAAATCATCTGGAATCCCGCCAGTCTGCTTCCACACTTTGTTAATCTGACCACATGCCTTTTGTTTTTATTCAAATGCATTTGTCTTTGAAGAATATTTGCAATATCTTTGTGTTGCATATCAGTGATGGCTGTGTCTGATTAAAACATGCAAATTGCATTAAGTATGTTCCTTGCCTCACCTTGGATTTGGATTCTCAATTATTTCTCTTAAATTCTGAAGTACGTTGTTATGAGAGAAACAGGTTCCTGCTTTATAAGTTTTTAATGAGACAAACTCTTTGTATTATGAATCTGCATTTGATAGGTTGTCTGGCATCATAATTCTATGATTCTCCAGATCTGGAGGAGTAGCTGTTACACTGTTTTAAACTCCATTTGGCCATGCCACTGTCTGTAACGGCACAATTTTCTTTACCAGTCGTGTTTGTTCAGTTTACAAAATATCGGCTAGCTTGCAACTTCAGCACTTCATGATGTGATATACAGTTGCAGGAAGTGACTTTGTCCACTAAGTCCAAATATTCAGTTCCAAGCCAGGATTACCCCACTGTGAGAGGACTGGGTGAGTTGCTCGCTGCAGCATTTTGCTCTTAACTGTTATGAACTGAAATGAAATTTGTTCCTTCTTCTTCATTTTCTTTGAGAACACATTTTTAAAAACTCTACACCGTGCACACACAGTGAAGACCTTAGTGATTTATACTGTAAATGAACCACCCAATGCTACCTTCTGCATTTTGCTGAAGCTTCTAAATAATGAAGAACGCAACAGAGCTCAAGCAGCATATCCTTGAAGAACATTTTCAGCCATCAGTATAGATAGTGTCCTTACTCATTTCAATATGTTTAATTATAGGAAAAAATATTTTTTGTGGACAGTGTCACAAACAGAATTTGTGTTCCTTTTTACTGCCCATGATCGGCAAGTTGGTATATAACAGGCATGTGTTTTCTTCTCCTTGGAATGTGCCCCGATTAAGTAATTCAGCAGCAGGACTTTGAGAGTTTAAAAATAAATAAGCTTATGTATTATTAGACACCTGAAATGATGTAAAGTTACATTCACTTGTCCCCCTCACACGCAAACACATACAAAAAGATTAGATATACATGAAGGTAAAGCAAGATGGTTACAACTTGTACTTATCTCAGTCTCTTTCATGGTAGGCCTGTAGTTTCTTAAATGAAATTGATTCTTTAGTTGAAGTAAAAAACTTGTAACGCAAGGGGTTATCAGTAGCTTATGAGGGTTCTTATAGTCAAATTTTCAAGAGGTTGTTTCGCAGATGACCTTGAAGTATTGCAGGCCGTTTGGGTGACTCGTAGCTAGTTTGGTTCTCAGTAGAATTTTCCCTCTTTAAGCAACAATTGCTGGTTTAAAAACCAGGCAGAAAAGATGGCTTCCTCATCATGTGACTTGCACAAGTTTAAAATCAATTTTAGAAACAAAGGGTGGTGTGTTGATTACACATCCTGTTGTTGTTTGACACCAGCCAGTGGCTGTGTGTACGACCCATTCAATTGATAATCCCTTTGGAATTAGTTCCAAGAAATGGCATTGATACAGCATCAGTCTGGAGGGCTCTTTTCATTCTCTGTTAAGACAGGAGAGTGGTTTCAATCCACAAAACGAAATCAAGTGATCCTCAGGAATCATCTTTTGCATCCTTTTGTGGTCAGTTTAAAAATATAAAAGTTCATTTGAAGTTCAGAATGTGATGGGTGCATGAAAACAGACACACACACATAGATAAAACAATCTCTAATCTACCCAAGAAAAAGAGAAGTAATTTGGGTTACTGTAATCAAGAGCATAACCCGTATCTGAGGTAGATGTAAGTTAACTGACGTTAGCCAGGTCATAATTTACTTTGCACCAAGATTGGAAACAAACTTGCATTTTGTTTTCTTAAAGAAATTGTAGTGTGAAAGCTATTTTCTAGTCTGTGGTACCATGGCCCCTTTAAGGGGGCGATCCTTGAGGGTCACATGATCGAGCAGGACAATACGGAGAGGCCGCGCAGGAAGTGGCACCAATCAGGAGTAGACTGTGTCCAATTATCACTATGCATTTGTGGGGGGTTAATTAAGATATTAAACGATTGATGAACTGTTTTCCTTTTTTTCCAACAACGGGAATCAATGTACAATGACAGCCAGGGGGAGATATCACATGGTCTCAATGGAATGTTGAATTAGCTTTTTGCACTCAAACCGAGAGAGACTTCAATGATCCAGCAGAGAAGTTATGCTTCTCTGGGGTACACCTTGATTCTCCAACCCTTGGCCTTGTTGATCTACCAGAAGGAACTCTTCAATTGCAGGCAATAAAATAAAACTAGACTTACTCTAACTTATAAATCAAAGAAAAAGGTTTAATAGAGAAACTTCATTACTCCAACATTTGCGGCCTTATCCCGGGCCATCCCAAGCTCCCACAAACCCCAGCAGCTGAACACCACATCATTTTGTCATCGGTTATATCGTTTACTGGGTCGGCTGACCCTTACAGCATGTTACTATTGGTCACACTACAACACATCCAATGTTATCATTGGTTACATTCTAACAGACCTAACCCCACACCCTGATTTTTGTTCCTCAATAAGCTACTCACAAGAAACACTGAATTGCTCAGTTGAATTTATGGTTTCATAGTTTGTTGCTACAAAGTTAATGCTCTGATTTCATATAGACATAGACATAGAACAGTACAGCACAGAACAGGCCCTTCGGCCCACGATGTTGTGCCGACCTTCATCTGAAACCAAGATCAAGCTATCCCACTCCCTACCATCCTGGTGTGCTCCATGTGCCTATCCAATAACCGCTTAAATGTTCCTAAAGTGTCTGACTCCACTATCACTGCAGGCAGTCCATTCCACACCCCAACCACTCTCTGCGTGAAGAACCTACCTCTGATATCCTTCCTATATCTCCCACCATGAACCCTATAGTTATGCCCCCTCGTAATAGCTCCATCCACCCGAGGAAATAGTCTTTGAACGTTCACTCGATCTATCCCCTTCATCATTTTATAAACCTCTATTAAGTCTCCCCTCAATCTCCTCCGCTCCAGAGAGAACAGCCCCAGCTCCCTCAACCTTTCCTCATAAGACCGACACTCCAAACCAGGCAGCATCCTGGTAAATCTCCTCTGCACTCTTTCCAGCGCTTCCACATCCTTCTTATAGTGAGGTGACCAGAACTGCACGCAATATTCCAAATGCGGTCTCACCAAGGTCCTGTACAGTTGCAGCATAACCCCACGGCTCTTAAACTCCAACCCCCTGTTAATAAAAGCTAACACACTATATGCCTTCTTCACAGCTCTATCCACTTGAGTGGCAACCTTTAGAGATCTGTGGATATGGACCCCAAGATCTCTCTGTTCCTCCACAGTCTTCAGAACCCTACCTTTGACCCTGTAATCCACATTTAAATTAGTCCTACCAAAATGAATCACCTCACATTTATCAGGGTTAAACTCCATTTGCCATTTTTCAGCCCAGCTTTGCATCCTATCTATGTCTCTTTGCAGCCTACAACACCCCTCCACCTCATCCACTACTCCACCAATCTTGGTGTCATCAGCAAATTTACTGATCCACCCTTCAGCCCCCTCCTCTAAGTCATTAATAAAAATCACAAAGAGCAGAGGACCAAGCACCGATCCCTGCGGCACTCCGCTAGCAACCTGCCTCCAGTCCGAAAATTTTCCATCCACCACCACCCTCTGTCTTCAATCAGACAGCCAGTTACCTATCCAATCGGCCAACTTTCCCTCTATCCCACACCTCCTTACTTTCATCATAAGCCGACCATGGGGGACCTTATCAAACGCCTTACTATAGTGTTGATAAAGTTCTCCCCTTCCAGTTATTCTATGGCCCCTCCAAACCCTTGTCCAATATCATCATGTCAAATCATTTCAAATATTATTCTGGTGCTCTTAGCCTCACCCTTGAGGGTAGCAATTTTGTGTGGCAGCAGCCAGTAAGAGTCTGCAGTGGGCCTTCTGAATGCTGAAAGGCCGTCTGAAGCAGCGGGGAGGGGGAGGGGGAGGGGGGGCGGAGTGCAGGAGAAAAAACTGTTGTTTTCTTGAACCAGAAATTCCCCTCAAATATGAATTAACTAGCACAACGTGTTAACTCCAATGAGTGCATGCAGAGAAAGAATAAGTCTGAAGCTTGTCTCATGTTTATTCTCATAACAGCTCCGCAGAGTGACAGCCTCCTTTCTGTTCCCATTCCTCCAGCTGTGTTCATTTATACTATTTTGGTGTTAAACCAAATTAAACAAACTGAAGGACAAATTAAAGGAGCAGTCCCTTAAAGGGATATTGCATCAAACAAAAATAAATGGCAAAGGAAAATTACAACTTTAAATCAACATGTAATAAAAGGCTTCATAAAATACCGTGTCTACCCAGCATGGAAGACTTCATTGGTTCTGGAGGACACAGTGTGCTCCCTCTCCAGCGGCACCCAGCCACTGTGTCCATTTATAATTAGTATCACCAATTAAACTAAGGGACAAATAAAGAGAGCATCTCTCAAAGGGACAGTGCATCAAACAAAAACAAATCGCAAAGGAAACTTGAAACATTAAACCAAATTGTGATCAACAGGGTCGATAGAACTACCCCAGTCCCCATGGTGCCCACCAGACACGAAAGGCCTCAATGGTCCTGCCAGACATCGCATGCTCTCTCTCCAGGGACACCAGGCCGCTGTGTCCGTTACAAGTAAGCAATGCTCATCACCCATCTTTAATAATGCAATTGGCTTAACAATGTAATCACAAAAGGATGCAACTGCTGATACATTAACATTATGGAGATGAGCACATATCAGAGTATTTTAAGACAATAAAAATCCTTGATGCAGGTGATTTGTACTAAATAAATTCCTGAAAAAGTAATAAATCTTTCCTGTGCTGCTGGGCTCCTTGAAGAAGTTGCACACTCCAAGCACTTCAGCAAGAGTATCAAGTCCCATGTACCATTTCAATAATTGCAATACATCTGTATAAGACATTTTAATTGATGGGGAGTGTTGCACAAACCCTTTTTAACTGGATGTATGGGCTGATTTACATTCGGGTAAGACGATGGCTGGTCAAAGTTGCCTTGTATGACACTTGACACGAGGGCGATGGTGGCACAGTGGTTAGCACTGTTGCCTCAGTGCCAGGGACTCGGGTTTGATTCCCGACTTGGGTCACTCTCTGTATGGAGTCTGTACGTTCTCCCTATGTCTACGTGGGTTTCCTCCGGGTGCTCCAGTTTCCTCCCACAGTCTGAAAGATGTGCTGGCTAGGTGCATTAGCCATGCTAAATTCTCTCTCAGTGTACCCAAACAGGCGCTGGAATGTGGCGACTAGGGGATTTTCACGGTAACTACATTGCACTGCTAATGTAAGCTGACTTGTGACACTAATAAATAAACTTCTCCCCACAGGAATGAGCCATCCAACTCCAGTAAACATTCCTGACAAAGGCATGAAATAAAGAACATAACGGAAGGCTGTGCAATATAATGATTTTGAGCGAAGGCTTTAAGTGATTGTATTAGGCTGCAACTGCCAGTTAGTTTTTTAACAGTTAACATTTCACAATTGACACGAAGGAGTCCATTTTGAAATCATGAGGACCCGCAGTCTTTAAGATTTTAAGTAGAAAAAGTATTACTACTTGAGGCTGTAAAACCTCACACTTTGGAATAGAGCGTATTTAATTGACAAATTGCCTACCTCTTCGATGCAATAATTTTAAGAAACAATGTTCCTCTTTGTATATGTATTGGATGTAAAGTAACAAATAGTCCATGGAACAGAAGAATCTCTGTTCCATTCATAAGACTTTCTGAACCTATATTGAGTGTGTTTGCCAAGATTGGCTTGTGTTGAAAAGTGCTTCACGTTTGCTCATTTTAATGACTTTCGATAAGCATAGTCCAAGATGATACTATTTTCTGAAGTGGTTTATGGGCAGTCATTCATGTTTTCAGTGGTCACTAAAGTAAGAGGCTGAAATGAAATCCTATTGATGGGAACGACTTGCTGTCAAAAAAGAGAGGAAGTAATCTGCTTTAATAACATTCTTGTGAATTTATTCAGTGTTACAATAGCACAAAAAGCATTTGGAAAATAACTCCAGTGTGAGCCACATTCACGCTGGACAGTTTAGTGGACTGGGGTTGCATTTGGATTGAGGTTAGCTCCAAGCAGTTCTCCAACCAGAGGCTAAGACCCCATCACAAACATTGAGTTCTGTCCAGTGTGATTTTATGTTATTCATTTGTAGGACATGGATGTTGCTGGCTGGCCAGCATTTATTGCCCATCCCTAGTTGCCCTTGTTCAGAGGGCAGCTGAGAGTCAACTACATTGCTGTGGCTTTGGAGTCACACGTAGGCCAGACCAGGTAAGGACGGCGGATTTCCTTCCCTAAAGGACATTAGTGTAACCAGATGGGTTTTTCCAGCAATGGTATCATTATTATTTATTTATTATTTGTGTCACAAGTAGGCTTACATTAACACTGCAATGAAGTTACTGTGAAAACCCCCTAGTCGTCATACTCCGGTGCCTGTTCGGGTACACTGAGGGAGAATTTAGCATGGCCAATGCACCTAACCAGCACGTCTTTTGGACTATGAGAGGCAAACGGAGGAAACCCACACAGACACAGGGAGAACATGCAGACTCCACTCAGACAGTGACCCAAGCTGGGAATCGAATCCGGGTCCCTGGCGCTGTGAGGCAGCAGTGCTAACCACTGTGCCATCATGCCGCCCCATAAGTCATGGTCATCAGTAGACCCTTAATTCTAGATTTTTTTTATTGAATTCAAATTCCACTATCTGCTGTGATGGGATTCAAACACGGGTCCCCAGAACATCAGCTGAGTTTCTAGATTAATAGTCTAGTGATAATACCACTAGGCCATCACCTCCCCACCAACATTTGATTATCAACTTGACAATACTTCAATTCGTATTGCCATGTCTCAGTCTGCAAAATTGAAGCAAGCGACTGAGCCTGAACTCAGCAGCTCTCGAGTTGTTGGTGTTATTTATCCAATAAAAGCATTGCTGAGTATTTATTTCTCCACATGGGCACATGCAAGGAGTATGACATGCATGCTAAAACTGCAAAAGATAGAAATAGTTTGGACAAATGGCTTATATCCATTCCCGCCATATCAAGCATCTTGTAATAGGGCTATATGTACACAAGTTGGTTTCTAGCTTGTACCTCCCTCCTTCACGATCTCTACCACCAAGAAGAAGAGCAAGACTAGCAGTGGGAATATTATCACCTCCGATTCACATTTCCATCTTCTCTCAGGCATTCAGTATCCTTACTTTAATGCCACTTGGATTAGAATCCTGGAATTCCCCACCTACGCATGTCTCTGGTACATTAATTTGATCCATAAAGTCACTTAACCCCTTGGGGCACCCAGCAGATCTCGAAGTGCCTTAAATTTGTATTCCAAACACCTGTCTATTTTTTGGAATGTTGGTGCTGCTGACAAAACCGGCATTTATTGGCTATCCCTGTATAACTGCAAGGCTTGCTGGGCTACATCAGAGGGCAGTTAAGAGTTAACCATATTGCTATGGGTCTGGCATTACATGTAGGCCAGACTGGGTAATGTGACAGATTTACTTCCCTTAAATGCATAAGTGAACCAGACAGGGTTTTCTGTTATTTCCGTGGTTTCACAGCCACTATTACTGATGCTATCTTTTTATTCGAAATTTATTTAATTAACTGAATTTCAATTGCTCAACTATTATGGTGGGATTTGAACTTGTGTCCAGATCATTAGATCAGTAACATAACCACAATGCTACTGTTTGTGTGGGAGGAATACATTTCTAGTATATTGCTAAAATTTGACTTTTTTTAATACTTATTATTTGGCGTTTTTATCGACATTGTCAGTAATCTTCTGAAGAAGGTTGGTCCTGTAGTTCTTGTAAAGCTCTTGCAATGTATTGGAGTCATGGATAGTCAAGACAGTCTACAGAAACTGCACACACAGCTCGCTACCTTTCTGGAAGACTGAATAATAAGGAACATTTTGTTATTGAAAGAAACCCTTTAGTGTCCTAATGTTCAGCTGGAATACTTAGTCATTTGACAAACAAAGCTGGGAGGCATTACTTGGTCGCCAGACACAATAATAACTTTTGACTCCAGATGAAGGACTGAAGGCAAGTTACCAAGTACAGAACAAATCTTGCATTGTTGGTAAAAATGAGCACTCCAGTTGACTGGGCATGCACAAGATGTGCAACATGATAGGCTGCAGTCCTGCCACAGGTCCCTTTTGATTTTTGACTTGATTTATTATTGTCACATGTATTAGTATACAGTGAAAAGTATTGTTTCTTGCATGCTTTTACAGACAAAGCATACCATTCATCAAGAAGGAAAGGAAAAAGTCCAGAATGTCATAGTCATAGCAGTCATACAGTCATAGCTAGGGTGTGGGGAAAGATCCACTTAGTGCGAGGTAGGTCCATTCAAAAGTCTGTGTACATGCATTATGGTTCCTACTTTGTCAGCTGGGTCAGTTGGGTATCTGGTGCAGGAACCCATCCCCTGTAATTAGTCGCCAACCCCCAGATTACTATAAAATCCACAGAGGTTGAAATTCTGGTTGTGTGACATGGAGTGCACTCTTTCTTCCATAAAGATCTGTCTAATTTGCACATGTATAAAGAGTCAAGGCTCCCTTAGAACCTTGTAGGAGTTTAATCAGCTAAAACCACATTGCTTTGCACAACAGTTGCCTCCAGCTTGTCTAACCACCCTACCAATTTCTCATACCATCTGGAACAAAGCAGAAAGCATACCAGAATGCTGTTATACTTCATCCACCTCCAGTTCCATTACATGGTCTGAAATACTACAAACTTGTCTCTTTCAGATTTGACACCATTTTTAAAAGAAAGGAACATGTCCCCATCTCTCTTGGCAGCTGTCAATCCCAAAGAAACCCCAATTGACTTCTTGATTTCTGGAAAAGTGCAGCTAAAATCAGTTAAGGAAATTGGGCTTTCTTTGGGACTGATAGCTGCCAAGAGAGGTGGGGACATGCGCCTTTTTTTGTTAAATGGTGTCATATCTGAGTGAGACAAGTTTGCAGTATTGTTACACAACCACAATAATGAAATCACTATTTCAGAATACTGGAAATGATCTAAAGATAGCACCAGCTACTGTGCACTTCCTAAATCCAGTGCTGGATACAGAACTGGAAAGCTCATAATCTAACTTTAACAAGTGTTATGTGATGGAATATGATGTGTATCTTGGCAGCACAGGACAGTGAATCTGAAATATTAGACTTGGCCTGATGATTTGAGTTGGAACGGTAATTGTGATTGATAGTTGCACTTGGGCTTCCCTAGGGCCTCGGGATTGGTTCCAGTTGAGGGAGGCAGGCCATTGAGAATTGAGACAGAAAAGGTTTCTCCACCCACTGTGCAAATCAGGTCATCACTGAAATATGAGATGTTAGCTTTGACAGTTTAGAAGTATTATATTTGAAGAATGACTTCTTATATTCTGGAAAAGTGCAGCTAAAATCAGTTTCTACTTGTGGAGGAGGCAATTATTTAAACTCAATTTCCCTCCATGCATGATTACTGAATTTGCATTAAGCTCAAAATTCCTAGCTTCTACGTTTGTTATGTGATTGTAAAAATTGTCTTTTACTGGGGTGTTGCTCATTTATCGATTCAGTTGGCTGCCAAGTCCATAATGTGAAAAGTCAAATGTCATTTTGCTCATTTTACCAAATGGACTGGGTTCAAGGGAAGCTCACTCGATGGCCTATGGTCCAATCTTGCAATTTCCACATAATTTTCCTCAAATAAAATATGTTAACCCATTGTTACAAATGTGAGGGTTAAAAAATAATGTCCTGAAATGGGAGATAGTAGTGATATTGAACTGTGCCCGGAGACAGGGCCATGTGCTTTGCGACAGAGTGTGGCCAATGGCCTAAGCAACTAGGCCCAACATAAAATTGGACACTTTAAATTAATCCACAGCTAAACAGCTTCTGCAAGCAAAAAAGCTTGATGGAATGCGGACAAGGTTACCACAGGTCAGAAGCCAGCAGGGACCAGCTCGGATAAAGGCAAATCATTTGGGGAGGTGGAACCTGAAACAAAAACAGAAAATGCTGGAAAATCTCAACAGGTCTGACAACATCTGTGGAGAAAGAATAGAGCCAACGTTTTGAGTCTGGATGACCAAAAGGGCCATTCCTGGCACAAGGCTGATTAATTTATTCAAATGACAGTGAAATCTATTTTTCATGGAATTAATGAACCCCAGACGGTATTGTCCGGGCTCACTCGCCTCTGTGGCCTTGCTAAGAGATGTTCTCTCTGGCCTGGATCACAGCTGATCCCAAGGAATGGAGACCAGTTGTGATGGCCGTACTGGTTGAACCAGAGGCCGTTGAGGCCCCTTGAGAAGGTCGGGGTTAAGGGGGGTGCCCCTTGGTACTGCCAGCCAAGCACCATGGCACTGTGCACTGGGCAGTGCCAGAGAGAACGTGGGACCTATTTTGGGGGCATACTGGGGGCAGCCAGTTGGGGGTGGACTTCCCACGCACTCTGCATTAGGAATCAGTGGGAGGGGAGGGGGACGATTGGGGTTTGTCGTAGGGTCGGGCCAGCGTGTGGAGGTAGGGCAGTCGGTCTGGCAATCGGTGAGGGAGGGGGGGATCGGTCGGGGCAGGGTGTGGCAGCATGGGAATAGAGCGGTCTGGATGGGGGGCATTTGCAACGGGCCGCAGGCCCCTGTGATAGTTGGGGGGCGGGTGCTGTGCAGGGAGGCCTCTGCTGCTCGAGACCTGCATATGTGCAATTGTGTCCTTTGCAGGTCTCAACAAGCATTTGTGATTTAAGCCCCACCTCTCCCCCTGCAGGAGTGAAACTGTTTTGAGGTGGTTCTTGTCTAATTACATAAGATTGCAGATTTGAACTTGGCCAAAAAACAGATCAGAAACTCTCCCATTTTCCCACCCAGTTGAACTGACAATTTCTTTTGGTAGGATCAGCCCATAAGATCGGCATCATTACTGGAACAGGAGGGATCTGTACTGTTGGGACGGCTTCCCCCTGAACTGATCTGGGACCAGTGTTCTAGTGGAAGGGATAAATAGGGTGGTCACATGGACTTTAAACTAGCAAGTGGGGGGGATGGAAGGGTAAAACTCCAAGAAGTATAATGGTTAATGGGAAACAAAGCAGGTTAGCATGTGAGGGGTGGGTTCAACTGCATACAAAATTATGAAAAAAGTTCAAAGGAAGGAGAGGTTACTGAAGTCTCTAGAACAAATAATAGGACATAGTGTTTGGAAAGCATTAGGAATCTAATCTCAGGCACAACAGATAAAGGACGACAATGAGAAGGCGGGCGGTTAATGCAGGACTGAGGATGTTTTATTTGAAAGTTTGCAGTATACAAAATGAAGTAAATGAGTCTGTAACACAGATTGAAATTGGCGGATACAATGTTGTGGGCATCACAGAGACGTGGTTGCAAGGGGATCAGGCTGGGAGCTAAATATCCAAGGATACACATCCTATCGAAAAGACATAGTAAGAAATCTCACAACACCAGGTTAAAGTCCAACAGGTTTATTTGGAATCACGAGTTTTCGGAGCATTGTTCCTTCATCTGGTGAGTGTCACCTGATGAAGGAGTAACACTCTGAAAGCTCGTGATTCCAAATAAACCTGATGGACTTTAACCTGGTTGTGAGACTTCTTACTGCGCCCACCCCAGTCCAACGCCGGCATCTCCACATCATATCGAAAAGTCAGGCAGATGGGCAGAGGGGGTGGGGTTGCCTTGTTAGTTAGTAAGAAATTAAATTAGCTTGATACCAAAACACACCGTTGGGTCAGAAGATGTAGATTCTGTGTGGGTAGAGTTGAGAAACCGCAAAGGTAAAAAGGCCGCAGTCAATGTGGGGCATAAGATACATCAGGAGATAAAGGTGTGTAAGAAAGGCAAGGTTACAGTGATGATGGGGGACTTCAATATGCAGGTGGACTGGGAAAATCAGGTTGGTAGTGGATCCCAAGAAAAGGTATTCATGGAATGTCTACGAGATGGCTTTTTGGAGCAGCTTGTGGTGGAGTCCATTAGGGAACAGGCAATTCTGGATTTGCTGATGTGTAATGAGGCAGATTTGATTAGGGAGCTTAAGGTGAAGGAACCCTTGGGAGGCAGTGACCACAATATGATAGAATTTACCCTGCATTTTGAGACGGAGAAGCTGGATTCAGGTGTAACAGTATTACAATTGAGTAAAGGCAGCTGCAGAAGCATGAGGGAAGAGCTGGCCAGGGTTGATTGGGAGAGGAGCCTGGCAGGAAAGATGGTGGAACAGCAATGGCAGGAGTTTCTGAGAGTAATTCAGGAGATGCAGCAAAATTTAATCCCAAGGAAGAAGCATACTAAAGAGAGGATGAGGCAATCACAGAAGACAAGGCAAAACAGGGACAACATAAAAGCAATAGAAAAAGCATACAATGTGACGAAGATTAGTGGGAAGCCAGGGGATTGGGAAGCCTTTAAAAACCAACGGAGGACAACTAAAAGAGAAATAAGGTGGGAGAAGATGAAATATGAGGGTAAGCTAGCCAGTGATATAAAAGAAGATTGCAGGAGTTTTTTTGATATGTAAAGGGTAAGAGAGAGGATGGTCTATTCAAAGGACAGGATTTGCATTTATATGGTTCCATTCATGGTTGCTTTCCTATATTGGAAAGGCTTTTGAACAAACTAAAAATATAGGTACAGTTAAATCTCTATAGGCACTAAGAGTTAACTCCATGAATATGGAAATACAAATGTTTGGAAGGGGAATGAGTGACGTAGTGGATTAGCACAGTGGCCTTTCACCCCTGGGACATCACAGGTGCTGTTTTCCCGCCCTGCTAAGCTGGTCGAGTAACATAGCGGGGTGGGAAATGTAAGCGGGAGACAAAAATCGAATTCCTGCCTGACAGCTGGCAGGCCGTGAATCTCCTGGGCCGTTTTTTTTTCACGTAATCAGCCGGGGAATGGCACGAGGCTGATTTCAATATTCATGATCTAACTTGAATCGAGCTCTGGATGGTATTGTCCAGACTCGCTTGGCTCTCTGACCTCGCTGGTGAAGGTTCCCACCAGCCAGGGAATCGCAGCTAGTCCCCAGCAATGGGGACCAGATTGATGACCTCGCCGGTTGGGCTGGAGGATATTGAGGACCCCCCGGGAGGCTGGGGCAGGGGTGACAGTATCCCTTGGGACTGCCAGTTGAGGGAGGCGGAGTACCTCCCATTGGACACTGCTTTTTGGGAAATCGCCTCCACGTCTACCTATTGTTTTGGAGAGTCCTATGAACCAAAACAACATGGTTTGGTTCATAGCTGTACTGCCTTTGCTGTGAGCGAGGTAACAGGCTGATCAATTTCAGTAAAGGAAAATTTCCTCTTTTTTTTGTTTCTTTTTATTTTGCTTTCAACAGCAGCTATTTATTGGTAATGATTGTGTGATCCTCACTTTCTGTAGACTTATCTTCTGTTTTTTAACTTGTTCCATTAATCGCCCCATTTGCTTTGCGCTAATCATCCCTTTTGTCATTTAACCTCTCCTGTGTTCCAATTTAACACCGACCTTCCCCATTTTCCTTTCCACCCTGCCCCACTTTCTCTGCCTTTGTACTTGGCATGGGGGTGGCACAGTGGTAGCACTGCTGCCTCACAGCGCCAGGGACCTGGGTTCAATTCCGGCCTCAGGTGACTGTGTGGAGTTTGCACATTCTCCGCGTGTCTGCGTGGGTTTCCTCCGGGTGCTCCGGTTTCCTCCCACAGTCCAAAGATGTGCGGGTTAGGTTGATTGACCCTAGTATCAGGGGGAATTAGCAGGGTAAATATGTGGGGTTATGGGGATAGGGACTGGGTGGAATTGTGGTCGGTGCAGACTCGATGGGCCGAATGGCCTCCTTCTGCACTGTAGGGATTCTATGAAATCTGGCATACCTGTAAATTCTCACAGTTCTGACTGTAGCTCATCGACCTGAAATGTTAATTCTGATTCTCTCTCCACAAACGTTCCCTGGCCTGCTGAATATTCCTGCTTTTATTGCATAAGTTGCTGTACCACCAGCAGGGTTAAAATGAAAGGTTGTTTTACACCCTTATCATCCTGATATCCATGATGCCAATATTAGACATATAGGAGACAGAAATGTTTCATTTGCCACCTCTAACATTCCTCACTGCCATTTTTAATTTAAAAAGCAACACACTTTGGGAATAGGAGTGATGGCGGGAGATCTTGGGAATCTTTCGATGGAAAAGCAGACGGCAGACTCCTCCAGAAAACCTCAGCAGAAAGTTCTGTAGAGTCATAGAATCCTTACACTACAGAAGGAGGCCATTCAGCCCATGGATTCTGTACCAAACACAATCCCACCCAGTCCCTATTCCTGTAACCCCCACATTTACCCTTCCAATCCCCCTGATACTAGGGTCAATTTAGCATTGGCCAATCAACCTAGTCCACACGTCTTTGGAGTTCCTACATCTCTGAACCAGACCAGCTTCACCCTACAAGTGAGCATTTATGTTTAGAACAGGAAGTGTGCATCCTCCCCCACACACACATACACACGCTCCTTATAATTAGTTGCGCTGATACATAATGAAAGGAAAGTAAATGTCACAATTTGTTGACGCACAGTTATGATGAACTTGTTCCAGCCCAGCAGAATGAAACAGTTTTGTGCGTGGACTACAGAAATTTGGATCAATGGTTGGTGCACCAACTTGTGACCCACGTAGTTTAAAGATGGCAGGGTGTCTTTGGTACTTGGGCAGTAGTGAAAGTCATGATTGAAACTGTGCAGCTACAGAATCTTCGAGGTGCAAAAACTCATTCTGTTTTCCGAGGACAACATTTCTAAGCATTTGAAAAGTGAAACCACTGTTTTGGTTTTGCATTACAATTACAAACCAGATCCAGAAATCCCCAGCTCTGTAACAATGATAAGAGCTGATATCTCACTAAGCCCATGCACATGGCACCAAATTGCTGAGTAATTTGCAACAGTAGGAGAATATTTTATTCACACATTTCTGACTTGGCGCATATGCAAGTGCTAGATTAATATCTTTACTCACAGGCAATAGGACATGATTTCAAATGGCAGACTAGTCAGCACTTGGTATTATTCTTAGAAGTGAATAGGTGAAGTAGCGGATGTGTACAACCTCTAGCTTTTTCGCTGAAGTCATGTGGTCATAGCTTGCAAAATCGGAATAATGCTCCCCTCAAAAGCTTCTCCAAACCCACTGCACCCAGAGGTGGGATGTGGGTGCCTTGGGCATTTTCTCTCAGAATTTATTGATTGGATTCCACTTAACCTTCAACACATTATTAAAATGAACACATTATTTTTTTCAGCCTAAAGCATCTCATATTTGGGGTTGTCCACATTACGCTGACAAACCTGCGCCGCACTTGCGTAAAAGATACCTGAAAAGTCATTCATTCCTCCTTTCAACTTCCCTCCCTATCTTACAAAGGTATTGTTTTCCTCTGGGCTCCACTACATAATTTCGAGAGTGTTTGGTGAGTTACCAAAACTAACAAGGGCAATGCCATGTGCCTTGTCATAATCTATTAAATTTAAGTTTTAAATTTTATTTATTAGTGTCACAAGCAGGCTTGTGTTAACACTGCAGTAATAACATAATATCTGGTAATATTTTAAACAGCAGTCTCTAGACCTTAATCTCAAAATAAATCACCAATATGAGACTAATTTTTTATTACAGTATCCGTAATGAAGGAGGCTTATGAGCTGAAATAATTATACATGAAGAAAAAAACACCTTCTCCATCTAGAATTACCCCAAAGTACTGAATTGCCGTAGTCAGTCGGTGGTTAAACTAATTCTTGGGATTTTGTTGCCTTTTTATACGTTAACAGGATGAGCTCATAGCCAACAAATCCGGCATTTACTGCACTTCGCCTTTGAGACGGCGTTGGTGAGCTGTCTTTTTGAGCCGTTGCAATGTGTGGTACTGTTAAAGAGGGAGTTTTGATATTTTAACCCAGTGATAGTGAAGGAAAAGCGTTATAGTTCCAAGTCATGATGATATGTGGAGGTGCTGGTCGTTCCATGCACCCACAGCCTTTCCTTTTTCGGTGGTAGAACGACTTTAGGCGGTGCAGCTGAAGGAGCCATTGTGAGGGAATTGAGTGGGATATGTCTGCAGTGCACCTTGTAGAGATTCAGCAATGGTTTGTTGGTGGAGGAAGTGAGTTTTTAAGGTTGTGGGTGGTTGTGGATGTCAATCAAGAAGGCTGTTTTGTCCTGGATTGTGTTGAGTTCCGAGAGTGTTGTTGGAGCCATACTCATCCAGGTAAGTGGAGAGTATTTAAGTGCCTAGATTTATCTACTGGCAGATATGTCAGATACGCCTTCAGGATTTGACCAGTTCAGTCAGTAGTGGTGCTACTGAGCCACACTTGGTGATCCAGGTTGAGGCCCTCATCCAGAGTGCATTTTTGTCCTTGCTACCTTCAGTGCTTCTTCCAAGGAGTGTGCAACATGGAGGAATACTGATTCATACTGAGAGAAATATAAAACTAGAAATGTGTGGAGTTTGCACATTCTCCCCGTGTTTGTGTAGGTTTCCTCCGAGTGCTCTTGTTTCCTCCCACAGTCCAAAGATGTGCAGGTTAGATGGGTTAGCCATGATAAGTGTGTGGAATTGCAGTGATAGGATGGGAGAAAGGCCTGGGCAAGGTCGACCACCGACTGACTACGGCAATTCAGTACTTTGGGGTAATTCTAGATGGAGAATGTGTTTTTTTCTTCATGTATAATTATTTCAGCTCATAAGCCTCCGTCATTACGGATACTGACAAAGTTGCTGCAGACTCAATGGGCTGAATGGCCTCCTTCTGCACTGTAGGGATTCTATGAAATGTGAAGGCGGGTAGTAAGAGTTTCTATAGATAATTAAATAAGAAAAGTAGTTAAACAAAGTGAGCATTGGTCCTTGGAAAGTGCATCCGGGAAATTAATAATGGAAAATAAAGAGGCAGCAGATGAATTGAAAGACATTTTGCATCGGTCTTCACTATAGACAATTAACATCCCAGAGAAATCTGTAAATCCGGAAATAGAAAGGAAAGAGGAACTTGGGAAAATTCTAGTCACACGAAAAGTGGTATTGAGTTTGCGAGCTGACAGACCCATGGGTCCAAATGGACTTCACCCAAGGGTCTAAAAATAAATATCTGGTGAGATAGCTGATGCACTAATTTTAACTTTCCAAAATTCCCTAGATTTGGGGAAAGTTCCAGTAGATTGGAAATTAGCAAATACAATTCCTTTATTCAGAAAGGGAGGGAGACAGAACACAAGAAAATACAAGCCAGTTGGCTTAACATATGGAAAATGTTGGAAGATGTTAATGAAGATATTATGGCAGGGCATTTAGAAAACTTCAGACAGAGTCGACATGCTTTTGTGAAAATGAAGTATTGCTTCACCAATTTATTGGAGTTCTTTGAAGGAGTCGCACGTTGTGGGTAAAGGGGAAGTAGTGGATGTACTGTACATGGATTTCCAGAAGGCATTTGATAAGGTTATTGCGGAAAATAAAAGCCCATAATATAGGAGGTAATGTATTGCCATGCTAAATAGGCTTGAATTATTTCACCATCCACTTGGTGGAAATGGAACCGTAACATTTGGTAACACTAAAAATGAAGGACAATTAGCAATTGTCAACTCACCACCCCTGTGGCTGCCAAAAGTTTCACTGGGGGCAATAGCTCTTTTGGCTTTTGGGGTCAGATAATTGGCCCATTTTAAATGGAATGGAAATCGACAGCCAGAAATATGAGTAAAACCCCATTTCTGATCTGCATTGGCTATGGAGAGTGATAGCTTCAACCAGGAAGTAGAAATGCACAAAAGCTTCAGGTTTTTAGGTGTCCAGATCACCAACAACCTGTCCTGGTCCCTCCATACCGACATTACAGTTAAGAAAGCCCACTAATGCCTTTACTTTCTCAGAAGACTAAGGAAATTTGGCACGTCAGTTACAACTCTCACCAACCTTTACAGATGCACCATAGAAAGCATCCTTTCTGGTTGTATCACAGCTTGGTATGACTCCTGCCCTGTCCAAGACTACAAGAAACTACAAAAGGTCGTGAATGAAGCACAGTCCATCATGCAAGCCAGCCTCCCAAATGTTGATGCTGTCTACACTTCCTGCTGCCTTGGAAAAGCAGCCAGCATAATTAAGAACCCCACGCACACCGGACATTCTCTCTTCCACCTTTTTCCATCAGGAAAAAGATACAAAAGTCTGAGGTCACGTACCAACCGACTCAAGAACAGCTTCTTCCCTGCTGCCATCAGACTTTTGAATGGACCTACCTTGCATTAAGTTGATCTTTCTCTACACCCTAGCTGTGACTGTAACACTACATTCTGCATGCTCTCATTTCCTTCTCTATGAACGATATGCTTTGTCTGTATAGAGCACAAGAAACAATACTTTTCACTGTATATTAAAACATGTGACAATAAATCAAATCAGAATTGGATGCTGGTGAGATCCAAGAGAACCAGAAAGGTGGGTATCGTTTCAGGACCGTGAAGCCAGCAGGCTGCTCTGTTTTTGCCCACAGCTTTCCAGATTGACACAAATGATGCCTAGTCCTCTGAATGAACTGGGCATCCCAGAAGGTTAAAACAGGGAAATAAAAATGCTGGTCTGAGCTGTTTCTTTTTCCCTTCTGGGATCCTGGATGGTCGTCCAGTGTGTTCTGTCAGCCAGATGCTCAGTTTTTGTTCTGGGGAAAAATCCATTTTTTCTCAGGAATTTTGTCAAATACCTTCTGGAAGTTCAGGCAGAAAAATGTTGTCGGGTCATCACAGTCCAGCAGAAATATTCACCTTTTATTTTCTCTGAATGGCCTGCTCGGAGGTCCAAACTCAGTATTTCTTTTGGTTTTCATTTTGGAGTTATGTTGTCTAACATTGTGCTCGAGTTGGCCTTCGAACTCAGCTATGTGTCCTATCAAGGAGTGAGTGACGAATTGGAATAAGTGTAAGTGAGGTCATGTGGAGGGGGTTTGTCCTGTCTCTGAGCTGGTGCACCCTCCTCCACAACGGCTCAAGAGTTGACAGCAGCCTGGCACACTTTTTCACAGTAACCTCACCACCAGCTGACATCGCCATGTACTAGAACGGTAGGGCGGCTGCACCAAAAGTTTGCAAAAGGCTGATGTGTGCAGAAATGTTGTCGGGGAAGCTGAGCACATTTAGGGCAGGATCTGACTTCAATTGTTGAAAACGCAGTCAATTTTAGCAGCCGCTAACTGGATAATCTTAGGCTGTGGTTTGCTCGCCGGTGCACGTCTCCAGCTATTTCAAGTGCACCTCTGAATTTTGCAGAAGTGTTGCTCTTGTGAGCTCTTAAAGCAGCACATTGACACCATATCCAGAAATAACACAATGAAAACGTTTTGTCTTGTACATCTATGTGTATTTCCTAGTATAATGTTCCTAAATAAAGTTAGAGCCACAAGGAAAGTCCCACTCATTAGTTCAGTCCAGGCCACAGTGTGGACAATAAACACATGGAACATACTAAAGCCCCATTACGCTCCAGAATCTCTCGCCAATTTTAAAATGATTGACAAATGAGAATTTCAGCTGATTGCTTTATATAGAGCAAAGGTTGAATAATAGCTATGATTACAGCATGCAACTGATAGTGCCTGATGATTTTCAGGAAGAATATCTTAACAATATGCATTGTTTTTTCAAATTTTGTCCCCTTTTCTGAATATAGAAGCCCTTTGAAAGATCTGTCCAATTTGTACCATTCCCTGTTTTCCCCAATCATCCTGCAATTACTTCATATTCAAGAATTGATCCAATTCCCTGCAGAAGGTTACTGTTGAATCTGCTTCCACTGCCCTTTCAGGCTACGTAATCCAGATCATCACAGCACACTGCATACAGAAGAATTCTCCTCAACAACTCCCCACACTCATCTTTTTGTTGTCAAATGCCTAAAATCTTTGTCCTGAGCTTGCCAACCCTTCCTATCAGTGGAAATAAATTTTCTTTATTCTCTTTGTTTAGCCCAATAAAACCACCAGTGCAATGACTCCTCCTTTGATGTGGTGACATGGACAACTGCTGGTTCACCAAAGTGCCAATTACTGAGAAGTGATTCCAGGCAACGAGTATCACGAATTGGAGGAATGCTTAACATTGAATAAAGTCATCCTTTTCACACATGGGCTCCCATATTACAGCAGTTAGGAAAAGGAATTCAGCCCAAGCACACTGAGGCTAATGATAATGTTCTGCACTCCCATTGGTGTCAAATAGTAATCTACACTGCTGTTCCATAGTGTATAGTCCATTAGTAGCCAAGACTTTACCTTCTCCAAGTTTGCCTCTGGCAATCTTTAGTTTCATGTTGAATTATGGATGTCCTCAATGTCTTTGATACATTCCAAACACTAGTCTTTATTTAGCTACTAGTTGGAATGATCAGTATGAATTATTCTTCAAATAATACTTGTGCATCATGGTGCAAAACAGAAGCAGAGAGAGATGGTTACCAAAACTGCCCATGCAGGTTAAACCCAGGAGGGTCACAATTGGCATGTGACCATCTCATCACCAGGCATCAGTAATGCGAGAATGGGTGACGTTGGTTCGATGTGTAGCATTGACATATGCTGCCTGCAATTTCTTATACAAAACTGGTTGAGCAGTTAATATGATGTGGAGATGCCGCTGTAGAAACTTGATGTCTGTGTCGATATGCGCGATCTTCTTGGAGACCCTCTCCACTTGGAGCCGGCAGTTTGCGGTGTCGATGGTAGTCATGATGTGGAGATGCCAGTTAATGGTATTTGCTACCAAATAAACCTGTTGGACTTTAACCTGGTGTTGTTAAAACTCTTACTGTGAGCAGTTAATAGCCATAAGACCATTACTATGCAGGGAAATATAACTAGGCCACAAGGCCTGGCTCAGTCACTTGGAATTTTATGAACATGTACATACCCAGAAGAGTTTTCAGTTGCTGTGCATGTGCAACAGAATGAGGGAAGTAACTCTTCCCCATTTAGAAGTAACAGAAAAACTGTAATTGAAGAGAATATTTGTAATGCTAAGTTCAACTCATTGAAACCATGAAACAGAGCTTGTAAACTGAACTACATTTTAACTTAGTTGCATCCTGTTGATAACTACCTAATAGGTAGGTTATCTACCTAATAGATAACTAGGTTGAGCATTAACCTAGTCTTTTTAAATATCTCTGGTCCAATTTCTATTTTGGTTTTTAAATGTTTGCTATTAATATTGCTCTGTCAATGGAGTACTTTTGAACTGGATTACAAAGAATAAAGTATTTTTAAAATAAGTGATGGTGCTGATCAGATGGCCCACATTGGTTTATTCCACTTTCATAGATTCCAATGGAAATTTGGCCTTTTGTTAAAGTTTGTCACATTAACTTGTAAGGTCACAAGTGCCTGAGTTTGGGAAAATTATCCAACAGAATAATTTTAAGAGTGGCCATTCAAAAAGTATACACTGCCAACATAACTCAGCAACTGAGCACATCTCCTTGTCCTGCCCTCCTTTCCTTTCCACTTTCTGAAGGGACTGTTCCCTCGGTGGTGCTCTGGTTTTTACCATTCTGACCGCCTGCTGTCCTTTTCCTTATGCCATCCTGTGCCAGCTCAGATTCAACATTTGGCTATTGTTGTCTGCTGTCTTCCCACACCATTGCCCAGACCTGAGCCCCAAATGGCTCTTCCATGTGAGACAGTGACTTAGGTATACCTTGCCCATTTTAGTATATTGTAGCCATCCACTGATGGTGCGGGTTCGTCTACACTGGAGATGCCATACGCAGATACTCAAAGGTGAATGCTTTGTTGGGCACCTCTGTCCGGCCCAGAAATGCAACCCTGACCTTCCCGTCGATTTCCAATTCCACCTGCTCTGACCACTGCACTTGTGCAAGTAAGCTCAAGGGGCATCCCTAATCGTTTCTGTTTGCCACTTTGCCGATCTCAAACATTAGTATTAACATTAATGTTCAGCTAGTATTTGCACTTGGTTCATGTTTCGAGGAAGAGGCAGGAAGAGACATGTTGGTGTTCAAACCCTCTGTTGGAACATTATGGCGGTGGGGCCGCTGTAATCTTGGTGTTGGTCTTCTGTGTTCCTCAATCTGCTACACCATGTTTCTATTCCTGTTTCCATTTCCGTCTCAGCCATTCACAATTTTTCCATCTCTTAAAATATATACTACTTTTTTTTACACGCTTTCTCCTATTGCTTCATGGTGAATATCACTCCTGTCACTTCTATTTCTTGTTTCCCGTTGAAGCAGGTCTACTGAATTCCCCTTTCCTGTGTATATTTTTCCTTGGCCTTTTGATTGCTCTGTTCCTTTTTGCATACAATCCAACTGTAATTGTTTTCCAGTTCGAAGACAAGATAGTTGGTGGGGCGGGGTCATGCCTGAGAGATGAGTTCTGTCTGTCCTCTCCATTTTCTGTTTGCTGCTTTTCTCATAGGTCCTTCCTCCCCACCCCCCCACCCCCCATCCTCCCTGAGTAGGTGTGCGCACTGTGGGACGGCATCCTGTTCACAAACACGCTGGTGACAGGTGACTGCAGCCATAGGAAAGAAAGTTCCCCTCTTGTTAACGTTGTACCTACAGGCTCAGAAACTACAGCAAGCTCTTGGCTTCATTACAGTCGCACATATGTTCCTTTATGTAAAATGGAGTTTTTGTTTCCAGTTCTGAATGTCAAACCTGCAGGGGCGTTGTCCACAGGTTGCTGTCTTTTGCAGAAAGACAGAAGCACAGATGTCCTATTGCGGTTAGTATTGTTTTCTTTTACCAAACCTGAGGTTGGGCTTTATGAAATGAGTGCTTCTGGTTTTGCCGTTCAAATGGGCCTTGCTTTTGCTTCTGCTTTGCCGCAGATGCACCTTACCGGGGAGGGGGGTGGGGACCAGCTGTTAGCAGTGGGCTGGGATGAAGGACTGTAAAATGTCTTTGACAAAACACTTCCATTCATCTCTCTTCAGTAATGTACTGAAGCGGTACCATCCTCATCTTAAAGAATAAATGTCTCTGTTTTATTACTGAACATACGGATTTCTACATGACTTGCTTCAAATGTCAAGAAATGATTATTGACGGTTTTGAAGATGGAATATATGGAACCTTCTTCAGGTCTTTAATAAAATGATTCATCTTTAAAAATCAGGCCTGTCCATTGGCAAGATTCTGTGCACTGCACTGTGTGTCGACGTCTAGAAGATTATGTTTGAACCATATAAAATATTAGTTAGGCCATGGCTAAAGTAGTGTGTACAGCTGTGATCACCACATTATAGGAAGGATGTGATCACACTGGAAGGTACAGAGGAGATTTACATGGATGTTGCCAGAAATCGAAAATTTAGCTCTCAGGAAAGTTTGGGTAGGCAGAGGTTATTTTATTTTTAACACTTGAGGTGTATAAAATTAGGAGAGGTCTCAGGGACCAGAATTAATCTATTTCCCCCAAGTGAAAGATCAGAAACCAGTGGCCGTGGATTTTAAGTAATTGGCAGAAGGATAGGAGGGGAATTGAGAAATCTTTCCACGGGCCCAAAGATGTGTGGGTTAGGTTGATTGGCCATGCTAATGTGTCAGGGGATGACTGGATAAAGGGCCTGGGTGGGATTGTGGTTGGTGCAGACTCAAGAGGCAGAATGGCCTCCTTCTGCACTGTGGGGATTCTATGGGTCTGACAGGGGTCTGGAACTCACGAGCTGCGATGGTGATAGAGGCAGAAAAAAACCCTAATCACGTTTTTTTTTTAAAGTACTTGAACGTGCACAGGAGGCACCCTAAATGACAAGACACAATGAGCCAAATAGCTCCCTTCTGTAGAAAAATGTTTATGATCACAGTTGGTTAATTTTGCTGTTCTTGGCTTGATTAGTTGCCAAAAGTTTAAATGCCCTGGTCTGAGTACTGTGTCACCAATTGCGTTATGTGCTTATCCTGGTCTTCCAAATCCTGTTCCAAGTCATAATTGCCTCTGTAGATTTTAACATTGATATTTTTTGTTGATTTGCCCGATTCAAACATGTGTCACCTGTCTCTCATTGAGAAATTGTGACTGAAGGAACAATGGAATTTTCACTCTTTTGATGTTTATTTGGAATGGTCGGGGAGATAATGAAGCTCCCTCACAATGCATCCTCTTCAGTGTCCGCAAGTTACTCGAGGAATCACTTGGGATCACTGCCCAGGGCCCTTGATCAAATTATTATCTGGTTTTCCTGGACCCAACCTTTTTTTGCTTTCTTTGTTATGCTCAACAACTTGTTAGTGCAAGACAGATGGAGCCAGAGAAAGAGATTGGGTGAAACTTTTTTGGAGTCGGTATTCATTCAGTCAGAGTGGGTAATTGAGACTTCACAGATGCAGACATCCCCTGTCACAACAGGGGAGAGCAGAAAATGACAGTTCATAGCAGTTCTGCAGTCTATCCCTCTGCTTTTTCAGGCAAGCTGGCAATGTTTGTGTCTTTTGAGTGGGAAGTTGGTACATTCTTCTCTCTCAC
The DNA here is from genome assembly GCF_964213995.1 of Mustelus asterias. NCBI lineage: Eukaryota > Metazoa > Chordata > Chondrichthyes > Carcharhiniformes > Triakidae > Mustelus > Mustelus asterias. The sequence continues at coordinate 72,207,871 of NC_135808.1, forward strand.
ACTCAGGTGCTGCCCTCTTTTATACTTGGGAGTGTATATGTAATTTTGCAGTCTGTCAATGGAATGTACCCTGTGTAGTTGTGAGCCAAACGCTGAGGGCATTATGCAGATGCTGGGAAAATAAAACACTTGTGCCTTATTACTTGTGAATTATCTGTTTGCAATGTCATTTTGGGTATTGTAGTTCCACAGGAACAAGGTTAAAAACTACAATGCTGAATTACTGATCCATTTCCAACCCAACCCCCCACCCCACATCTTTCTTTTCACCTATTGTTTCATGATGGTCATGGTGCACTTTGGGTGCTGTCATTCCACAGGAAAAGACGAAAAGCTGCCACTTCCAGAATACAATACGACACACAGTGGCACAGGGGTTAGCACTACTGCCTCACAGTGCCAGGGACCCAGGTTCCATTCCGGCCTCAGGCCACTCTCTGTGTGGGAGTTTGCACTTTCTCCCCGGTTTGATCCGGGCGCTCCGGTTTCCTCCCACAGTCCAAAGATGCACGGGTTAGGTTGACTGGCCATGTTAAATTGCTCCTTAACGTTAAGGGGATTAGCAGGGTAAATGTGTGGGATTGGGGGAATAGGGCCTGGGTGGGATGTGCTCGGTACAGACTCGATGGACCAAATGGCCTCCTTCTGTACTGTAGGGCTTCTGTGATGAACGTGCAATTGTGTTATTTATTCAGCATTCAAAATTCCCAAAACTCAGCCCCAGGTTAGGCATCCAACCCTAGGCCAGAGATATCAGGCAATGGAAAAAGATTTAGAAAATGTTTCTATCAAACATTTAACTCTCCAATGCTATGATTATTTTTTGGTGATTTTGTTTCATGTATCTATGTCTCATGTCTTCAATTATACCCATGTAGAGCAAATATATCACTCATGCTGCCCCTTGGCTGTAACAGAATAGCAAAATACATTTCAGATTTTCGTCGAAGTTCAGTCTTCAGTAGCATATTTAGTTTGGCTGTTACCATTCTGCTATCACTGGGACTTATTGGTACTTACAATTATGTGCAATGTGGAATTGCTATGATTTTTCCTGAATATTGGAACAATATTTACCTAATTCCCCTTTAACACTGAATCTTTATCCTTGCAAGAGTCTTGCAAGACTCTCATTCCAACCATTATTTTGTAAATTGAGTTTGTGTCTTTCTATGCCCTGTTTGTGAACAGAACTCCCACTCACCTGACGAAGGAGCAGCGCTCTGAAAGCTTGTGGCTTGTGCTACCAAATAAACCTGGTGTTGTGAGACTTCTTACTGTGCTTACCCCAGTCCAACGCCGGCATCTCCACGTCATCAGTACCAAGGAGCATTGGATAAACAAGTTGACCTGTGAAGTCCTTTAACTCCATCCTTCACACTGGCGCAGCACAGTGCAGGTGGAGTTCATTATTTCCACATTCTCATTGTTCCAGACACCAGTCGATAGCCAAGCCAGTAAGATCACGAGAAAGCCGAAAAATTGGGTTTGCGCCCGATTTATCACCTCTCGCGATCTTACATGCACCGCACATCCGGTGAGAAAGGGCGCAAGGCTGATTGTAATATCTAGATTCTATTTAAATATTACACGTGAGCCCGAGACACACACCCGGGATGAAAATCCTCACTGGCAAAGATCATGTATGGTCTCCGTCAAGGGGGACTTGTCGTGATGACCTCGTCGGTAGGACTGGAGGCCATTGGGTCCCCCCCAGGAGGTTGGGGACAGCGGCAGTGCTCCTTGCCAGGGTGCCAGGGACCCTGGTACAGCCAGCCTGGCACACTGGCAGTGCCCACCAGGCAGTGCCAAGGGAGGAGGCCTAACGCTGCGCACTCTGCAACTGGCGATCGGCCGGTCCGTACCGGTGTGTGTGGGTGGGGGGGGGGGGGGGGGGGGGGACGCGTGAAATGCGTGAGAGCGCAATCGGTCTGTGCTGGCAGGAAACAGATTTTGCTTCATTCTTTCCTCTAAGTGAGGTAAGATTTGGTTTTAACTCGCCCAAAAAAGCGATTCTCTCCTGTTTTCATACTCGATCGGCACTTAGAATTTTCTTGGTAAGATTGCCCCCTTAGGGTTCAAATCCCATGCAGACACATGGTCACACTTATAGAATTATGCTCCCATGCAGCTCTGAGGGAATGCTGCACTGTTGGGGGTACGGTCTGTCAGATGAGAAGTTAAACCTGTCTGCTTTCTCTTGGCATGATTTTGAAGATGAATAGGGGAGTTTTCCCTGATGGACTGACCAATATTTATCCCTCAATCGACATTGTGTAAAACAGATAATCTCATTGTTGTTTTTTGAGCTTGATGTGAGCAAACTGGTTTCCAAATTTTCTTGCATTGCAACAGCAATTATACTTCGAAAGCATGTAATTGGCTGTCAAACATGTTCAGACATCCTGAAGTTATTAAAAGGCGCTATATGAATGCAAGTCTTTCTTTCCCACAAAGCCATGTTGAAATAGTTTTAGGCATGCATTGTAACTTCGCCCGAGTGCATCATTTATGATCAGATTACTTCATGAAAGCAATCTAAAGACTGTGAAGATGCATTTAGGTGGACTAATATTTGTTTAGAAGGGGTAATTTTAAACTTGTGCAACCTTTTGTAAGTGCATTTGCTGGAGATCATACGTGTGTGATTCATAGCTTGGGAATTATGACCAGCATAATCAGAAACTGGAGCTTTTCAGTGACTCACTGTCACGAGAATTCTTTTATTCCGCAGTGTTGGGCAACAGCTGTGTGAGCTACTAAAACTAGTGAGCCTAACTCTTGTCAGCAGGGAGCGACATTGGTCTATTCCTGTAGAGATGAACTGCTCCCAAGTGGCCAGAAACATCTTGGGAGATTTTAAACAGCTGGACAACCAACTTAGCATTCAGTTCTGGCAGTTATCTGTGGTGCAGGCAATCATATTAAATGAGGAATTAAGCTGAATATTAAGGTTAAGGCATCTGGTATTTTGTTCTTTAAAAAAACAACCTGTTCCAATAGTATTTCCAGGAACATTATCTGGAACTTCAATTCCCTTGATTCAATTAAGGGATGGAAAAGCTATCTAATGAAATTGAAATATGTATCATTTTGTTACTTTTATTTGGATGTATTTGTGATCTTCTTTAACTTCCCTTTTCCAAGCCACCACAAGTATTCGCTCAAAGACAGAGTAATTTTAAAATGATTGTTGAGGAACTTGATGTGGAAATTGTACATCCGCAGAAGTCCTTTGGAATTACACACAATTCAAGACTGAGGATTGTCTTCAAGTGAGGTGAGATTGGAGTGTGGGGGTCGTTCAATCAGCTGTCCTTCATTTCAAAGTTGTACATTTTGTCCCTTACTTTATAGAGCAATTATAAATTCCTGTTTCAACATTTATAATAAATTTGTGCATGTTAACTTGTCATGTTACAGTTACACCTTCTGGCCGATGGCAACACTGCAATAGCACTGCTGGCAGAGGGGTATATAGTTACAGTGTAACAAATTCACATAGACAGTTTCTATTATAAATCTAGACATAAGAATTTATCATAACACTGATAAGAAACACATGCAGACTCATTCTCATATCTCAACTCGACTTTTCCAATTCTCTTCTTGCCACCTCACAGTGAGCACCCTATGTAAACCTGAACTCATCCAAAGCTCTGCTGCCTGGGTCTTAACTCGCATTAATTTTTATTCACCGATCACCTCCCTGACTTAGATTGGCTCCTGGTCCAGAAATGCCTTGATATTAAAATTCTCATGTTTGTTTTCAAATTCCTCCATGCCCTTGCCCTTCTATAAACTCCTCCAACACTACAACCTTCCAAGATCTCTGTACTCCTCCAACTGTGGTCTTGCACCCATTCCCAATTAATCATTACTCCACTTTTAGCAACCGTGCCTTCAGTTGCTAAGGTTCGAAGTTCTAGAATTCCTCCCCTAAAGCTCTCCTACTATCTACCTCTCTCCCTTCCTTTAAGATGCTCCATAATTCCTACCTCATTGACCAGGTTTTTGGCCAACTATTCTAATACATCCTTGTTATGTGGGTGAGTGTTTAAATGTGTCCAATAACTTCCCTGTAAAATGCCTTGGGACTTATTTTATTATGTTGAAGACAAGTTATAATGGAAACTATCCCTGTAAACATGTCACACCCCAATTATATTCTTTGGCCATTGGTGATGTGGAGGGTGTAATTAGAAAGTAGTACATTTGCAGTGGCAATTTTGTTGTAAATGTGGTGTTACAGAGAGGACGGGGGTTAATTTAAGCAGCCCTGATTTCTCTTCCCACTACTTGTCTGTAAATGGTGTTTTGATTTTTGACTTTCCTCTTTATAAATGGTGATTAGCTTCTCCAATATTTGAATTAGCGTTCCAATCCTCTGAATATCTGGCACAGCAAACTCGAGATAAGATCAAATGAGAGGGTTGGTTTATTTTACACATATACAGAACGTGGACAAGGGGTTTTGCAACATCCACCCCTTTTGCACTCATTTCATAAAAGAGGGATCAGGGCAAGAAATGGATACAGGGCAAGATACAAAAATATATGTGTTATGGTTTTACCCAAATCTAATGGTGTATTCCTTCGGAGGGTGATCCGGCATCTCGGCCTTTTGGCTAAGATGCAAATGAGCTCAAGTCTTGGAGGAGGATCCTCCCCCTTCTCCAATCAGCTTGACTCATGTAGATCAGGCCCAGGACAGGGTGGTTTTGGTCTCCCGTCCTGTCTTGTCAGCCTGGATCTGAAATGTCTCAACTTGTTGAGACTCTGAATTGGATTTGATTTGATTGAATTGGAAAAGTATAAAAAAAAAACAAACAAAAAAAAAAAATTCCTTCGGAGGGTGATCCAGCTTTCCAGAGTGAAAATGTCCATAATGGGAAAAGGCACGTAGAGTTGAGTTAGTCTTGAAGGCACAAATTGCAATGTTTCAGTAGTTCAGTGTAGATGGAGGCCAAGAAATTTACCTGGACAAAGATCTTTCTATTTCTACCTGCTCGATGTAAGATGCTAAACAGTGACAGGCTGTTTGTTTGGAGTACTGTTTGTCTTTTGAAGGCCAAACAGTGACTGGTTGATGAAATCCATTGTGTTTTGGGGCAGGTAATGGCTGTGCCATTAACACCACATTGAAGATTAGGAGTTGCAAACAGGTGCCTTTGTCCATAGCTGGCTGGGTCAGACCTGCCATCTCCGGTGCTTGAAGTTCTGCCTCAGAAACATAAAGAAGCTTTGTGCAGTTCCATAAAGGGGCATTAGCTCCCTTTCTGAGATAACAGAACTCTGCTGTTTGCATGGCTAATCATGTATATAATTTTATAGAATAGCCATGTTGAGAAGGATAAATGTATTTTTTTTCTTCCTGTCTCATCTGGGGCAGTGGACACAGGAATTCATAATGAAAAAAGTTGACTGGGGATGTTTATACAGACAGTGAATGTCAAATGCATTGTAGGGAAATATATATCTGTACAATAATTGTCAGCAGATTATGCCAATTATTTAAGTGGTGGCTATCTTCTTTTGTCCAAGGTCAGATGCCAAGTCGCATTGAGAGTTCATCTCATTCATTGTGACTTGCAATAAGTAAAATAGATAAAAAAGAGAATTCTGATGTTGACTCATGTTCTATACCTGTTTTATTATTGTTAGTTTCTGCTGATGGCATTATTTTCATCCGGCTCCAATTGTAGATTAAACGTTTTATGTCCTCTCTCAAATGTGTCAGGATTCAAAGCTGTATGGTTGTTTTTTTTTGCCTTTTGACTTTTCTTTCATTCTTCACTGCACTATGCTCTTTCATACTAATGTCATTTGTCCTTGCATAAGCTACATGAAGACTGTCCAGAGACGTGAGGATTGAAGCTCGAGAATCATGTATTGTATGATTTGGGTATAAGATCTTTTCTGTCACTGTGTGTTCCCCTAGAGCTGAATATTCACACTCTCGTTCACAGGAAAAGCTAGCTAAAAACTCAATGCTTCTGTTTTGCATCCACGTCAGGAAATTTAATGGAGTCTCTGCTGCTTGAATTTGTGCTCCTATTCGTTAGGGCAGTTATGATCTTGGTAGCGACAAGTAATGTTTTTATTTTTTTGAAACCCAGGTATTTACTTAAAGAATGAAGCCACAAATTGCGATAGGATAAGAGTGACAGCCCTTGACATCAAAGCTGCATTCGACTGAGTGTGGCATCAAGGAGTCCCAGCAAAACTGGAGTCGATAGGAATCAGGAGGAAAACTCTCCACTGGTTGGAGTCCTGTCTGGCACAAAGGTAGGGTTGTGGTTGTTCTGGGTCAATCATCTCAGCTCCAGGACACCAAAGCAGGAGTTCCTCAGGGTAATGTCCAAGGCCCAACCATATTAGCTGATTCATCAATGACCTTCCTTCCATCATAATGATAGAAGTGGGGATGTTCGCTGATGATTGCACAATGTTCAGCACCATTTGTGACTCCTCAGATACTGAAGCAGCCTGTGTTCAAATGAAGCAAGATCTGGACAATATCCAGACTTGGGCTGACAAATGGCAAGTAATATTTGCACCACACAAGTGCCAGGCAATGACATCTTCAACAAGAGAGAGTCTAACCATTGCCCCTTGACATGCGAAGATATCACTATTGCTGAATCCCCCATTGTCAACATTGCGGGGGTGGGGTTACCGGTGACCAGAAGCTGAAATGGACGAGCCATCACCAAGGCTCTTCAGACAGCACTTTTCTAACCCACGACCACCACCATCTAGAAGAACAAGAGCAGCTGTTACATGGGAACACCACCACCTGGAAGCTCACCACCACGTCACCTCCTTGAGGGCAATTAGGGATGGGCAATAAATGGCATAAATTTCACAAAGACGGTGCTTTTCTGCTTTTCATTTTCTTGTATGTTTTCACTAAGATTAATGGAAGAGGAGGCTGTTAACAGTCTGTTGAATTTGAACATTTCCCTTACATTCACTGCCATTCAGCTGACAGCTGATAAATCTCGTCCTTCAAGTACTAGGCCCGAAAAGTGTGTTGGTGACCATAGACTTCCATTGGGTTGGTCCATGATTATGCTCGGTGAAATTTTGCAGTGGTTTGCCATTGCTGTCTGCAGTTCTGCTGACTTGGAAACCTTGCCACTCTTACCACCCCGGTACATTGGAACAATCCATAGGTGATACTCAACAAGTTTGAGTCACAAAGTGGGACTTGAATCCAGAGGTAGCGACACTACCACTGTGCCACAAAAACTCCCATCAAATTTGATAGGAGCCAGTTACCTTTTTTTTTGTGCAAAAATATTCCTCTATTCATAAATTATCTGAAAGAACATTGCAAACATTTCAAATGGCCATCACACACTGTGCAATCATTTTCAGATTCCCTACATAGATCATGTTGCACCCTTGAGAAGCTTCAGCAAACTCAAAGAAACATTACAGATATTCCAAAATGATCATGGCAAATGGTGCCAAGGCATTCAAATTGTCTACATAGATCAAGTTGCATTCATGAGGTGCTTCAATACAACTGTGATGCATGTAATATTCGCTGTGGGCATTCGATCCCAGTTTCCCAAGTGTAATACTGAATAATAAATAACCTCAGCTGTAACTGCACCAGATAGAACAAAGAACAATACAGCACAGGAACAGGCCCTTCGGCCCTCCAAGCCTGCGCCGCTTCCTGGTCCAAACTAGACCATTCTTTTGTATCCCTCCATTCCCAATCCGTTCATGTGGCTATCTAGATAAGTCTTAAACGTTCCCAGTGTGTCTGCCTCCACCACCTTGCCCGGCAGCGCATTCCAGGCCCCCACCACCCTCTGTGTAAAAAACGTCCTTCTGATATCCGTGTTAAACCTCTCCCCCCTCACCTTGAACCTATGACCCCTCATGAACGTCACCACCGACCTAGGAAAAAGCTTCCCACCGTTCACCCTATCTATGCCTTTCATAATTTTATACACCTCTATTAGGTCACCCCTCATCCTCCGTCTTTCCAGTGAGAACAACCCCAGTTTACCCAATCTCTCCTCGTAACTAAGCCCTTCCATACCAGGCAACATCCTGGTAAACCTCCTCTGCACTCTCTCTAAAGCCTCCACATCCTTCTGGTAGTGTGGCGACCAAAACTGGGCGCAGTATTCCAAATGCGGCCGAACCAACGTTCTATACAACTGCAACATCAGACCCCAACTTTTATACTCTATGCCCCGTCCTATAAAGGCAAGCATGCCATATGCCTTCTTCACTACCTTCTCCACCTGTGACGTCACCTTCCAGGATCTGTGGACTTGCACACCCAGGTCCCTCTGCGTATCTACACCCTTTATGGTTCTGCCATTTATCGTATAGCTCCCCCCCTACGTTAGTTCTACCAAAATGCATCACTTCGCATTCATCTGGATTGAACTCCATCTGCTATTTCTTTGCCCAAATTTTCAGCCTATCTATATCCTTCTGTAGCCTCTGACAATGTTCCTCACTATCTGCAAGTCCAGCCATTTTCGTGTCATCCGCAAACTTACTGATCACCCCAGTTACACCTTCTTCCAGATCGTTTATATAAATCACAAACAGCAGAGGTCCCAATACAGAGCCCTGCGGAACACCACTAGTCACAGGCATCCAGCCAGAAAAAGACCCTTCCACTACCACCCTCTGTCTTCTGTGACCAAGCCAGTTCTCCACCCATCTAGCCACCTCCCCCTTTATCCCATGAGATCCAACCTTTTTCACCAGCCTACCATGAGGGACTTTGTCAAACGCTTTACTAAAGTCCATATAGACAACATCCACGGCCCTTCCCTCGTCAACCATTCTAGTCACTTCTTCAAAAAACTCCACCAGGTTAGTGAGGCATGACCTCCCTCTCACAAAACCATGCTGACTATCGTTAATGAGTTTATTCCTTTCTAAATGCGCATGCATCCTATCTCTAAGAATCCTCTCCAACAACTTCCCTACCACGGACATCAAGCTCACCGGCCTATAATTACCCGGCTTATGCTTCCTACCCTTCTTAAATAACGGGACCACATTAACTATCCTCCAATCCTCTGGGACCTCACCTGTGTCCAGTGACGAGACAAAGATTTGCGTCAGAGGCCCAGCGATTTCATCTCTCGTCTCCCTGAGCAGCCTTGGATAGATTCCATCAGGCCCTGGGGGATTTGTCAGTCTTTATATTCCCTAAAAAACCTAACATTTCCTCCCTTGTAATGGAGATTTTCTCTAACGGGTCAACACTCCCCTCCGAGACACTCCCAGTCAACACACCCCTCTCCTTTGTGAATACCGACGCAAAGTATTCATTTAGGATCTCCCCTACTTCTTTGGGATCTGAGCATAATTCCCCACTTTTGTCCCTGAGAGGTCTGATTTTTTCCCTGACAAGCCTTTTGTTCCTAACGTATGAATAAAATGCCTTGGGATTCTCCTTAATCTTGTCTGCCAAGGACATTTTGTGACCCCTTTTTGCCCTTCTAATTCCTTGTTTGAGTTCTTTCCAACTTTCTTTATATTCCTCCAGAGCTCCCTCCATTTTTAGCTTCCTGGACCTAACATACGCCACTCTTTTCTTTTTGACCAATCCCTCAATTTCCCTGGTTATCCACGGTTCTCGAATCCTACCCTTCCTATCCTTTTTTACAGGCACATGCCTATCCTGCAGCCCTAACAACTGTTCCTTAAAAGACTCCCACATGCCAGATGTGGATTTACCCTCAAACAGCCTCTCCCAATCAACAGCTGCCAATTTCTGCCTAATCCCACTAAAGTTAGCCTTCCCCCAATCTAACACCTTACCCTTGGGACACCACTCATCCTTTTCCATCACTGTCCTAAAGCTAACAGAATTGTGGTCACTATTTGCCACATGTTCCCCTACCAAAACTTTGAAGACCTGACCGGACTCATTCCCCAGTACTAGGTCCAGTATAGCCCCCTCTCTACATATTGTTCCAAAGAACCTTCCTGTACGCATTTTACAAATTCCTCCCCATTCAGATTCCCAGCCCTACGCGATTTCCAGTCTATACCAGGGAAATTGAAGTCTCCCACTACTACAACCCTATTTTTCCTGCACCTATCCATTATCTCCTGACATATCCGTTCTTCCACTTCCCTTGGGCTGTTGGGGGGCCTGTAGTATACCCCCAACATGGTGACTGCGCCCTTCCTGTTTCTGAGCTCCACCCACAGTGACTCGTTACATGACCTCACTGAATTGTCCTCCCTCTGCACCGCTGTAATATGCTCTCTAATACTGCTACTCCCCCACCTCTTTTGGCCCCTCCTCTGTCTCGCCTAAAACACTTGTACCCCGGAATATACAGTTGCCAGTCCTGTCCCTCTTTCAACCAAGTCTCTGTCACCACAACCACATCCAAATTCCTCGTAAGCATTAAGGCCTTAAGTTCGTCTGTCTTACCTGCTACGCTCCTTGCATTGAAGTAGATGTACTCCAGACCTCCAGGCCCAGTGAGGTCATCCTCCCCCAGAGTGCTCTTCTTCTTTGCCAGCCTTGTCCTGGCCCCAAGTTCGTCCCCAGCCTCTACACTTGTAGACATAATGTTTTGATCCCCACCCCCCTGCCATATTAGTTTAAACCCACCCGAACTGCACTAGCAAAACTCCCAGCCAGGATATTCGTGCCCTTCCAATTTAGTTGTGACCCGTCCTCCTTGTACAGGTGCCCTCCTCTCTTGAAAACTTCCCAGTGATCCAGGAATATGAAGCCCTCCCTCCTGGACCAGTCCTTTAGCCAAGCGTTCAATTGTACTATCTCCCTATAGTTTGATTGTAACCATAGGCAACCAGATCCTTATCTCAGTCAAGAGGTCTGTGGTCATTTTTTGAAAAGTTTTTTGTTGTTGTTTCAGCTGTAGATCAGCAATCTCACACCATCTTATTTTTGTGGACATTTTAAGTGCGTACATGGCGCCTCACATTCCACATAATAAAGTTCAGATGAATGGTTCTAAATGTCTCAAGCTACTGGTATTAAGAGATCTTGGCTTTCCTAATTGAATATTCATCCACCAATAAGTTCAGAGAATCCTTTAAAGGCTTCAATTTGCATGTTAGCCCAGCAGGGTAACCAGTGAGTAAGCCATGCAAGCACAAATAGAAACATGAGTTGCCTTTGCTCGATAGGCTGGGTTATTAAAACTCGTACTTTTCGAGTTTGAATGCAGTCGTTCCAATTTATTATTGTTCACCACATTCTTGTTTTGCCCCAGTCAGGAATGTTTTTGAGTTGTATCCCACAATTACCAAGCCCTGATCTTAAAAAATGTGACAGTGCGATTGTAATTTAATATCAAGGGACATTACCTCAGAAAGGATGAGGGGTGCAGGGAATTGAGTGAGGGTGATGGGTGGCAGGGTTTGGGTGGGGGGGCAGGGGTTGTTGACGTGGAATGGATGATGAGGGCAGAGGTATCATGGGGAATAAGGGCAGAGGGACAATGAAGAGTGAGGGCGGGGGCTTACGGGTAATGGAGAATGAGGGCGGGGGGGGTCACGGGGAACTGAGAATGAGGGCAGGGGGGTCTTGGGGAATGAGGGCAGAGGCGGTTGTGGCAAATGGAGGTTGAGAGTGCAGGGGGAACTGAGAATGGGGACAAGAGTGTGTCATGGAGACCAAGGGCTGGGGATCATGGGGATTTGAGGAAGACATTCTTTTATTCGGCAGTGCTGTCTTAATAAATCCCTATCATTTGCATAGAACTGGGATCACCTGTCACTGGAAGGAATTGACACAGGACACCAAATCAGGACACCCTCAGTGTGGACATGGAGTGGAGAGGAGGGAACTTTTCTCCTTAACAGAGGGCTCAATAACCAGGGGGCATAGATTTAGGTTAAGGAGCAGGATGTTTATAGGGGATGTGAGGAAACAGTGTTTCACAGAAGGTGTTGGGAACCCGGAACTCAAAGGGTGGTAGAGGCCAAAACCCTCACAACATGTAAAAAGTATTTAGATGAGTAGCTGAAATGCAGTAGTATACAAGGCTACAGACCAAGTGTTGGAAAGTACGACTGGAATAGATAGGTGCTTGATGGCTGGGGTGGACGTGATAGCCCAAAGGGCCTCGTTCTGTGCTGTAAAACTCGATTGGGGCAGTCTCACTAAAGAAATTCGAAGTGCCAAATGAGTATGAAAACGGTGGAAATTCATTTCGTGTTTTTGGGTGACTTAAAAATTGAATCATATCCAACTTAAGTCAAACAAATTAGGCAAAACTTGAACTCCACCCAGTGGGGGGAGTGACTGGGGCCTAAATCAACTGAAAGCCAGCTGATAGCAGCAGAGAGTGCAATTGCGCATGTGTAGATTTCTGTGCTCACTGCCTCTCCTAGCCATAGCCAGCCGGCCTTCATGGCCGAAACCTCCTCCCACCCCCAACCCCCATCCTCCACTACTGTGGGGCTTTGTGGCCGATCGCCATCCCCCTGGCCCAGACTGATCCCTACCCCCCCTCCACCGATCACTGTTGCAGAGTGGCAGCACTCTGTACGCCCCCCCCCCACAAACCCCCCTCACTGAACAGCCCTGGTCTGTTCCCAGCCCTTGGCACTGCTCAGTGCACAGAGGGCATTAGCAGTGCCAGATGGGCAGTGCCAGGCTGGCACTCCCCAATAGGCACTGCCTCTGACTTCCTGGGGTGAGCCTCAATGGCCTCTGGATCTCCTCGCGAGGCCATCGCGTCTGATCCTCATTGATGGGGACCATACGTAATCCTTGTTGGAGAGAACCTCCCCCGGCGAGGCCACAGAGATAAATGAACCCAGACCATAGCATCCCAGGCTCACTAATAATATCTAAATTGCATTTAAATGCAACTTAAATATTGAGATCAAAAGGGAACGAAGGCTGATCTTGCTGGGTTATCCAGTACTGGTAAGATCATGAGAGGTGAGAAATCGGGCACGATCTTATCGGCTCATCTCGCCCATTGGCCGGTGGGGCGCAATAGTAAGACACTCACTCTGACAGACAGTTATTGGAAGTGGGCATATACCCAGGTGACTGAGGGTCACAAGGGAATTTTATCCACTCCTTACCTCTTTGTATAAGCTTTTCCTCAGCCCTCTGAACATCCCTTTTTTTGTCTATATTCTTGTCTGATGACACCCCTGGGCCAAATGGCATGTTACCATTTATTTCAAGTGAACAAAGCATCGTAGCTGTGAGGGACAGCTCGGTGGATAGGATATTGGTATGTAGATAGGCTGGAAAATTGGGCGGGGATCCTGGATTCAGGATTCAATCCTGGACCAGGGAGCGGCGCGGGCTTGGAGGGCCGAAGGGCCTGTTCCTGTGCTGTATTGTTCTTTGTTCTTTGTTGTTCTTTGAGGGGCACCACGTAAATGCAGATGGTTGTTTGTTAATGTTAGTATTTGGTCCTTTAACCCACAGTAACAGCTGCAACTCCAATTGGGACATGACTTTAATGAACGTGTGCGCTTCTGTTAAATGTTGGCATCTTGTTCTTTGTCTACCAGGTAAGTGCACTTCTATACACAGAGAGACAGCATTTAATTGGCATGGATTTGAACCCATGTACAGAAATCAAAACCCCCTTGAGCTCCTCTTGCCTAAGCCAGGAGCTCCCTCTGGTGGACATACTGAGAACTGATAATTCCCCATTTCCTTTTCCGAGCCTCTTAGACCTTTTGTCACAGTTTGTTAATGTGAATGTTGCCTCTTGAGTTATTATCCCTGTAGGCCGAGTTGTCCAATGAGAACGTGACCACAACAGAAGTTACAGGAGTCACGGAGAGAGCACAAGTGTTGAGCTAGTGAATAAAGTACTCTTTGTTGAAAGTCCTTGCTGTCAGTGGTTTGGGAAGCCACAACATTTACAACCCCAACTAAACTACCTGGACTCTGGAAGATCGGCAAGGTTGAGGTTTTCAATCCCATTGAGTTTTTTCTCAATGAAAGAACTTTAAAAAGGAGCTCATTTTAATGTACCCAATGTTTTTATTTCTGATGTCTGTTTTCTGTGACAGCAGACAAGGTTAAAAACTACAAGAAGCATGCTGAACTTCTCTGTGGCATCCGCACTTGGATGCCTAACTTGAGAATCTCCAATCATCACCTGTGGCTGTTTTTCACCAATCCATTATCTTATATAGGCTACCTGTGGTTTTATTTCCTGTAATTCTGCCTGTGATTTCATTCATCCAGCATCCATCTTAGAGTAGACTTGCTTCATTAACACGATCAGCAGCATCAGTATTCATTGACTTGCTGTTTCCAATCATGGAAGATTGTAGCGCAGCTTGAGTTCACAGTGCGTAGCTGAATTGGTTACACAATGTCGCCAAACATTAAACCTTGGTTGTTAACTCTGGTATATTTGCGGGGGGTGGGGTTACGGGTCAGGAGGGAAAATCCTATGCAGGGCTCAATAGGAGATCTGGACCATTTTAATTTCTGGATTTTATTTAAATTTAACTGCCCTCTCTTTCTCCTCTTTCTCTCTCTCTCTCTCTCCCTCTCTCCTCTCTCTCCTCTCTCTCTCTCTCTCTCTCTCTCTCTCTCTCTCTCTCTCTCTCCTTTCTCTCTCTCTCTCTCCTGTCTCTTTCAGCCGAAGTTAGCAGGAAAGTCACAAGAGATAGCAAGCTGGGATGGGAGGCAAACGCCACCAGGAATCCAAAACAATCTTCTCCCATGTAAGATTAGTGCTGGAAGATTAGGTATGCAAAGAGTTGCTGGTGATGCGACTGAGGGGAGTAAAGTCAGATGTGGGGGGGTGGGATTTTGCTGAGGCTTGGAGAAGGGCCTATTATCCTCCTGGCCCTCAAGAAACTCTAACAAAAATTTAATACAACACAACTCATCTTGACCTTCTCTGGCTCCTCTGCTGCCTTAACCTGGTAGGTTTAGTAACAGGCTTCCTGAAATTTCCTGTTAAAATGGAGCTGTGGTGCTGACAATGTCATTAGGCATGACTTTCTATGGGAGTCAGTCCCTGCCCACCTGAGATATGTTGGCGTGAGAAGGGTAGTTGCAGGAATGTGGTGTGACCACTTTCCTGAATTGTCTGCCATGAAGACAGGGGTTCCAATCAACTCTTAGGTGTTCATTAGTTTATAATCTACTGCAGAGTCCATCGCCTTCCAGTGCACGTGAACAGATGCAACGGAGCTAGCCTTCCGCCAGAGATTTGACTCATTGAAGCAAACTGGTTCAAAATGTTCTGACCACTTCAGCTGTGAACTGATGTGGTTTGAAGCGCCTATTGCTAAAATACAACTGCACCCTAATGAATTGCCACATGATTTTAAATGTTGTGAAAGGAGATATTTATAAATTCTGTCACCAATTATTTCTGTGCTTTCCACCTTAAAATGTCTGCAGTGATATGAGCTCCGGTGAGGACTGGTGAGTGCTGGCGTCAGAGTGAAAAGGCACTAGTTACTATTCGGAACACCATGAAGGTTCTGACAATTTAAGTAAGAACAGTTCTTTTCACATGTCAGTTTGGTCTAAGTTCAGCTAACTACAAATTGTGCTGACATAGTCCATCCCTGTATTAGAACTTGCAATGTTGTGGAAAGCATTGTGATTGGTTAAAAACAGAACATGTAGAGTTTGTTGCTAGGGTTCTGCATTGGCCAAGTGTTCACAATTCAGCCCAGCTTGCAGCTTCAGGAGCCCTGTGAAATGAGTGACTTTTATCTCTGGGATAAACAGATCAACATTCAATGTCAATCCAGCCCTGTACAATAATGGAAGTTTTATTAACCTTGTACAAAGGAGGAGGATACAGATCTTTAAAGACGAACTGTATTTGTCTGAATTGGTGTTCGGTCCAAACTGTTACAAGAGATGTCTTTTACGGTGCCTCACAATCTTCCCTTGTCTGAAGTCCTAAAACCTCTGGCCAGATGTATGATGGTGGCATAGTGGAGCCTCTCTTTCCCGACACTGACTGTGGGAAACTTTGCTTATTCATTGAGCACAGGTGATGGGGACAGCAGGGAGATACTAAGTGCATGGAAAACGTCTCCCTGTACGTAGCCTCTGGATTGAAGCAACAATTCAGAACTCCATTTCCTTTAGCATAATATATGTGTACTGTACAGGAACAATCATAGCTAAAACATTTCCTTTATGCATTCATTCCCATGAAAGGATATAGTGTATAGGAACAATCACAACTAAAACACTCTCTTTATCCATTCATCCCCATGAAAGCACAAAAAGTCTTCCACAGGTTACTCCCTTGAGTGCTAAGTGCTAACTCGTTAATACACTTAATTGCGTGCTTTATCAAAAATGTTACAGCGCACAGCTAATTATAAAAAATGACTTAATGGCTGGCCATTTTTACCACCATACAGGAACTGGTCTTACTGAATTTTTGCAGTTCCTTTTTGATAAAGTCTGAGCCAAAGCAGCCTTTCACTGTTGTATCGTCATGGACACGGTCCCACAAAGTAATATTGTTCCAAAAGTTAGATTTTTTTCATATAAAAGGTACAAAAAGAAGCACATTGAATTGTGGGCACTTTGCCTTTCTGCAAACCTTGAACGATGTATGAGGAAATTCATTGGCACCTAAACAAACCACTCTCTCCTAAGAAATGCCCCCATTAAAATGGGCAATAGGAACATGAAGATGGCTGTGTTTATTTTTCACATCAGTGTGAGATGGAAGCAGGCATGGTTAATGATCCTGAAACTTCTCATCTAAAAGCAATGATAAATTTAAGGTCTTTAGAACAATACTTGGACATTAATGGTGATTTGAAATGAACAGCCTAATGACTGGTTGCAGGGTGATTCATAGTCCATGAATTAAGGCTTGAATCTCCGAGCCAACTCTATAGGGTTTTTAACCAAAGAGACTAAAGCAAGCTATCTACTCCATTGCAGGCAAGTTCACTTGATCAGGTTGTTCCTGATGTTCTGTGTTCTTTCTATCACTTTTTTAAAAAATTCATTCATGGGATGTGGGCCTCACTGGTTAGACCAGCATTTATTGCCCATCCCTAGTTGCCCTTGAGAAGCTGCCTTCTTGAACCATTACAGTCCCTGAGGTGTAGGTACACTCACAGTGCTGTTAGGGAGGGAGTTCCAGGATTTTTACCCAGCGACAGTGAAGGAACGGTGATATATTTCCAAAACAGGATGGTGAGTGACTTGGAGGGGGACCTCCAGGTGATGGTTTTCCCTGGTATCTGTTGCTCTTGTTCTTCTAGATGGTAGTGGAAGGTGCTGCCAAAGGAACCTCGGTGAGTTCCTGCAGTGCATCTTGTAGATGGTAGGCACGACATCTTTATCGGTGTTGGAGGGATTGAATATTTGTGGAAGGGGTAGCAATCAAGCAGGCTGTTTTGTCCTGGATAGTGTCAAGCTTCTTGAATATTGTTGGAGCTGCACTCATCCAAACAAGTTCCATTACACTCGTGACTTGGTGGACAGGCTTTGGGGAGTCGGGAGATGTCACTTGGCACAGGATTCCTAACCTCTGACGTCCTCTGGTAGACACAGTGTGTATGTGGCTGATTCAGTTCAACTTCTGATCAATGGAACAGTTAGGGTGTTGATAGTGGGCAATTCAGTGATGGTTTTGCCATCGAATGTCAGGGACAATGGTATTGATCCTGTCAAGTTGGAGATGATGATTGTGTGGCACAACTGTGGCGTGAATGTTACTTGCCACTTGTCAGCCCAAACCCGGATATTGTCCAAGTCTTTCTGCATTTGGACATGGACTGCTTCCACATTTGAGGAGTCAAGAATGGTGCTGACTATTGTTCAATCAGCGAGCGTTCCCACTTCTTACTTAGTAATGGGAGAAAGGTCATTGATGAAGCAGCTAAAGATGGTTGGGTCTAGGACATGGCCCTGTAAAATTCAGAGCCATGCAGTGATGTCCTGGGACTGAGATGATTGACTTCCAACTACCACAACCATCATCCTTTGTGCTGGGTATGACTCCAACCAACAAAGGGTCTTCTCACTGATTCCCATTGACTCCAGTTTTGCGAGGACTACTTGCTGCACACTCAGTCAATTGCTGCCTTGATGTCAAGGGCTGTCACTCTCACCTCACCTCTGGTATTTATATTTATATCTTGTATCTTTCTTAAAACACAGCTGCCGACAGTTCCTTTTTCTGCAAGTGAGCCAGTGTCCATGATTGGCTTGGCAGAGAATTGTGCAGACTAAGACCTAGGGGAGGTGATGATGTTAGGATATTGTCAGCAAACCAGACGTCCAGGGTAATGCAGAACTCCATAAAGAGTCTGAAAGATGACATGAAACCATTGTCGATTGTTGTAAAAATCCATCTGGTTCACCAATGTTCTTTAAGGATGGACATTTCCCATCCTTGCCTGGTCTGACATACATCTCTCCAGACTCTCAGTAATGTGATTGATAAAGGACTTAAACACGTGTGGTCCAGCAAACCAATCAGTTGTATCACTCCGCAACAAAGGAATAGACCTGGATGGACAACACTGCATTGACTTCAGCACCAGAAATGACAACGGTAAACTCAGCCCTGATGACCCTGCAAAGTCCTTCTTACTAACATCTGGGGCTTGTGCCAAAACTGGGAGAGCTGTCACACAGACTAGTCAAGCAACAGCCTGACATTGTCATATTCACGGAATCATACCTTGCAGATAATGTCCCAGACACCACCAGCACTATTCCTGGGTATGTCCTGTCTCACTGGCTGGATCTGCTGGAAGTCCATCTTGACATTAGTAGTTTACAGTCAGGAGGGAAGTGCCTGAGGAGTCCTCAACATTGACTCTGGACCCCAATGAAGTCCCAAGGCATCAGGTCAAATATGGACAAGGAAACCTCCTGCTGATTATAACATACTGCATATACTTCTTTCCCCACATCCCACCCCTTCAACCGATGAATCAGTACTCCTCCATGTTGAACATTACTCGGAGGAAGCACTGATTGTGGCAAGGGCACAGAATGTACTCTGTTTGGGGTCTCCAATCTCTATCATCAAGAGTGGCACAGTAACATCACTACTGACGAACTGGCCAGGACATAACTGCTAGACTGGGACTGTGGCAGGTGGTGAAGGAACCAACGAAAGGCAAAAAACATAGCCTTATCCTCACCATCCTGCGTGCTACATACATATCTGTCCATCACAGCACCAATAGGAGTGATCACTGCACAGCCTTTGTGGAGACGAAGCCCCATTTTCACATTGAGGATACCTTCCATCGTGTTTTGTGGCACTTACCACAGTGCTAAATGGGATAGACTTCAAACAGATCTAGCAATTCCAAACTGGGCATCCGTGAGGCACTGTGGGCCATTAGCAGCAGCAGAATTGTACTCAACCAGAATCTGTAACCTCATGGCTCAGCCTATCCCCAACTCTGTCATTACAATCAAGCCAGGGGATCAACCCTGGTTCAATGAAGAGTGCAGGAGGGCATGTCAGGAACAACATCAGGAATACCTAAAAATGAGGTGTCAAGCTAGTGAAACTACAACACAGGATTACATACATGTTAAGCAGCAGGTGATAGATAGAACTGATTGTGCCCACAAGCTCTAAAATCTGCAGTCCTGCCACATCCAGCTGTGAATGGTGGTGGACAATTAAACAACTCACTGGAGAAGAAGGCTCCACAAATATCCCCATCCTCAATGATGGAGGAGCCCAGCACATCAGTGCAACAATTTCCAACTAGAAGTGCTGAGTGGATTATCCATCCCGACCTCCCCTGGAGGTCCCCAGTATCACAGATGTCAGTTTTCAGCCAATTCGATTCAGTCCACATGATATCAAGAAACAGCTGACGTTATTGGATACTGCAAAGGCAATGGGCCCTGATAATATTCCAGCAATAGTATTGAAGATGTGTTCCAGAACCTGCCGCTCCCCTAGCCAATCTTTTCCAGGAAAGCTACAACACTGGCATTTATCTGGCAATGTGGAATAATGCCCAGGTATGTCCTGTACACAAGAAGCAGGACAAATTCAACTTGGCCAGTTACCACCCTCTCAGTCCACTCTCGATCACAACTGATGGAAGGGATCATCAACAGTACTCAAGTGGCACTTGCTCAGCAATAACCTGCTCACGGATGCTCAGTGTTGGTTCTGCTCAATTCCTGACCTCATTACAGCCTTGATTCAACAGGAACAAAAGAACTGAACTCCAGAGGTGAGGTAAGAATGACTGTCCTTGACATCAATGCAGCATTTGACCAAGTACGGCATCGAGGAGCCCCAGCAAAATTGGAGTCAATCGGAATCAGGGTGAAAATTCTTCAGTGGCTGGAGTTATATCTGGCCACTCAAAGGACGATGGTTGTGGTTGTTGGAGATCAATCATCTCAGTTCCAGGACATTACTACAGGAGTCCCTCAGGGTAGTATCCTAGACCAAACAAACTTCAGCTGCTTCATCAATGACCTTCCCTCCATCACAAAATCAGAAGTGGGGTTGTATGCTGATTGTGAAATGTTTAGCACCGTTCCTGACTCCTCGGATACAGATACAGATACAGTCCATGTCCAAATGCAACAAGACCTGGGCAAATCCAGGCCTGGACTGACTAGTAACATTCAGGCCACACAAGTGCTAGGCAATGACTATCTCCAGCAAGTAAGAATCTAACCATTGTCCCTTGATATTCAATGGCATTACCATCACTGAATCCCCCACAATCCCCCATAAATGTGACGTTATTCACTTTGGAAGCAAAAACAAGAAGGCAGATTACTACCTGAATGGCTGTAAATTGGGAGGGAGGGGGTGTGCAGTGGAACCTGGGTGTCCTTGTGCACCAGTCATTGAAGGTAAGCATGCAGGTGCAGCAGGCGGCAAAGAAGGCAAATGGCATGTTGGCCTTCATTGCGAGAGGTTTTGAGTACAGGAGCAGGGATGTGTTGCTGCAATTATACAGAGCCTTGGTGAGGCCACACCTAGAGTATTGTGTGCAGTTTTGGTCTCCTTTTCTGAGGAAGGATAGTCTTGTTCTCGAGGGAGTGCAGCAATGGTTTACCAGGCTGATTCCGGGGATGGCGGGACTGATGTATGAGGAGAGATTGACTAGGTTAGGATAGTTTTTGCTGGAGTTCAAATGAATGAGGGGCGGGGCGGGGGGCGGGCAGGATCTCATAGAGACTTAGAAAATTCTACCAGGATTATACAGGGTAGATGCAGGGAGGATATTCCAGATGGTGGGGGAGTCCAGAATCTGAGGATTCAGGGTAGACTATTTAGAGATGAGGAGACATTTCTTCACCCAAAGAGTGGTGAGCCTGTGGAATTCATTACCACAGGAAATAGTTAATGTCAAAACATTGAATGTATTCAAGAAGCGGCTGGATGTAGCACTTAGGGCAAATGGGATCAAAGGCTATTGAGTTGGACGATCAGCCATGATCTTGATTGGCTGAGCAGGCTTGAAAGGCTAAATGGCCTCCTCCTGCTTCTATCTTCTATGTTTCTATGTAATCAACATCATAGCATTGACCAGGAACTGAACTGGATTAGCAATATTAATACAATGGATGTATGAGCAGGTGACTCACCACCTGACTCCCCAAGGTCTGATCACCATCTACGGGGCATAAGTCAGGAGTGTGATGGAATAGTTTGTGCTTGCTAGTCAGAATGTCTGGGGGGTATTCAGGTCAGGTTAGATGATTTGGGGGGTGGAGGTAGATAGGTTGAGGGCGTATTTGGGTTGGGGGATAGTTGGATTAGGGGTGTAGTTGTATTTCTATGTTTTCTTAGTACAAATTTACCAATCTCAGAGAACTGATAAACAAAATGCAGGTTTAGTTCATTTGAAGGTGAAGTACAGAATTACTTGCAGTCAGATTTACTATAAAGATTTGACATCTATTGTTAACATGGAAGTCCAGTCACAACTCCTTCAGATCCTATGCGACTAGCTAAACTGAATACTACTTTGAATGATGTCTGCTGGTCAGGTGGTTAACATCTGCCCACTTACTCAATTGCATACTCTCTCAAAGCGATATCATGACAGCAGTCAGGATGGGGCGATTTGGAGTTGGTTGTGGACGTACCCAGGGGTTAGGCTAGGTTTTAATCTGTCTAACAGTTTGTGGGTGAGGACTCCGGTAAGTACTGAGGAACTGTCTGAATCTGTGACTCTTGCTCAGTATTGGAGATGTGTGCAAGGTCCTGGAGAACATGGGAATTGTCCAATGGAACAAAGAACAAAGAACAATACAGCACAGGAACAGGCCCTTCGGCCCTCCAAGCCCGCGCCGCTCCCCGGTCCAGGATTGAATCCTGAATCCAGGATCCCCGCCCAATTTTCCAGCCTATCTACATCCTAATATCCTATCCACCGAGCTGTCCCTCACAGCTACGATGCTTTGTTCATCACAACCTATTAACTCACCCCCACCCCCCCATTCCAGACCATGTGATCTCCAGGGAGAGGCGAAAACCCAGAGTGAAAACCCCAGGGCCAATATGGGGAAAGAAAATCTGGGAAATTCCTCTCCGACCCCCTGAGGCGATCGAAACGAGTCCAGGAGATCACACTGGCCCTGATCAGAAAATGCTTCCCAACCCTATTCATTTCCACTTCTGCTTTACGAACACCATCTGAAATCCCTGCCCCCGAGACAGGTTCCCAACTGTCCGCAGTCTCGCTCTGTACTGGCACCAGCAAGATGATCATAGAATGAAGCCTTGAAACGAGAAACAAAGAACAATTAGCCCGCGCCGCTCCCTGGTCCAAACTAGACCACTCTTTTGTATCCCTCCATTCCCACTTCCTTGAAACAGGAAGTTTCAACTTCCTGGGTAATTCCCATGTAGATCCACACATCCAAACTTCCACAGGGTCCTGACATGCTTCTTCAGTCATACGGCAGATTGCAGGAGATGGGAAGATTTGGTCTTCAGTATTTTGCTAAGTTGTTATATTTGTTCACCTTAACTTTTGACACAATCTATTCAGAATTTTCATTATCCAACTCTTGACTCTATCAAGTTAGATATGATTAGTCAGGGTACATTTTACACCAGATGTCCTTGTTGTGTTTTATCTCCATTGAGTTCAGCTAATTCCTCAAACTCCACCAATGTATGCAGTTTTCATATTGTCTGCCAACTAGCCCAGTTACAATTCTTTATCCTTAAGCAAAGTTATTTATCTTGTGTGACTGAAAGATCCCTTTCCACTCGATGCCAAGAAACTCTACTAAGCTTCAAAATTCATTGTCCATTGTTGTCAACCACAAGAACTCGCATTTATATAATTGGCAGAATAAAAATATCCCAAGGCCTTTCACAGGACTATCATTAAACAAAACTGCTTTCTGCAACAGATCAAGAAGGCAGCTCACTGCCAGCTTCTCGAGGGCAATGAGGGATGGACAGTGAATGTTGGCCTAGCCAGCAAAGCCCACATTCCTTGACTGAATTGAAAAAAAATTGACATCGAGGCGCATTAAGCTGTTCAGAAAGGTGACCAAAACCTTGAATCATAGAAACCCTACAGTGCAGAAGGAGGCCATTCAGCCCATCGAGTCTGCACCGACCACAATCCCACCCAGGCCCTACCCCCACATATTTACCCGCTAATCCCTCTAACCTACGCATTTTAGGATTCTAAGGGGCAATTTTTAACCTGGCCAATCAACCTAACCCGCACATCTTTGGACTGTGGGAGGAAACCAGAGCACCCAGAGGAAACCCATGCAGACACGAGGAGAACGTGCAAACTCCACACAGACAGTGACCTGAGCCGGGAATTGAACCCAGGACCCTGGAGCTGTGAAGCAGCAGTGCTAACCACTGCACTACCGTGCTGCCCTTGGTCAAAAAGAAAGGTTTTATATCTGAAAGAGCTGAGAAGTTTAGGGAGTTTAGGGCAGAATTAGGCAGAATTTAGGGCTTAAGGCTGAAGGCAAGAACAATTAAAATTGGGGTTGTGCAACAAACCAGATTTGGAGGCTTGCAGAGATCTTGGGTTTCAGGGTAGGAAGAGATTGTCAGAATGGGGGGGTGTGGTGGTGTGGCCATTCAATAAAAGTTTATTTATACCGATTAATGCCAACATTTCATCATCTGAAATGGAAAGCTGGAAAGCTCCAAATTGAATGGAGTGTGCCATTAGACTCAGTGCCGTTTTAGTCAGTCACAGATTGGGCATTAATCTCCTGAAATGTAATATCCCGTGTCATATGTGTAATAATATTCTTGCAATATGATTGATTCACCTCAGCATAGTCTGACAGTTTTTGAGTTACTCACTATGTTGCTAATCCCGTTGCCTGAACTGACATGACAGCAAAAATGATAATCCATTGAGATAGCGGGAAGAATTAAAGGGAAAGAGAGTCAACCACCAAGTGGCATCCAGAGGGAAACAGCAATGTGCTAGAGCAATTGGAGAAGAAACACCAGGGTGAGCTCTGGCACTGCGTATCTAAGTCAGTTGACAGCATTGTTTGCAGTGATTCTAATGTATCAATGGAAGTAGAGCTAAACGGGGCGGCACGGTGGTTAGCACTGCTGCCTCACAGTTCAAGGGACCTGGGTTTGATTCCCAGCTTGGGTCATTTCTGTGTGGAGTTTGCATGTTCTCCCTGTGTCTGCGTGGTGCTCCGGGTGCTCCGGTTTCCTCCCACACTCCAAAGATGTGCGGGTTAAGTGCATTGGCAACGCTAAATTGCCCCTTAGTGTCCCGGGATGCGTAGGTTAGAGGAATTAGCAGAGTAAATATATGGGGTGTCGCGGATAGGGCCCAGGTGGGGTTGTTGTCGGTGCGGACTTGATGGGCCGAATAGTCTCCTTCTGTACTGTAGGGTTTCTATGATAAAGAACTTGAAAGGAACTCTTTTCAAAACAAAAGAAAAACAGCAGTAATTCTGAGATTACTTTGTAACCTTCTACGTAGTTGAAGATGTCGTAACTTTTCCTGCTCGTTTTGTCCCAATGCTCTTTTGTGGGGTAAATCGAGATGACCGGTACTGTCTTAACAATAGGCAATACAAAACTCGTGAGGTAGATATTTCTGTGAAAGACGTAGCATTTATTCAAAAGAAAAACAAGCAGCTGCAAGAAGATCACTATAAGGGTTAAGTAACTCTGAGACTGAATGATAGATGAATCTGCTGTATACAATCAAAAACAGATCAATTATAGTTTTTTAAATCAATCCTTCCTGCCTTGTATTAGTTTAAAATCAATTAGATTTAATATACGCACATCAATAATAATCCCTGACATGCACCTCAGCCAATTGCATTTTACCATCCAGCATTATGATATCTCATTCGTCCATTGAATCCAGACACTGACTCCCATCTTGGCTAAAGTCACTTCCTTGTTATCAGGTTACTCTTGACGCTTACTACAGGGGTCAAAGTGGACATTCCCACTGGATCATTGCCAAACTGGATAGACGCGTCTTTATCCTAAGTCTTGACCAGAGTAACCCACTCTGGAGAAGCCGCATGATGAGAATATTTAAATGGGACTATTCTCAGATGGTTTTGACAGCGATTTGAAATTAACACAGATCCCCTGGATTCCTGGTGTTTGGGAAACTTGGCATTAAAACAAAGGCACGATTAAAGGGTGTCTTAATGGGAATGGTTAGATTCCAGGATTTCTGATATGAAACGGTTTGCTGAGAGGTTGCGAAGGCATTCACACCTTTCAGGATGGATGGCTGAATAACTGCTTTTGATTGCCTTCCTCCTCCAAAGTCCAAAAATGTGCAGATTAGGTTGATTGGCTAAATTGATCCTTAGTGTCAGGCATGGTAAGAGGTCTCACAACACCAGGTTAAAGTCCAACAGGTTTATTTGGAATTACGAGCTTTCAGAGCGCGGCTCCTTCATCAGGTGAGTCAAAGTTATGAAGCCAGTCACCTGATGAAGGAGCAGTGCTCTGAAAGCTTGTGATTCCAATAAACCTGTTGGACTTTAACCTGGTGTTGTGAGACCTCTTACTGTGCCCACCCCAGTCCAACACCGGCATCTCCTTAGTGTCAGGGGAATTAGCAGGGTAGATATGTGAGGTTATGGGGATAGGGCCTGGGTGGAATTGTTGTTGGAGCAGGCTCGTGCTGAATGGCCTCCTTCTGCACTGTAGGGATTCTATTCTATAATTCTAGCAAAGACCAATCAGCTGTCTAGAGAGGGCTGTATGTGGTCACAGAGAGGGAAACAATGGAGCAATTTGAATTCACTATAAACACAGCCAATATTAACAGGGTTTACACACGCACAGCTTTGGTCTCTCGGAGCGGTGCTTCTGCAGGCTGAGATTGCAAAGTGAGATGATAGCCGAGGTCTGGAGCCTCCTAGAAGAACACCTTCCTCCAGCTGGACCAGGTGATTTCAGTGCGAGTGACCATTGCCCTCACCCATTTCACATCATTACCATAGACATGTGCAGTGAAATGTGAGATCCTCAACATTAATGCTCAACAAAGCAGATGATGACAACTCTCAGTGCTGGCAAACAGTTTATGTAAACTTCCATTGTGATGACAATAGCCCGAATGACTGCGTGCTCACATTCGCATCTATGGCACTAGATCCTGTAAATAAGGGAGGATACAACTCATCATCCCAAATTGTGTTACACACTGGGGTAAAGGCTGGATGCGATTGTCCTCTCCCCCTGCCAATGATGTAATGGGATTCCCAATGTTCTAACACATTATCATAAATTTGATTCTAATTATCATGCCTCTATGCCTGATAATCCCCCCTCCCCCTGTTATCCATTCACATCAGTCTGTCCTAAATTACAACTGGTCTCCCACTCGATGCACCTGGCAGGTAAAACACCCCGGAGGAGCTTGGCTGAGTGCATTGCTTGGGGGAAGAGGGTTATGCCCCCTGGCATTGTCTGAGCAGTTTAAGGGTACAGTGCCAGGATACAGTGCCAGTGGGGAGGGGGGGGAAATGTGTGTTGCATGCGAGGGGTGGGGAGGATATGACAGAGAAAGCAGACATTGGGGCCGATGGTGTCGATGCTGCTTTTCCCACCCACTGTCCCCTGTCCACTGTGTCTATTAAAAAGGGAACATTTCACCGAGTTTTTGTAACTAAATAGAGCAGACAAATAATGCACGATACATTTTCCATCAGCCCCCCCTGCCTTACCCGACCCCAACCACTCCCCCTCTTTTCGATCTATTGACTCTGGCCAATTTCAGTGCGGGAAGTTGAACTCAATGCCATAGCAATGCCTCACCCAGCAACCTGCAAGATGGTTTGCATCATAATGTCTCTGTTTGTGAACTGTGGCTGTGGTAACATCTTCTCGGGACTGGGCTTTAACTACTGCTGAAAATCCACCCCAATGCATCTGGCCAGGTGTTTTGGGGAAGGAGCCTGCCATTAACTCAAAAGAAGCCACTTAATTAATTAATTAGATGGAGTTTGGGATGCACACTTAAATTGTTTCATTAACCTGAAGCCATCAGCGAGACACAGGCCAGAGAGAGAAAGAGAGACTGTAAAATGATCAGGAACAAATGAGCAAGTGGAAGTTACTATGCAGGGCTGTTGTGTCTGTTTCTGTACACATTACAATTTAGTGTAGCTGACTTGACTGTGTTATTCCCAGTAAGAAGTTTAACAACACCAGGTTAAAGTCCAACAGGTTTATTTGGTAGCAAAAGCCACACAAGCTTTCGGAGCTCTAAACCCCTTCTTCAGGTGAGTGGGAATTCTGTTCACAAACAGAGCTTATAAAGACACAGACTCAATTTACATGAATAATGGTTGGAATGCGAATACTTACAACTAATCAAGTCTTTAAGAAACAAAATTCCCCACAGGGAAAATCAAGCCAGCCTCTGCCTTCGCCACGCTGTGTGCCATTGCTGTTTTTCAGTCTATCCTTTTTTTTAAAAAAAACACATCTCAGCTTTTAGCCAAAGCTACAGTCCAGTGAAGTGTTTTCTATCACCTGAAAGGTGATTGAGGCCACAAAATATGACTTGTAGCCAAAACAAAATGAAGAGAATTTTCAGCTTACCCCCAGTGCCTGTTAAAGGTTGTCTAGACACTGGGCAGTCAAAGGCACACCCCAGGCAATGGAGAGAGAGAGAGAAGGTTTGCCAGCACCTCTGTTCTCCGATGCCAAAGCTGAGGAAAATTTCTATAGTCAAAAATTAAAAGTGTAACATTTCCCTCAAAAGGGCTTTGTGAATTTGGACAGCATAACATGTTAATTGGCAAAAAAAGTGACTTTATTGTATGTGCTTCTCAGATGAACATTGGCGACCAATGATATTTTCTTTTTATGGGCATTAGATAAACCTGGGTGGCACAATGCTGCCTCACAACACCAGGATCCCAGGTTCAGTTCCGGCCTTGGGTCTGTGTGGAGTTTGCACATTCACCCTGTGTCTGCGTGAGTTTCCTCAGTGCACTGGTTTCCTCCCACACTCCAAAGATGCGCAGGTTAAGTGGATTAGCCATGGTGAATGCATGGGTTTATGGGGAGAGGGCAGGGTGGTGGGCCTGGGATGAGATGCTCCTTTGGAGAGACAGTGCAGACTTGATGGGCTGAATGGCCTCCTTCTGCACTGTAGGGATTTTATGCCTCTATGTAATGTCACTGCATTGTATGAAGGTCAATATTATATTAGCTATCCTTCATTATGCAGATATATCTTCTGTGATTGTATTAATTTTCCCAAACCCTTGTCTGAAATCCTCACACAGATCCTTAAGATTTTACGAAGCACTTCATCTTTGGACCTGGAGCTCTGTAATTACTTATTAATTTTGAGTTTCTGAACACAAGCTTTATTCATCCTAAGCAGTTTAATTGTATATTGAGTCTGTTAGGTCATTGGAGGACATATTATCATTCATGAATGTTCTGTCCCATTTCTCAATAATGTTTGTGTCCAACAATATATCCACACATTGGCTGGTGGAGATTTTCTGACTTTTGAAACCTAATTGCTTTCTGTTGGCATCAAATTTTATAGAATTTAAACAGAAACAGGCTTTTGAACCCAATAAATCTGTGTTGTTGGTTTTCTCCCACAAAACCAGGAATCCTAATTTTCCTTTTGTGTCACAATCAAGTATTGCCTGAAATTATCGTGAAAATCAAAATATAATTTATGTCCTGATTCTATACCTTGCTAAATATCTCACTGGTGTGTTTACATCAGAATGAATATTCTTTTAGCCGCTTTGTAGTACAGGACTTATACTCATGTTGAAGCTTTTCATTTTGCACCCATCAAGACAGATTTGCAAGCATACCAAATATAAAAGGGAACAATGATTTACACTGGATGAGAAAAGAGTGCCGGTTAGTTGACAAGTGGACCCTGATTGGCAGGGATGTTGCCATGGAGAATGCACCAGGAAGCAGTTAACTGCCAAGCTTTTGTTTCAATTCAAACCAGGCAGATCAACTCTGGCCAAGACATTGTCATGGGGAGTGAACCAGGCTGTCCGCTAAGCTTTTGTTTAGTTGAAAAAGGCAGAGTGTTGGATATGTTCCTTCTGTCTGTAAAGGACAGGGTCCTGTGTGTGAATATATGTGGCTTCTAGCGTACACACATGCGTCACACTGCAAGCTGACTGAGTATCTTAAATTGGTTGTCAGAGTAGTTCTTCGCAAAATCAGAATTGTTTAGCAAGTGTTGTCCAATCGCAGAATCAGATCTAATGGTGGACACTGCTTTGAGTTTTGCAAGCATGGACTGGTTGGGTATCAGCACCTTGACTGTTGCAAACGGCTGAGGGGACATGCTGTTTTTTATGTAAAGTATACTTACCTGGCATCACACCGGCACTGAAATTCATATACCACATGACTCACTTGTGTGGTAGGCAGAATGTCTTTTTGACTTGACGGCAGCGTCCTGTTAGTAGAGAATGGCACTCATGTTGCTACTGCATAGTCACAGTGTGAAATGAGCTTCATCTGATGCTCAAATCTTTGAGACACCTACCCCTTCCAGGGTAGTGGGAGGTAAACTGGTCACTTCTCAGGACCAAAGATGGTGGCCTTCGGGTCATTCATGAGTTAGCGCGATATACAGCAACAATGATCTGAGCAGGATAACCACGATAATGCACCCTTATTTCAGCATCAAGCTTGCATGGTGAGCAAATGGTTTGAGCCCTCTATATGAGGTTGCCACTCATCTTATTGCACGTGGAACTGTAGAAAGTCCAACATGTACATTGACCAATAAAAGTGGGATTGTGATCACAGGATTGTTTCAGCACAGAAGGAGGCCACTTGGCCCATCATGTCTGCAACGAGGATCATGACTTAGTGCCATTCCCCTGCCATTTCTCCATACCAACACAACAAAATGCATTGAAATTGTGTTCAGACAGTGATTTCCTCTCTCTATATAGGGTTCTGGCAGTTTCACTGCAGCACCAACTGGCCATCAGACTAGTGCATAATTACAGATTTGTTACATTTGGCCCATTGTGTCTGCACCAGCTCTCCAAACAAGCATCATGGCTTTGTACCATTTCCCTGCCTTTTTCCCGTACCCCTGCACATTGTTTATATTCAGATAACCCATCTAATGCCCTCTTGATTGCCTCAATTGAACCTGCCTCCAATACATTTCCAAGCTGTGCATTCCGGACCCAAACCACTTACTGTGTCGAAAAGATTTTCCTCTCATCATATTTGCTTCTTTTGTAAATCACTTTTAAAAATCTTTCGTTCTTGATCCTTTCAAAAATGGGAACAGTTTCTCCTAATCCATTCTGTCCAGACCTCCTCCTCATGATTTTGAACATTTTTTTGTTAAATTCCCACTTGGGCTACTTCCGTCCAGGGAGAACATTTCCAACCTCTCCAATCTATCCTCATAACTGAAGTTTCTCATTCCTGGAATCATCTGTCAGCCTCTTCTGTATTCTCTCCAATGTGGTCGCATCATTTCCTCTAGTACCCCAGACACCCAGAACTGTACTCAATATTCCAGCTGAGGCCTAACTAATGCCTTGTATAAATTCAGCATAACCTCCTTGCTCTTGTACTCTATGGCCCTATTTATAAAGCCCAAATACTATATGGTACTCTCTCCATCTGTCCAGCCACCTTCAATAACCCATGCACATATGCACCCAGGTCCCTCTGCTCCTACAACCCCTTCAGAATTTTACCCCTAATTTATGTTGTCTCTCATGTTCCTCCTACCAAAGTGCATCACTTTATTCTTCTCCACATTTAACTTCATCTGCCATATATTTCCCCTGGAAGTTCTACACTGTCTTCTTCACAGTTTACAATACTTCCAATTTCTGTGTCATCTACAAGCACCAAGATCTAGATCATTCATATATATCAGGAAAATTGTTCTAAGGGTGCACAGAGTGTCAAGCCTGTTAAGAATAGTGACGAACTGGTACAGTTTGAAAGTACAGTGAGGTAGCAATGGTGGTAAACTGTACTTCATTTAAATAAATGACACCATGATTGCCATTGGGATTTTACAACATTGTATTGCTATGAAATGCCATGTGGGTTGCAGATCGAGATTATCCTCTGGCAGGAATAGAGGGATATGGACCAAGGGCAGGCAGAAGGGATCAGTTTAATTTGGCGTCATGTTCGGCACAACATCATGGGCTGAAGAGCCTGTCCCTGTGCTGCGCTGTTCTATGTTCTAACTTAGCTGTCTTCGGTTTGTTTATGTACTAATGATCGAAGTCCCTTTATTCCTGTGGAGTGATGAAAGGACAAACCCACAGCACCTGGATTGGAACACTCTCAAATCCAGTGCAAATATGAGGAGTGACATTAATAACCAGTTGGAATGTAACAGCATTCCCAATCTGGAGGCAATTAGTCCGATACATCCGTGAGCAGAAAATTCAGTTCCTCATCCCCATTCTGGAAACCACATTGTCTGCACCTTTTTCATATGATTCCAGAGCATCATGGCTTTTATTTTTGTTAGAGGAAAAGTTTGCTTGATGGGCTCAAAGCAGCAAAGTGGACTTGAAATAGTTTTTGATGATTACAGCAAACCGATGCAGTAATTTGACATTCAGCATGTCCAAATAAGTTATCTAACATCATCTGTTGTTTTAACTATTGGAGTCAGATAATTTACTTTGACATTTCAAAATATCCCTATCCCTTCCAGGAAATGTTCTGTTGGCAAAAAGACAAGACTGCAAGCTAACGGAAAACCAAAACTTTCTAAGGGCATGTTCTAGGTTCCCCTAGAAAATAAATCTCTAACCTTCCAACCCTTTTCATGTAGGGAAAAAGGCCCTAAGAATTGTTTTACAAGTGTCCTTAAAGTGAAGCCGGTGGTGAGGCAGACTGCTAGGTATGAAAAGGAAAACAAAGGATTAGTGCTCATTAAATCACACAAGCTGAGTGAAATAAAACATTCCTTAGGGGAGAAGTCAAAAACCAGAGGACTGGAGACAGCTCACTGAGGAAATACATTCTGCCTTATATTTATATATCTGTCCTCTAGCACAGGTCTGAGAAGTAAATAAGTGACTAAGCAAATCTGGATGGCAATGCTTCATTGATTTAGAGGTCAGGGGCGTGATTTTTCCACCCTGCTGCGCTGCTCAAGTAGAGTAACAGGGCGGAAAATTTAGGCTAAACATGGGAATGATTGTCCCAGGCCATTTTTTTTCTGATAGAATCAGCAGCCGGGAAGGAAGCAAGGCTGATTTAAATATTTATAATCTCATTTAAATCTGTTTAGTGAGCCCGGCAGGCAATAGTCCAGGCTCAATTAACTTTCCGACCTCGCTAGTGGAGGTTCTCACTGGTGAGGATCTCGGATGCTCCCCACCAATGGGGACCAGACGTGATGATCTGACCAGTGGGACTGGTGACCATTGAAGCCACCCGGGTGGTCAGGGATAGGAGAGGGCAGTGTCAATCTGGCACTGCCAGCCTGGGAACGAGGACAGGATTAGACAGGGTGGAGCCAGACAGGGAGGTCAGTAGGAGGGGAGGGAAGGGGGGAACTCTCCATGATGGGGTGGCTAGCGGCCGGGATGGGGGGGGGGGCATCCGTTGGAGAGGGTTGTTGAATGGGTGGGGGCTGTCTATAGGTGGGGGGGACTTGGCAATCAGGGAAGATCAGTGGGGGGATGTCTGTGGTGGGGACGGGAGGGGAGTGGCGAAGTGACGTCCATGGGGGGTGGGTGTTGACTGATCTCCCACATGCTGTATGCCTAGCAGTCTACAGCCAGCTTCTCCGGCAAGCTTAGGCTCCACACCCCCCCCCCCCCCCATCGACGTGAAACTTCCTACTGCCAAAAAAATTGACAAAGTGTGGGAAAATTGCGTGGGGTATCTCGCTGGAAAAACCAGAGTGAAACACTCCAGTTTTCAGACTTCTGTGACACTTAGAATTTTGGGGGGAAAATTCGGCCCCAGAATTGTGAAGGGCTGAACTCTAATAGGAGTCAGATTGGTCAATAGATTTGAGGAAGTTTCTCAGCCAGAAAGTTGTGAGTTCAAATCCCACTACAGACAATTCAGCACATGATTGAGGCTAGTACCATAGTGCATTACGGCATGAGTGCTGCAGTTTTGGAGGTGCTGTTTTTTTGGATGTTAAATTGCGGCTCTGACTGTCATCGGAGGTGAAGCAAAAAGTCCCATGGCACCTTGCTGTATAAGAGCAGGGGAATTATGATGGCCAATGTGTATCCAACATCAAAAAAAAGAAATTATCTGGTCATTATCACATTGCTGTTTCTATGAATTTGCTATGTGCAAACTGGTTGTAGTATATCCCTGTAATGCAACAGCAACTATGCTTCAAAATAGTTAATCGACTGTAAAGCACTTGGAGACATTCCAGTGTTGTAAAAGAGAACTTTTTTTTCTTTTATCAGGTGTTTAATTCAGGCAAAATACAAAATTGAGGTACAAAAGGCAATCAAACAGAAAGGAATCACTTTCTTCTCTTGCATGAACTCGATACAAAGAGTAATTTCCTCTTCTCAACTAGAATTGGAAAGCGTTTCAGATAGTCCCCACATCATGGGAAAGAATGACATTGATTGCTATTGAATTGCTGAACATATTTTGATTTCATGCCATTAAAATCAAAGGCATCCTTCACATCTTGTCAATGTTAATTATTATTTTGACATGCAGGTTTCATTTGATGTCATGGTTTATTCAGCCATGTTGCTAAAAGTCAGGTGCAGAGTTTATGAAGAAGGCAGTGATATTTTGTTTGCGTGGGAGGGGTGAGGAGCAATGTAATAAAACTGGTGGCTTGGGTTTGGGTGACGTTACGATGATCATGGGGGATCGCCAATAGACCTCCCCATTGGCTTTTTGTGGTACGAGCTGCCTTATTTAGTGAGAAGAGGCTAGCCCAATGGGAAACTGTCAGCGGGGGTTTTTAAACCTGTTACTCTACTCAGTCCTTTGTTGTGGGTCCTGAGGTGAAGACTACCCAATTTAAGCCATGGGCACAGCCCTTTCCTTTGGTGCACAATAAAGGGTGTTGGTGACAGGAAACTGGCATTACTGGATTACTATAGGCTTTTTACTCTTATGTGAGGAATAAAAGAATGACCAGGGTGAGGTTAGGGCCGGTCAAGGACAGTAGTGGGAACTTGTGTATGGAGTCAGTAGAGATAGGCGAGGTGATGAATGAATACTTTTCTTCAGTGTTCACCAAGGAGAGGGGCCATGTTTTTGAGGAAGAGAAGGTGTTACAGGCTAATAGGCTGGAGGAAATAGATGTTCGGAGGGAGGATGTCTTGGCAGTTTTGAATAAACTGAAGGTCGATAAGTCCCCTGGGCCTGATGAAATGTATCCTAGGATTCTGTGGGAGGCAAGGGATGAGATTGCAGAGCCTTTGGCTTTGATCTTTGGGTCCTCGCTGTCCACGGGGATGGTGCCAGAGGACTGGAGAATGGCGAATGTTGTTCCTCTGTTTAAGAAAGGGAATAGAAATGACCCTGGTAATTATAGACCGGTTAGTCTTACTTCGGTGGTTGGTAAATTGATGGAAAAGGTCCTTAGGGATGGGATTTACGACCATTTAGAAAGATGCGGATTAATCCGAGATAGTCAGCACGGATTCGTGAAGGGCAAGTCGTGCCTCACAAATTTGATAGAATTTTTTGAGGAGGTAACTAAGTGTGTTGATGAAGGTAGGGCAGTTGATGTCATATACATGGATTTTAGTAAGGCGTTTGATAAGGTCCCCCATGGTCGGCTTATGATGAAAGTGAGGAGGTGTGGGATAGAGGGAAAGTTGGCCGATTGGATAGGTAACTGGCTGTCTGACCGAAGACAGAGGGTGGTGGTCGATGGAAAATTTTCGGATTGGAGGCAGGTTGCTAGCGGTGTGCCGCAGGGATCAGTGCTTGGTCCTCTGCTCTTTGTGATTTTTATTAATGACTTAGAGGAGGGGGCTGAAGGGTGGATCAGTAAATTTGCTGATGACACCAAGATTGGTGGAGTAGTGGATGAGGTGGAGGGCTGTTGTAGGCTGCAAAGAGACATAGATAGGATGCAAAGCTGGGCTGAAAAATGGCAAATGGAGTTTAACCCTGATAAATGTGAGGTGATTCATTTTGGTAGGACAAATTTAAATGTGGATTACAGGGTCAAAGGTAGGGTTCTGAAGACTGTGGAGGAACAGAGAGATCTTGGAGTCTATATCCACAGATCTCTAAAGGTTGCCAGTCAAGTGGATAGAGCTGTGAAGAAGGCCTATAGTGTGTTAGCTTTTATTAACAGGGGGTTGGAGTTTAAGAGCCGTGGGGTTATGCTGCAACTGTACAGGACCTTGGTGAGACCACATTTGGAATATTGTGTGCAGTTCTGGTCACCTCACTATAAGAAGGATGTGGAAGCGCTGGAAAGAGTGCAGAGGAGATTTACCAGGATGCTGCCTGGTTTGGAGGGTAGGTCATATGAGGAAAGGTTGAGGGAGCTAGGGCTGTTCTCTCTGGAGCGGAGGAGGCTGAGGGGAGACTTAATAGAGGTGTATAAATTGATGAAGGGGATAGATAGAGTGAACGTTCAAAGACTATTTCCTCGGGTGGATGGAGCTATTACAAGGGGGCATAACTATAGGGTTCGTGGTGGGAGATACAGGACGGATATCAGAGGTAGGTTCTTTACGCAGAGAGTGGTTGGGGTGTGGAATGGACTGCCTGCAGTGATAGTGGAGTCAGACACTTTAGAAACATTTAAGCGGTTATTGGATAGGCACATGGAGCACACCAGGATGATAGGGAGTGGGATAGCTTGATCTTGGTTTCAGATAAAGCTCGGCACAACATCGTGGGCCGAAGGGCCTGTTCTGTGCTGTACTGTTCTATGTTCTATGTTCTATGTAGATGTAAAAAATGTTTAAGTCACAAACCCAACTCCAACTCACCACCAATCTGTCCACTTAGGTTTTTCTTTTGTTTGTTGAATATGGGCTTCACTGGCAAGGCCAACATTTCTAGCTTAGCACTAATTGCCCTTAAGAAGGTGAAGGTCTGCAACCTCGAACTGCTTCAGTCTATGTGGTGTAGGTATACCCACAGTGCTAGGGAAGGTTTCCAGGATTTTGAACCAGTGACGGTGAAGGTATGGCCAAGTTGGTAAGTGCTTTGGCTGGGTCTTACAGTTGGCAGATTTTCCACGTATCTGCTGCCCTTGTCCTTCTCGGTGGCAGGGGTCATGGTTTTCGAAGCTGCTGTCAAAGGAAACCTCGAGAATTCATAGAATCATAGAATACCAACAGTGCAGAAGGAGGCCATTCGGCCCATCGAGCCTGCACCGACAATAATCCCATCCGTGCCCTACCCCCGTAACCCCACATATTTACTCTACTAATCCCCCTGATGCTAAGGAGCAATTTAGCATGGCCAATCAACCTAACCCACACATCTTCGGACTGTGGGAGGAAACTGGAGCATCTGGAGGAAACCCACACAGACACAGGGAAAACGTGCAGACTCCACACAGACAGTGACCCAAGCCAGGAATCGAACACGGGTCCCTGGAGCTGTGAGGCAGCAGTGCTAACCACTGTGCCACCGTGCTGTCCCACGATGCAGTGCATCTTGTAGATGGTACACACTGCACTCACTGTGTGCTGGTGGTGCAGGGAATGAACATTAAGGTGGGGGGGGGGGGGGGCAATCAAGCGGGCTGCTTTATTTTGAGTGTTGTCAAACTTCTTGGTTGTTATTGGAGCTGCACTCATCCAGGCAAATGGGAGTATTCCATCACACTCCTGATTTGTGCCTTGTAGATGGCAGACAGGCTTTACTGAGTCAAGAGATGAGTTATTGGCTATAGATTTCCCAGTTTCTTGTAGTTACCATATTTATATGGCTGATCCAAATCAGTTTCTGATCAGTGTTGACCCCAGTGTTGATTGTGGGGAATTCGGTGATGGCAATGCCAGTGGGAGATTCAGTATTAGGGCTCCTTGATGTCGTACTCCGTCAAATGCTGCCTTCATGTCAAGGACAGTCACTCACTTCACCTTTTAATGGAGGTGGGACAGGGTCAGGCATGTTATTGTTTGAATGTTACAATGAGGATGGCAGCCTCTGTTTTCATCTGTCTTCCACATTTAACCATGGCGAAATTTTCCAAACTCTAGGAACCTAATAGCTCAAGGGAGGTGAGGACAACTTCAGGAAAAAGGAAGTTACCATTTAGAATGCTGTTTGTGGGCCAAAGGTCAGCTATTTCCTTGGCAACGCCAAGACCCATCAGTGTCTCCCTGCCACCACCAATCCACATCTCCTGCATCTAAAATATTCTGATCCCATCCCCAGGGTTAGGCTTTAGGGTTAGCCACCCCACACCTTGCTGGAATTGGCGATTGGATCACATCCCCATAGCTTTGGCTGCTCCCACCTGACTGGGAGCCAAGCTTATCATTGAGGCTGGCTTTGTGTAGAGATGCTGTTTTTATAGAATCATAGAATCCCGACAGTGCAGGAGGAGGCCATTCGGCCCATCGAGTCTGCACCAAATACAATCCCATACAGGCCCTATTCCTGTAACCCCACACATTTACCCTGGTAATCCTCCTGACACTAAGTAGCAATTTAGCATGGCCAATCAACCTAACCCACACATCTTTAGACTGTGGGAAGAAACCAGAGCACCCGGAGGAAACCTACGCAGACATGGGGAGAAGGTGCAAACTTTGCACAGACAGTGACCCGAGGCCGGAATTGAACCCGGATCCCTGGCGCTGTGAGGCAGCAGTGCTAACACTCCTGATCCTCCTGACCCACAAACAGCATTCTAAATGGTGATTCAGTTAAAAGGCTTCATTTTAAGAAAATTCTTTCTATGTAACTACTTGTGCTAAGCTTTAAAGCTAACTTGGCCACATTTTAAAACTCTGCTGGGAATTCTGGGATGAGCTTAGAAATTGACTGCATTCTTTGAAAATACAATGCTAGCAGAAATGACTAAACTAGGCTTTTCACGGCCACAGCTGCCAATTGTTTATGAAAGTTGGGGACACAGTTTGTACCAGCAATTTCTGAGTTCAGTGAGTATTCAAGATTAGTAATGATGTGGAGATGCCGGCGTTGGACTGGGGTAAATACAGTAAGAAGTTTAACAACACCAGGTTAAAGTCCAACAGGTTTATTTGGTAGCAATTCGGAGCCTTAAGCCCCTTCTTCAGGTGAGTGGGAATTCTGTTCACAAATAGGGCATATAAAGACACAAACTCAATTTACAGAATAATGGTTGGAATGCGAATACTTACAGCTAATCAAGTCTTTAAGATACAAACAATGTGAGTAGAGAGAGCATTAAGACAGGTTAAAGAGATGTGTATTGTCTCCAGACAGGACAGCCAGTGAGACTCTGCAGGTCCAGGCAAGCTGTGGGGATTACAGATAGTGTGACATGAACCCAATATCCCGGTTGAGGCCATCCTCATGTGTGCGGAACTTGGCTATCAGTTTCTGCTCAGCAACTCTGTGCCGTCGTGTGTCGTGAAGGCCACTCACATTGTTTGTATCTTAAAGACCTGATTAGCTGTAAATATTCGCATTCCAACCATTATTCTGTAAATTGAGTTTGTATCTTTATATGCCCCGTTTGTGAACAGAATTTCCACTCACCTGAAGAAGGGGCTTAAGGCTTCGAAAGCTTGTGGCTTTTGCTACCAAATAAACCTGTTGGACTTTAACCTGGTGTTGTTAAACTTCTTACTGTATTCAAGATTAGCACAGGGCCTGGCTGTGAAGCGAGTCCCCAATCTCTCTTCCCACTCCTCCCCCCCCGCCCACCCCTCCACCCCCCCCCCCCAAACCCCCCCCCCCCCCCCCCCCCCCCCCCCCACCGTCTCTCTTTCTCTCTCTCTCTTCGCTTCTGTAGAATTAATTTTAAGTTTTATTAGATAAAGAAAATCATCTTAAATTTTTACCAAGTGCTGCCTCTGTCTATTCTAAGGAATGAATGGAGCCTACACCAGGTCGCTTTCTATATTTCCTATGTTCACTGCAAATTCAAAGTTTCAAGTGCTGGTGCACCCTTATCACCCGTGGCATAGTCCCTTGAATTAGAAATCCTTCCCTTGACAGAATGGATGTGTCGTCTCACTTGCCCTTCCTGATTAATCATGGAGGAATCCCTCTGCAAACTCCACCATCAAGAAATCAGGTTCCCAACCTGAGAATCATCCTCCTGCGCACATCCTGCCATCAAAATCCCCAAAGTCCGATTCTAAATCCTCACATCCTTATTTAATGATGAGACTAGCAGCCACCCATGGATTGAGGCTGTTCATCTCAGTCTGGTTTGAAGCCTCAACAGTGAGAGGTTTCATTGAACTTCCCAATCCATTTAAAAGGTGATTAGAATCAGCAAATCATGAGGTCTTCATTTGAAACAGCCTGTGTTTTCATTCAGCGCTCTTACTTTTCACCGATTTCCAATAAAAAGAAACCTTTGTAGAGGATGCAAATAAATAGAGGAGCACTTGAATAGTATTGCTCAAATTATCACTTATTCCAGAAAATATCTCTTCACAGTGCCATTATATTAAAGCTGAATGATGAGGACTTTTCAGGAAAACATATCCTGTAAATATGTTTAGAGCTACAAGAATGTGTGTTGTATAGCTTGTCAGCTGGTGAATGGATGAAGTGGTTTATGTAATTGTGTGGCAGCTTGTGATCCTGCTGGAGACCATCTTTGGCTCCCTGAGCGGTTAGCAGGATGGAGTTTTATTAAATCACTCAGTGGTTTAGCTTCTCCTTGGTGTGTTTGATGGGGGAATGTGCTGGGTGAAGGCTTCGTGACCAGCTGAAACACTGGCATTTATCCACATTCAGGTTTAACATGACTGCTCTTTGCGAAGATGTGCAGCCATTAGGATTTCTACCATTGAGGAAAACAGCCTCTGGCCTAATGTTACTGAGCTGGTTGCAGTTGTGTGAGTGGATCATTCCTGCCTAAGAAATGAAATGC
Organism: Mustelus asterias; assembly: GCF_964213995.1. Lineage (NCBI taxonomy): Eukaryota > Metazoa > Chordata > Chondrichthyes > Carcharhiniformes > Triakidae > Mustelus > Mustelus asterias. The sequence continues at coordinate 72,248,320 of NC_135808.1, forward strand.
TGAGATCCAGGGCTGGATTTTTACGTTAATGGTGATTATCCTATTCCTGAAGGTCCCACAGCCAAAGTGATGGAAATTAGCACTGCTGTAAAGGTAGAGTGAATGATACCAACTTCCTTACTTGGGGCGGCACGGTGGCACAGTGGTTAGCACTGCTGCCTCACAGTGCCAGGGACTCGGGCTCGATTCCCAGCTTGGGGCACTGTCTGTGCGGAGTCTGCAAATTCTCCCAGTGTCTGCGTGGGTTTCCTCCGTGTGTTCCGGTTTCCTCCCCCGACAGCGAGTTCCAGGCACCCACCACCCTCTGTGTAAAAAATAAAATTTGCCTCGTACATCTCCTTTAAACTTGCCCCTCGTACCTTAAACCTATGCCCCCTAGTAACTGACTCTGCGACCCTGGGAAAAAGCTTCTGACTAACTACTCTGTACATGCCCCTCATTATCTTGTAGACTTCTATCAGGTCGCCCCTCAACCTCCATCGTTCCGGTGAGAACAAACCAAGTTTCTCCAACCTCTCCTCATAGCTAATGCCCTCCATACCAGGCAACATCCTGGTAAATCTTCTCAAAGATCCTCTTCAAAGTCTCCACATCCTGCTGGTAGTGTGGCGACCAGAATTGAACACTGTATTCCAAGTGCGGCCTAACTAAGGTTCTATAAAGCTACAACATAACTTGCCAATTTTTAAACTCAATGCCCCGCCGATGAAGGAAAACATGCTGTATGCGTTACCACTTTCAGTGACCTGTGTACCTGTACACTCAGATCCCCCTGCCTATCAATACTCTTAAGGATTCTGCCATTTACTGTATATTCCCTATCTGTATTAGACCTTCTAAAATGCATTACATCACATTTGTTCGGATTAAACTCCAGCTGCCATCTCTCCGCCCAAGTCTCCAACCGATGTACATCTTGCTATCCTTCTTAAACAAAGGAACAACATTGGCTATTCTCCAATCCTCTGGGACCTCCCCTGGAGCCAGTGAGGATACAAAGATTTCTCTTAAGGCCCCAGCAATTTCCTCTCTTGCCTCTCTCAGTATTCTGAGATATATCCCATCAGGCCCTGGGGTCTACCTTAATGTTTCTCAAGAACCCCAATACCACCTCCTTTTTGATCTCAACATGACTCAAACTATCTACACACACTTTCCCAGACTCATCATCCACCAAGTCCTTCTCTTTGGTGAATACTGATGCAAAGTATTCATTTAATACCTCGCCAACTTCCTCTGGCTCCACACATAGATTCCCTCCCCTGTCCTTGAGTAGGCCAACCCCCTCCCTGACTACTCTCTTGCTCTTTACGTATGTATTGGGATTTTCCTTAATCCTGCTGGCCAATAATTTTACGTGACCCCTCTTAGCCCTCCTTACTCCTTGCTTAAGTTTCTTTCTACTTTCCTTGTATTCCACACTTGCTTCGTGTGTTCCCAGCCTCCTAACCTTGACAAATGCTTTTTTTCTCTCTCCCAAGACTTCATCCTTTCAGGAATGTGTCGGTCCTGAATCCCTATCAACTTGCACTTGAAAGCCTCCCACATGCCAGATGTTGATTTGCCCTCAAACATCTGCCCCCAATCTACATTCTTCAGTTCCTGCCTAATATTGTTGTAATTAGCCTTTCCCCAGTTTAGCACCTTCACTTGAGGACTACACATCTTTATCCATCAGTACCTTCAAGCTTACTGAATTGTGGTCACTGTTCCCAAACTGCTCCCCTACTGAAAAGTTGACCACCTGGTCGGGTGGTCAGGTGGTCAATACCAGGTCCAGTTCGGCCCTTCCCGAGTTGCACTATCTACATACTGTTTCAAGAAGCCCTCCTGGATTTCTCCTTACAAACTCTGCCCCATCCATGCCCCGAACACTAAGTGAGTCCCAGTCAATACAGGGGAAGTTAAAATCTCCCACCACAACAACACTGTTACTTGTACTCCTTGCCAAAATCTGCCTACATATCTGTTCTTCTATCTCCTGTTGGCTGTTGGGAGGCCTATCGTAAACCCCAAACATTGTGACTACACCCTTCCTATTCCTGAGCTCGACCCACGTTGCCTCGCTGTATGAGCGCTCCGAGGCGTCCTACCGCAGTACAGCTGTGATATCCTCCTTATGTGGAGATGCCGGCGATGGACTGGGGTAAGCACAGTAAGAAGTCTCACAACACCAGGTTAAAGTCCAACAGGTTTATTTGGTAGCAAATACCATAAGCTTTCGGAGCGCTGCCCCTTGCAGAATAAACCTGTTGGACTTTAACCTGGTGTTGTGAGACTTCTTACTGTGCATATCCTCCTTAACCAGTAGTGCAACTCCCCCAACCCTTTTACATCCCCCTCTATCCTGCCTGAAACATCTGTATCCTGGAATGTTAAGCTGCCAATCCTGTCCTTCCCTTAACCAAGTCGCTATAATAGCAACAACATCATAGTTCCAAGCTCTAAATTCATCCGGCTTACCTGTTACACTTCTTGCATTGAAACAAATGCACTTCAGTCCACCAGACCCACAGTTCGAAAGATGTGCAGGTTAGGTGAATTGGCCATGCTAAATTCTCTCTCAGTGTATCCAAACAGGTGCTAAAGTGTGGCGACTTGGGGATTTTCATCGTAACTTCATTGCAGTGTTAAGCTTACTTGTGACATAATAAATAAACTATAAAACTTTATTTGTTGGAAAGTCTATTGTACAGTGCCATCAAATTCTCTTATTTTTGACCTATTTTATGTGGGCAGGTGGGGCATCAACTTTGAATTATTGAATCTATTTATTTTGAATCTTGTCTTATGAAGATGTGTACAAGACACAGCTTGATTCTGTACCCTTTCTATCTTAGTCAGGTGACTTTTGTCAGATTTTTTAAACTCGAACTTTGGTTGGCCTTTTGTTCATAATCTCTTCCTTGGTTAAGTTTAATGTTATCAATGATGGTGCTGAGGTTATTATAAGGTCAACTAGGTCTAGAGAACAAGTCAAATGCCTACAACTGATGTGAGTTATGCTGCTAATGGTTAACGTATGACAGCATTTAAGACCACTAGCCTGTGGTTAAAGAGAGTGGATTCTGTGTGTTGAGGTAATTGTGTGTTTACTGGAGCCTGGAATTATAAATTGGGTTTATAGTTTTTTTTTACATGTTGTTGTTAAATGTTTTTAACTGGAGTATTTGCTGAGATAAATATCCCTTGTGTATAGGAAACTACACATTCAGCCTTGCAAATCCTATTTTTCAGGCATGAGCTGGCCTACTAAGCCCCCATTATGGCCAGCGGATGCCCGCACATATTGTAGTCAGAGGTGTGCGAGCTGCCATGTTAAGCTTTTAAAAAGCTGTCCTTTACCCACACCTGGAACAGATATTAGGCCTTCTTGCATATTCAAATAATGGGTCTAATTTGTGTTCGAGGCCACACTTCAGGATTGGTTTACCCTGAGGCAGCCAATGCCAGCACAAGCTGCATAATCAGAGAAACCAAATCTAAGGAACAGCTGTGACCCACACGATAAACTTTTCATGTTTATTTACCTGGTTGTGAAGGTTGAAAGAGCAGAAGTGCTCCACTTGGCAGCATGATTAATAAAAATACGCCGCCAATTCCGACAGCTACCCCCTGCCCCAGTTGCTGCTGATTCTGAGCCCTAAACTGACTCCTTTACTGGGATTGTTCTTAACTTCAGATCGACCTTCAGGCTCACTTACCCATGGGCCATTCTGATGGTAGTGATTCAAGAAGGCACATGATCCAGACCCAAGGGTTAGTTTGGTGTTGACGAGAGGCAGTTTAGGACCATAACATGGAGGTGGTTGCAAGCATCACACAAACCAGCCTCCCATCCATTGACTCTGTCTACACTTCCCGCTGCCTCGGCAAAGCAGCCAGCATAATTATGGACCCCCACGCACCCTGGACATTCTCTCTTCCACTTTCTTCCTTCAGGAAGAAGATACAAAAGTCTGAGGTCACGTACCAACCGACTCGAGAACAGCTTCTTCCCTGCTGCTGTCAGACTTCTGAATGGACTTACGTTGTATTAAGTTGATCTTTCTCTACACCCAAGCTACGACTGTAACACTACATTCTGCACTCTCTTGTTTCCTTCTCTATGAACGGTATGCTTTGTTTGTACAGCGTGCAAGAAACAATACTTTTCACTATGTTAATACATGTGACAATAATAAATCAAATCAAATTTACTGTACGTGTATAAATAGTTTGAGTAGTTAATAAAGACTTGGGGTGGAAATCTCCCATGCCCCTGCTGGTGGGTTTAATGGCCGGGGTGGGGGGAGAAAACTCGCCTGGAGACCCAAAATTCAGTTTAATGCTGGTGTCAAGTTCCCGGGTGATCTTCCACTGGTGTCCGCCGTGGAAAATCTGGAAATGCACTGGAGGCTGGTGTGACACTGATTAGCATCCCGCTAATGGAATGCCGATGAAGGCCTGGCCACCTGATTATCTGTGACGCCAGTGGGAAAACAAATAGGTGCAAATCAGGCTGGGAAAAACATGATTGACCTGAACAATGCCTGAGTCTGCATCCAGAGTTCAGTTATGGAGACCATTATCAACACTGGACCTGGGAACACCACAGCAGTGGATGGGAGGGTGGGTGCATCTATAGGCAGATCTTCCAGGTTTGGTGTCCTGGAGGAAGTCAATATTGCTGGACATCATCATCTTTCTCAGGAGGTCCTCATCCAGTCTTCAAGTGCTCCTGGAGATCTACCTTCAGTTTCAGAGGTCCATCTTCTTTCTTCAATCGTGGGTCAGTGATGTTGGGTTTGGGTGTCTTTTCAATATGGTGCCTGGTTTGGATGAGGGATTACACGGCATCAGGCCTGCCCTGCCACAGAATATGGCACAAAACAACTGGTTGCATAATTAATGAGGTCGAGGCTGGAAAATATGACATATTTGCCTGTCGGCCTCTGCAGTGGGAAATACACCACATTCCTGCTCGCCAAGGGACTTGGTCCCAGATGGGAGAATTCACCCTTACAATTAACCTACCGAAGACTATGAAGACTTCTTTAAGATGCACTGTTCTGTCACCAACACTCTCCCAACATGGAGGCAGGAGGGAATCAAAATCTCACTAAGATGCTGAAAAAAAGCAAAATGCTGGAAGACTGAACCAGTTCAACAAAGCATTCTGACTTTAAGAAACAGAGACACAGGAAAACATTTCAGTGAAAGGTCTGGAAGCTGTAGGCAGAGATTTAATCCTTATTGTAGCAGCTTCAGAGTGCAGAGTTGATAGAGCCTACAAGGGTGAGCTGAATCTTTTACATTTCCAAGCTAGTCCTGAGAACCCTTTCTCTAATTCAGTGTCAGTGGCACTGTTGAAGGAAAGCCTGTTGCCAAAACTCGATTCCCTGATTGGGAGTCCACACATGTGACTTCTGAATTTGTAAGATGATTTAAAAAGAACTGCTTATTTAAATCTCTCGAATGCATCGCTCAGAAAATGGCAAGTATAACTTCAAATTCTAATGCCTCTTACTCATCATAGCAAAGAGCAGAGCGAATGAAGTCAGTTGATTCAAGCAGCTATTGCTAAGAATCTCATTCAAAAAATGCACCGTCACCATTTTGCTGAACCCATTAAACTTGCCAAAATGGCCAAGTGTGGGAAATCACTTTGTGCCAGAGCCAAAGACAACGCCATCTTGAAGTCCAAGGAAAGTTCCAGAGAAAGCTTTTAAAAACTGAAGGCAGAGCCAAAACAAAAATTGCTTTCTGGTGCAATTCTCTCATTTTAAAAAAAAAACCCTAGATGGCCCGAGCCTCTTGTTTTGATGTTTTCATGCAGAGTTAAAATTTTGAAAATAATTGGTTACTGCACAGCCATTTTTATAAGTACAACATCATTTAAAGCTGTAACTGCATAAAAATATTAAATGACCCTGGATCAAAAATCAAAATGACCACATCAATTGGAATTTAACCAAAGGCCAAACCAACCAGGAAAAGTGGCATCTTTGAGAAGCAACTTTGCACATTGCTGGAGTACATCAGATCTCAGTAAAATAAAAATCAGGGGAAGCCCAGATTATTGTCTGTTTATTTTGGTTGGTGATCTTGTAAATCATGTCATCCTAATGCAAGGCATTAATGAATGTGCAACCAGCCTTGGAACTATTAACAACCTTTGACAAATATTTTGATCTTCAAAGTGAGAAGAAGTGTGGAAAATGCCCAGCAAATGAGCAAACGGCAGTAACCAAACAAACCACGCGAGGGTGCCAGAGAGGCAAGGAACTTTCCGGAAGTGCCAAAGGGATACCCTTTTGAAGACCCCGACATGTTTGTAGAACCGTATCAGCAGCTGGTGGCGAATAACGAGCAGGTGGAGCAAGAAAAGACAGACATAAATACAAAAAAATGTTTGTATGAAAGGTGAACTGGAAGATTTGAAGTTCAAGATTCAAGTTAAATATGCACCTTTGATAAACTAAAGTCTTCAATGAACCAAACTGTTCAAGAGCAAATGAGTTTTGGAGATGTCACAAAGGCAGCAGGAGGACATAAAGATCCTCAATTCCACATGTGGTAAATTGAAGCAGGAATAATGAAAATTCAACCAGTTGTACAGTCAGGTACAACAGCAGCCAGCAAAGGTACTCAAAAGAAGTTGTGGCTTTGAAAGACTCTTTGAATAAAAACCAATGCGTGCCCCTGGAAAAACATGAGGTGTTTTAATAAGTCAGAAAAGGCTACATTGGAGCTATCGGCAGTGACAAAGCAATGCACTGAAACACAGTGTGAAGACAAGAGATGAACAAGGAAATAAACAGTTGAAATACAGCCAATAGTCCTTCAGAATCAAGTTCACAAACAGTACATAATCCTTCAGTAATATGACAGAATAAAGAACAGCAGAATGGCAGAACAAACTCAACGAGGCTCTGGTAAATTACAAGAAATCCCAAGAAGTAATTGAGCTTTCAAACAAGAATGAAAACCTGCTGAAGGACCTTCACACATTACAAAGATCCCTCATGTCAGACTTTGTTCTTCTGGCACGAAATGAAGTGAAACTAAATGAATTTAATGCCACTCTGAAAGAATTAAAGAACCAAAATGCAAAGACATGGAATCGTTCTATATTCTAGAAAGAAGCAAAGAGGTACAAGAAAGACTACAGCTCTGAGGAAAATGATTGCACATTTGGGAGGAACCTTGGAAAAACATTATGGGATGGACTTTCCGGCTGCGCTCGCCCCAAAACCGGAAAATTCCGCCCAAGGTCAACGGACCTTTCCGTTGGTCCGTCCCTCGCCAGCTATGATTCCCGTGGCGAGCAGTGTGGGAAAATTCACCCCTAAATTTCCAAAAAGATGAATATCAAGAACATAGAATGGCAAATGAAGGTAGAATTTCAAACAAAATTATGAGACATCTCAAAAAATAATTGGCAGAAGTGCAGTTACAGAATGTGAGCTTGAAGGATAGCATTGCAGAATTGTGCTCTGTGAAGTTGTGCTCTGTGCAATTACACTCTGAGGGGAGAATTGAACAGTGTAGATTGTTCACATATGAATGTTTTTTTTAAAAAGGGAAAAATAAGAACTGGTGAGAACACTGGAGTGCCGTTCACTGGAAGTAAGAACACTTGAAAAAGGACTTGAAACATAAGTGATGAACCTGTACAAACAAATTCAACAAAGACAGATCTTCAATTAAAACATGTTGTTTCTGGTAAACATGGTAAGAACTGTCTGGAACAGGAGAAGGATTGGCTGAAGAATCAGAAGAGATGCTTGAATGCAGAATTAATAACCAAAACTGATTGGCCGATCCAACCTGAACAACATGATTGAGGAAATGTGTAGTATGGACGAGTGAACCCAGACTTTGAAATGAGAAGAATTCTAAAAAACACACCGAGGATCTAACAAATGTACTGAAACAGCAATCAGTGGCCAGGCAAGAAACATTCCAAACTGAATGCCCAGGTGAAGCTATCATGCTTATAAGAGAGTTCTGCAGATAACAGAGACAACAACTCAATTTACTAGAGTAGCTACTGAGCTGAATGAAAAGATTTATAAGCTCGAAAAACAACTGGAAAAGAAGAAAGTAATCAAAATATTTGTCTAAAATTGTGAAAAAGGCAAGAGAAGGTTCCACTGTTGAAAATTGAATGTACATATTCATTGAGAACTCCCACGTGATAAAAGAGCAGCAAGAAGTGACAAAGAGATGAACATAATGTCCATCCACCCCCACAAGCTAGAGTTAGAGTAGCAGCAACCACCAATCGATGCAACAGCCAACGCGACCACATGCAGTTCAACAGGAAAGAATGGAAGAAAAGAATGAAATCACACCCATTTGCCAGCTCAACCAGCAAGCCAACAGGAAAAACCAGGAGTAACAAAGTCTACCACTCCGCCAACAGAATGGCGAATGAGATCTGGAAGGCTTAAAAGACCTTCTGATCGCCTGAACCTGTAATTTCAAGGATTTGAAGGGGGGGGGGGTGTTAAGGTAGTGAGAATGTTGTATCAATACTGTAAGAGCAATAATGCAGTAAGAGATGTAGTTGGTTTAGCTCAACTGGCTGGACAGCTGGTTTGTGATGCAGAGCAACACCAACAGCTTGTTTAAATTTCAATACCACCTGAGGTTATTCATGATTGCCCACTGCCTTCTCAACCTTGCCCCTCACCTGAGACATGGTGATCCTCAGGTTAAATCACCATCAGTCACAGCCTTTGCTCATCTGGGACTATGGCAGCTTTACCTTTACCTTTTAGATGTTGTAACAACAATGTAAATGAGTCAGAGTTCTACAGCACAATAAAGGCCCTTTGGCCTATCGCGTCTGCACTGGTCAAAAACAACTATTTAACAATTCTAACCCTATTTTCCAGCACTTGGCCCATAGCCTTGCATGCCTTGGCAACACAAGTGCACACCTAAATATTTCTTAACTGTTGTGAGGGGTCTCTGCTTCCACTGCCCTTTCAGGCAATGGGTGAAAAGGTTTTTCCTCACACTCCCTCTAAACCTGCTCCTTATCTTAAGTCTATACTCCCAGGTCATTGGTCTCTCCACCAAGGGAAAAATTTACTCCTGTTTACTCTATCTATGCCCCTCAGTTTTATACATCTCAATCACATCCCCCTTCCTCTGCTCCAAGGAAAACAACCCCATTCTATGTAGTCTCTCTTCATAACTAAAACTCTGTATCCCAGACAACTTCCTGCTGAATCTCCTTTGCACCCTTTCCAGTGCTATCACATTCCTCCTATAATCCTCAGTATGGATTTATGAAGCGGAACTCATGCTTGACAAATATGTTGAACTCTTTGAAGATGTAACTAGTCGAGTTGACAAGGGAGAACCAGTTGATGTGGTATAATTGGACTTTCAGAAAGCATTTGACTAAGTCCCGCACAAGAGATTATCGTGCAAGATTAAAGCACATGGGATTGGACGAAGGGTATTGAGATGGATAGAAAACTGGTTGGCAGAGAGGAAACAAAGAGTAGGAATTAATGGGTGCTTTTCAAATTGGCAGGGAGTAACTAGTGGAGTGCCATAGGGATCAGTGCTGGGGCCCCAGCTATTCGCAATATATATTAATGATTTGGATGAGGGAATAAAATGTAACATCTCAAAGTTTGCAGATGGTGCCAAGTTGGGTGGGAGGGTGAACAGTGACGAGGATACAGAGATCCTTCAGAATGATCTGGACAGGTTGAGTGAGTGGGCTAATCAATGGCAGATGCAGTATAATTTGGATAAGTGTGAGGTTATTCACTTTGAAAGCAAAAACAAGAAGGCAGATACTCCCTGAATAGCTGTAAATTGGGAGAGGGGAGTGTGCAGTGGGACCTGGGTGTCCTTATGCACCAGTCACTGAAGGTAAGCATGCAGGGGCAGCAGGCGGTAAAGAAGGCAACTGGCATGTTGGCCTTCATTGCGAGAGGAGCAGGGATGTGTTGTTGCAACTATACAGGGCCTTGGTGAGGCCACACCTATAGTATTGTGTGCAATTTTGATCTCCTTTTCTGAGGCAGGATGTTCTTGCTCTCGAGGGAGTGCAGCGATTCTGGGGATGGCAGGATTGATATATGAGGAGAGATTGACTAGGTTAGGATTGTTTTTGCTGGAATTCAGACGAATGGGGGGGGGGATCTCATAGAGGCTTACAAAATTCTAACAGGTCTTGACAGGATAGATGCAGGGAGGATGTTCCCGATGGTGGGGGAGTCCAGAACAAGGGGTCACAGTTTGAGGATTCAGGGTAGACCATTTAGGACAGAGGGGTGAGAAGACATTTCTTCACCCAAAGGGTGCTGAGCCTGTGGAATTCATTAGCACAGGAAGTAGTTGATGCCAAAACATTGAATGCATTCAAGAGGCAGCTAGATGTAGCACTTGTGGCGAATGAGATCAAAGGTTATGGGGAAAAAGCAGGATTAGACTACTGAGTTGGATGATCAGCCATGATCGTAATGAATGGCGCAGCAGGCTCGAAGGGCCAAAAGGCTTCCTCCTGCTCCTATCTTTTATGCATCTATGTTATAATGTGGATTCCAGAACTGCATACCGTACTTTACCTGTGATCTAACCAACCTTTTATACTGTTCCAGCATAACCTCCTTGATCTTAAACTCTATGCCTTTGCTAATAAAGGTAAGTATACCATCTGTCTTAACCACTTTATCCACCTTTCCTGCTACCTTAAGGGGACTGGTGTACGTACACACCAAAGTCCCTCTGATCCTCAGTGCTTCCCAGGGACCTGTCATTCACCACAATACTGAGAATGCAAGACATAAGGTCAACATTGTGTATAAATCCATATACATTGGATAATGCCTACGGCAGGGAGGTGTAGTACAAGGGTCTGGCACATACAGCACCATCCATGTGATGTAAGCAGGCACATGATGCAGACTTGAAGGCCAGTGTGGTTTTGAGCAGAGATGAGCAAAGACCTTAGTGCAGATATGGGTGCTAGCTTTTACTCTTTACTGTACATGTATAAATAGTTCCAGTAGTTAATAAAGTAATCATAGAATCTACAGTGCAGAAGGAGGCCCTTTGGCCCATCAAATCTGCACCGACAACAATTCCACCCAGGTCCTATCCCCGTAACTCCATATATTTACCCTTCTCATCCCCCTGACACTAAGGGGCAATTTATCATGGTCAATCAACCTAACCCGCACATCTTTGGACTGTGAGAGGAAACCGGCGCACCTGAAGAAACCCACGCAGACACGGGGAGAACATGCAGACTCCACACAGACAGTCACCTGAGGCCGAAATCGAACCTGGGTCCCTTGCACTGTGAGGCAACAATGCTAACCACTGTGAAAGTCTCAGATTAACCTCCTCAACACTTTGAAGACTTGCTTAAGGCATACCATTCTCTAACAAAAACCACCACCTGCACCGCCGCCCGCGCCCCCCCCCCCCCCCCCCCAACCCCCCGATCTGCCCCAACCCCAAACACACTCCAACTTGCAGCAAAAAATGTGCATGGCAGAATTTTCCAGTCTGAATTTCGAAGTGCAGGTATATTTGACAGAGCTATTTCTAGAGTGGTGTCTGTGCAGTTACCAAGATATTTGTTGCTCCTTGTTTCACAATTTTTCATAGAATGATAGATTCCAAACAGTGCAGAAGGAGACCATTCGGTCCATCGAGTCTGCACTGACAACAATCCCACTCAGGCTCTCTCCCTATAACCCCTTGTGTTTACCACACTAATCTCCCTAACCTACACATCCTGGGACACTAAGGGGCTGTTTAGCATGGCCAATCCACCTCACCTACACATCTTTGGATTGTGGGAGTAGACTGGAGCACCCGGAAGAAACCCACACAGACATGGGGAGAATGTGCAAACTCCACACAGACAGTCACCTGAGGCCGGAATTGAACCCAGGTGCTGTGAGGCAGCAGTGCTAACCACTGTGCCACTGTGAAGATTTATGAATAGTCGCAGTTCATCCCCTTCAGTCATTTGATTAATGAGGACAGAGGATTGTGGTCAGTCTTCCGAATTCATTATTATTAATCCTCTTTAAATCCTGTGAGATTTTAACATTTGCCATGATAGTTCACCTCAGAATGTCCATGGGAATGAAATCTGTCCTAATGGTACCTCAAGTTGGGTGATAGCAAATCAGCCATCCATTTAAATACTGTTCCTAATTTTCTTTTCCATTTGTTTCAAAGTGTGTAACCTGTATATCCCCCTCTTGGCAGCTGTTATTGAAACGTTACCTCAGTGTCAGTGGCATGCTGAAATTATAGCAGCCTGTGCACCACAGGCCAAGCAATCTTATTGACCAGAACTTGACTATGGTTTGTTTTGGCCAGGTTGAACCTGAACCTGTTCCTTGGGTTCAAAAGCTCGACAGGCATCCAGTTTAATTCCCAATACAAAAGAGAATGGAAGAAAAGCCTGCTTCCAAAAGAGAAAGGTACAGTACAGGATGGCACGGTGGTGAGCACTGCTGCCTCACAACGCAAGGGACCTGGGTTTGATTCCAGCCTTGGGTGACTGTGTGGAGTTTGCACGTTCTCCCCGTGTCTGCATGGGTTTCCTCTGGGTGCTCCGGTTTCCTCCCACAGTCCAAAGATGCGCGGGTAGGTGGATTGGCCATGCTAAATTGCCCCTTAGTGTCAGGGAGATGAGCAGAGTAAGTACATGGGGCAATGAGGATAGGGCCTGGGTGGGATTGTTATTGGTGCAGGCTCGATGGGCCAAATGGCCTCTTTCTGCATTGTGGGGATTCTATTCTATGAAAATAAAGCTCATCTTCTCTGAAGACCGTGGCGTGATGCCAACCCATGTAGTTTAACAGCCTTTAGATTTGATCCCCCAAGTCCTGCGCTGCTTTAGCTGCGGGTTGGCCTCGACACTGCTGGGCTTTAGAATGGGAAAGTGAAACCACTGAGAAGTATCCGTCTGTGAATGTTGGGATGGGAATGGATTCAGGTACAGCTGCGAAGTCTCTTGTGCTGAAATAGCTGCCATCGTTGAATTGTGATTTGCTACCTGGGGCTGATGACACCTGCAGAGCCACACCCCAGCAGGGGTCACGATCTCCAGAGCAGGACGGGAGAGGAGTGCTCATTCTCCAACCAATGTGAGCACGAGTTGCATGCAGCTGTTGGGAAATTCCTAACTACGCCATCTCTGCAACATACCCATCACAATGACCACTCTTGTTTACCAGCCACAACAGACAGCTGAATAGAGAAGTCCTTTTTCAGTGTTGCACGGTATTGCATATATGGTGATGATTTCAACTCTGTGCCAGCTACATTGGATTCAATGGGAATGGGTGAGTTCATATCAAGCTAAAAACCTCTGAAGGTTTAATGCTCCCCCCAATATGGTAGCTTCTTTTCAATTCCGGATGTGCAATTTTTAGTATTTGTTCTATATTTTGAAAACTTGCTTATTGTGTATTAATTGCAATATTTTGTAATTCCTTTTCTCTGATGGATTTTTATTTTCACCACTTCTAACCAAGTGCCTAAGTGTGGTTATCTCAGCTGGCCATTAAAAGCCAGTGAGTGAGTGAATTCATCACTAGCCATGCAGGAGTTCCTAAAAGTGTACTAATTCACTTGAAGTTGCTTTTAAATAGTCTGCATTTCAGTGTTTCAAACATGAAGGTGAAGATAATCAGCGAAGGTATGTTTCAGAGGAATGGTAAAACAGATATACTGTCTTATACCTGCTACCATGCCACCAATTGTAATTATCAGTACTGATAAAGCACTGGTAAAAATCTGTCACAGGTTCAGCTAAATCGCCGCTGCTGATTTAATCTTGCACAAAGGGGTTGTACATTTAAAGAGTTTCCTAATAAAAGGCTAGAGTATATTTGGTGTTTGGATTGGCCCAGACATGCTCGGTGAGTTCAGCTTTGGACTGAAATCCAATAAAGACCCTGTTATCGACGATGCAAACTATTCCCTCAGCAGGACCTCTTACGAATCATTCCTTTAAAAAAGAACCTTCACGTCACTTCTACCTAAAGCTTAGCTTTGTGCTTCCTTTTTTCTTGAGTTTTGATAGTCAATGTTGTTGTGTGGGACATTGAATTTATGACTAAAACAAATAATGTGTAATGTAATTTAGCATTAGAATGGGAGCGGGATTGGAAAAACTGTGGCAGATGGCAGGTAGAGGATCAAAATGGGAATTATTGCATCAAATTTCTTCCACTCTCTACTCTAAAAAGCTTGAACTTTAAATGGAAAGAAAACCCTTTAGTCCTTTCCACTTGCAAGACTCTTGATACGAGGAATGTGTGTTTGGAGAGAAATCGGTTAACTAAGCTTGCGTACAGTTGGGGTTAGTTCACATGGTTCCTGTGAAAGTGGACGACTGCTTGGTGAAGTGTTGTTAAAGTATTGCACTGAATGTGAACCAGACTGATGTTTGAAAGTTTCCAATTGGCTGTGAGGGTGCAATGTGAAATGTACCGTGATAGTCTCAAACCATTTACTATAGTTAGGAGTCCTCAAGAAAGTTATTTAATGTAGGAACCTAACAGGCCATTTTAGCACCACGAGCCATGGTTCCACCATTCATTGATGGCTGAACTTCTCAAACCCACCTTTGCCCTAAATCCTTTTAACACCTTTTGATAACAAAAATTTATTTCTCAGATTTAAGATTTACAGTTGTGTTCTTGTACACTTTTACTCAAGCTTTGCATGAAACCATGTTTTCTAATTTTAGATTATGCACCCTGCTGTAGATTCTCAGAAGCAATAGTCTTTTACTCCCCTTAATATGCTGAAAACGTTGATCGAGTCATCCCTTTCTTATCTTTCTTTTGTAAGTTATCTCCTGGGGTTCAGATATCATTCTAATAAGATCGAAGCTGCACTCCCTCCAAGACCAGTATATTCTTCCTAAGGTGTGATGCTATGAACTGCTCACAGTACTAAAGATGTGTCCTGACCAGGGTTTTGTATAACTGGAACTAGACCTATAACCCCTCACATTTTAGTCATCCAAATATAAAGGGGGTGAATCTCTGGTCCCACACACTTGATGCAAGTGGTGTTATGACCACAGAATCGCGCAAGATGGGCCAAATGTGATTTGTGCTGGGGAGAACCCCTTTTGGGATTTTTCCCGCGCCCTTGCGGCAACGTAATCTGGTTCATGCCCAGCGAGCACTAATCAGATTAGCATATTTAAATCAATTTAGATATGCAGTACTAGGTTTTAGCCAGATTCACCTGGCTCCTGGTATTCACCAAACCGTTGGTGCAACGGGAAGGTGGCAGGAATCACCACTGGTCTCCGCAAACGTAGAGGCCATTGTAGCCCCCAAGTGGTCAGGGACTTGACTGGGTAGTACCCTGGCACTGTCTGGTTAGCAGTGCCAGGGTGGCATTGGCAAGTGGTGGGGCTTGAAGGGGGTCACTAATGTAGGTGGAGTTTGAATGGGGTGCCTGAAGAGGGTGGGGCCTGAGGGGTCCCCGAAGGGGCGGGCCCATAGATGACCTCATAGGGTATCATTCACTTTAGGTGGGTGCTGATGCTAGCAAGGATGGATGGGGCCCGATGCTGGTGAGGATGGTTGGGGGCTGGGCCACCCTCATGCCAGTATGGTGTGGGGGGGGAAGTTTGCACCTTTGGGTTGAAAGGTTGGCGCTCATGTCTGCAGGGGTCGTGATGTCTTTGAGGTTGACGTGAACCTTCAACTGAACTTTGAGATCATTATGACCAGAGAATCGTGCAAGATGGGCCAAATGTGATTTGCGGTGGGGAGAACCCCTTTTGGGATTCTTCCTGCACCCTTGCGGCAACGCAACCTGATTCATTTTTCAGTCTCTGAGGAGCCGGTCTTGCCAGTGTCTTTTAGTGCCGCACATCTCATTGTCGACGGTAATCGCCCCAGCTCAAAAAAATGGCTAAGTGTGGGTAGGTTGCGGTTTGGATTGTGTCGACCCACCTGGCGGAATTCGTACCGCTTTTCCAACTGGAGATGACATTGAGTCATTTTTGGGGGGAATTCAGCCCAAAGTCTAACATTCCACTATCCTCTTTATTATCTTCAGCACCTGTTGATGACATATCGATGATCTATGTACCTGCACTCCCAAATATCTTTGGACTCAACAGTTGCTAGCATTTTATAATTTAAAGTACCTGGTTTTATCTTTCTGAAGTCCAAAATGGCTGACCTCACCTTTGTCTATGTTGGAATCCATTTGCCACGTTGAAGCTTCTTCAAATGCTGCCGATTTTTTGTATTAGGATAGGTGGCTTTTCATTCCATTAGGTAAGTCATTAATAAATATGGTGAATAGTTGAGGCCCCAACACAGATGCTTGCGGGACACCACTTAGTCATATCCTGTCAATTTGAGTACCTCCCCATTATCACGACTCTCTATATCCTGCCATTTAGCCAGTTTCCTACCAAGCCAATAATTTGCCTTTAATTACATGGGTTTCAGTTTTAGCTAACAGCCTCTTACATGCTTTGACTTGGTTGCTAAGTGTCAGCCATAAGCACTCCCAAGCAAGGACTACGCAATGTAAGCTGCTTCTCCCTCTGTCCCAGCAATGCACCTCAGCTCCAACCATGATGGGTCATCCCACTATCAAACTAGTGTTGTCATTTTGCCATATCCCAAACCACTGTTCTATGATCTTTCTAACGTGTATTTTTACTGGGCGTACATCCACAATACAACAATGTTTGTCTCCACTCCACAAGGGGGCGGTCTGTCACTTGTGATCCCTGAACTTACTAGTTCCTTCCTTTGCATCCAACCCAAACTTGCACTGAAGCAGATTTCCTGAATTTAATTTTTTGGAGGAGATCTTGCTGAAATTCACAAACTTCTTAATAATCAGACTGGCCAAAGACTCTGCCTAAAAGACACCAATCTGGACCATAAAGGTCCATAGTCTTTGAGCAATGAGTAGCGTTGCCATCAGGATTAGCCTGGAGTCTCCAGGAATTGAAGATCGATATTTAGGACACTGTTGTATGCAATCTTGGAGAAAAATCATAAGGGCACTTTCTAAAAAAAAAGTTAAATTTTTCTTTACCGGATATAAAATTATTGAAAATAGGGGCGGGGAAAGGTTGTTTGGCTAACAACCAAACATCATCCAATTGGGTAATGAGTTTTTTTGCTTTCCAGTTGGTGCAGGAAGGCAGTTTGTCACAAAGATGGATGTGTTTGGCCGCTAAATTGCTGAAGTGTCAGGGCATGGCATGTGGTGAAACTTCCAGGAACACATTTAATCACAGTTGGCAACCCTAGTGATGACGATAGCGGGCCTGTTCTTTGAAACATTAGCAGCTATAACACTTCAATCAGAAATACACGTAGAAGTATTGTACAACCTGAAGGTTTGAAAGTTTTTCACCTATATTTAGAATGCAACACTTTCTTACTTCAGTCATTACATTTGTACACAGAAGCAAAAAAAAAAGGAAACCCGATCCAAAATCTCCCCAAGTTAGCTCGAAGCTGTTTTCCTGGTTTGAATGTATTTGTGCAGCTGGCTGGCGGAGTTTTGGAGTCCAGATTACAGAACCCGAGTTGCGATGCTCCTCATGAGCACTGCTCTTTGACCACTAGGCTGCACTGTGCTGTTTCCAAACGTCTCAGCTGCTTGAAGGGGGAGCAACATTTTCAGAAACTGATTAGGTAACGTTGGAATTGGCGGGATTGAAGAAACTCAGCATTGTGTTTCACTGCTGCAAGTCAGGCGGAAGGAATGCTGTAAATAGAATGTTACACGGGTAGTCATTCTTCAGCGCAGCAACCAAATGTTGTCACCAGTGACACTGTTGTTGACTTTACTATCAGTATCTTAGCATTCATACTTTGTTCATTACTGTAGAGTTAGATTTGCCAGTTAGACCACGTATTTCAAAGGTGGAAAAATAAACAAGGAAAGCTTTGGAAACCATGCTTGTATAATATTTTAATTGCGGCATAGGGATGCTTCAGGAGCTTTTAAATAACAACCAGATAGAAATAGACTTTCATAATTTGCTTCTTTAGAGGCTGACATAACATTATTTTTACACACCTATTTAACAGACAAATGCCCCTAGAATGATTGAACAGGAAACAAAGTGAAATAGTAGCATTTTATTGCAAGACACAAGTTCAGCAATTGATTCATAAACTTTAGCAATAAGCTACTAAATCAGGCTGAAGGTCGGTTTTCTTCTAACTCCTCTCAGACAACTGTATTTCATTCTCAATTAGTCATGAATCAAGATCTGGGCAGAAGTACTGAGCCAGTCACAACTTGGCTTGGAGATGCAGGACTGGAATAAATGTTTGTTTAAAAAGCTCAGTTCCTGGCCCTCTGTAGAATTGATGATTCTTTAAATAGTACTTCATGTATATGGAACAGCAATGACCTAATTGCCCATGGATAGAAGTCACTGGTTCATTCTCATGAGTGGATATCTATCATATCGAATTACATGTAATTATGTATGTACACCATCAAGCTACATTTTGCTTGGAGAACTTCACTACTCGACTGCACTGCACAACAGATTGTGTTTTCTGTGCAATATTCCATTCGGGAGCAGCAGTGTAAATCCCCGTAACCCATCAATCATTGTGACACAGCAACTGGGCCAAGGATCGCACGCAACTGCCATGTCAGCAATGACATTCTTGCCAGTGAGAGACTTCAATGCTGAAACAGTCCCGGTTGTATACATAGTTGAACCTCACAAGGGTTTCCAGTTGGAACAAAATGGGGACTCAAAAATGCATAAATATGCTGGATGTTTGCCAGGTTAGAGCTTTCAAGTGTCCACTGGGGAAAAAGAAAGATCATCACAGGAAGCTGGGGAAATCAGGAGATTAGCTATAGGGGAAACCTGGTCTGTCCCTATCCAGCAATCTTCTGTTGCCTTACTGTAGGAAATTAGAAGCATTGAAAGTTTAACGGTGTGGGGAAATTTGAAGTTGTAACCATAGAGACCGTCTAGAGAGGCTGGAACACAGGAAGCTTATAGCATCAATTATAGGGAAATCTGAGAGTTGGTCTAGGATTTTTGCAACTGCCATTACTGAGGGATGGTTACAATTACTCTGAGAAGCTCGGAGCAACCATCACGGCAGGGAGATGCATTTGTGCCTCGAAGAAATCTAGAGCTTCAGTTTCAAAAAAAATCTGGCATCCTTTTGCGGGAATTAGATCGAATACATTAGAAAGGCCCTGAGTTGCAAATGATTAGAGCAGCATGGAGCAAGAATCTCTCATCCGGAGAAGTGTAAACACTGTTTTAAGATCAGCATTGAAGATGTATACTTTGGAGCAGCATGATCAACGTACAGCTAAGCAAGGGGGTCTATGGCCTGAGGGCAGACAGGAGATAGGGCTTTAGCCTCATCTTAAATATTCAGGGCAAGCTTACTTCCACAGGGAGATTAGCCTTCTCCAGGATTGACATTTAGACCATTTTTTAGACCATTTTTTTTCCAGCGTGGGGGGGGAGGGGGGGCATTGAGTAAGCTCTGGGAGAGGCGGTAGTGCCAAGATGGGGAATTGGAATTCCTGCTCCTCCTGGTTCCAAAATATTCTTAGAATAATGTTTTAAAGAATTGGAAATCAACCTGTCTGTGTGGAGTTTGCCCGTTCTCCCCATGTCTCCGTGGGTTTCCTCTGGTCTCCTCCCACAGTCCAAAGATGTACAGGTTAGGTGGATTGGCCTTGATAAATTGTCCCTTAGTGTCCCAAAATGTGTAAATCAGATGGATTAGCCATGGTAAATGTGCGGGAGAGGGTCTGGGTAAGATGCTCTTTCAGAGAGTCGGTGCAGACTTGATGGGCTGAGTGGGCTCTTCTGCACTGTAGGCATTCTTTGATTCCATGAACCTACTTGTAGTTGTGGGGGAGGGTGGAGGGGGGCTGCTTAAGGACCCAGAGCGAGGCAAGCAACTCATTTTGTAAAAGGACCTTTAAGCAGCTGCTCGGACCTCCCGCTAGCTTCACAAAACTAATTGCTGTTGCTGAATGGTGGAATGGCTGACCAGTTCTATCCTAAAATGGCAATAAGAGTCCTGTGTGCGTGGTATTAAAACAGGGCCAATAGTATTAGAGTGTTCGGGGCAGCAAAGGTTAATGTGGAATTGAGAAGACTACTGCCCACGTTATGATACATAGTCACATGGGAGTAGTAGCGTGTAGGAGTGAGTCTGGTAGAAGTTGAAATGAAGATGTGTGTGTGTGTGTGTGCATATAGTTTTGAGTTATTAATAAACACTTTGTTCAACCATACAAGCCTCTGGACCTCTTCATGAGTGAATTTTACAACCAGCTACCTAAATGTTTTGGTCAACGTTTTGTCTGTCCAATGGTAGGCCCATGAAAACCTCAGGAGGTCCAACCATCAGAGTAACTGGGGCTGTGAGGTTGCTGAGCCCAAATCGGAGGCATTTGCTGTTGCATTATCATTTATTTTAACAGGTGTAAGATCAACCTCAATGTAACTTAAACTGGTGGTTGCAGAAGATTTATATTGTTGATACATCGTACAAATTCACACGGTGGCATAAACAGTTCAACAGCTGTGTTCAACTGCTTTTAAGATCCATCAGCAAAGTTTTTTGTCTGTGTGTGAATGTATATATATTCAAAAATGTACACACACGTATATATTGCGTTCCTTTAGCAAGGCATACATGCAGCTTATTTGAAACCATTTTAATACATTGTATCAGCTTGTTCTCCATCACAATCAATATAAAAAATGTTAGGTTTACCCAATTGCCACAATGGCAGAATTATCTAAAACTAAAATCAACTCAAAAATAGTGAAAGTAGTGCCGGGCTATTAGGCAGCCTTTAACTGGATAAAGTACGGTGGCACAATGGTTAGCACTGCAGCCTCACAGCTCCAGGGACCCGGGTTCAATTCTGACCTCGGGTCACTGTGTGTGGAGTTTGCATGTTCTCCCCGTGTCTGCGTGGGTTTCCTCCGGGTGCTCCGGTTTCCTCCCACAGTCCAAAGATGTGCGGGTTGGATGGATTGGCCATGCCCTTAGCCTCAGGGGAATTAGCAGGGTAAATAGGTGGGGTGGTATTGTTGTCAGTGCAGGCTGGATGGGCCAACTGGCCTCTTTCTGCACTGTAGGGATTCTATGAACATCCTGCTTGACGTTGCTCACCTAGTCAAACAGTGGACGTTTTAAAAGAGACCCTATCCTGTTGTGAAACAATTGCAAATGAAAGGCATTGTAATACTTAAAAGTGCATTGGTTGAGCTATTGCAACATTCATTAAAATAACGCATTGGATCTATGAACAGGTTCTGAGTTATGTTGTGGAGAGGGACTGAACGACCAACCCTGTTCCTATAATTTACAGCTAATGAATGAACAATTTGGTTTCGACACCAAACCCTTGCTTCCATCCTCCCTTGAAAGTATTCTTTTGAGCTGATCTCTTTTTGTTTCAAAGTTGCCAGAGATCATGAGGGAAGATATTTTTTTTCCCTGTGTAATCGCTTCCCCAGAATGTGCATCAACTCCATACTTGTGGTTTCCTCGTGGACAATCTAGCAGTAAAAGCCCTTCGGACCATGAATATTTAACAGCGACGCTGTGAAAGAATTATTTTTCACAGGCATTCTGTGGAGGATGTTGTTGCCTTGGCACAGTCACTGCGTGGTTCCTCCAGCTTATCTCACTGAATTTGTCCTTTTTTTAAAAAAAATGAAGAATGGTGAAAGAGGCGAGACTGCCATGTAGGCTTTGAGCGCTGACCCTTTTTAACAATGTGCAACTTTATGCGGGCACACAAAGGGGCTCTGTATCTTTAAATCTGTTTTGCTCAATATGCTCTTTGTGTAACGAATCGTTCGCCATTCTGCAGGTGTCGAGCACTTCCTCTGACCGTTAATTCTTCGCCCTCTCGGAAGCACACCCCAGCAGAATTTATCAAGCTGTTGGATCTCGCCCTGGACTGGTTGCACAAGTGACCGGATTATAGTTAGTAAACACTTTTTTTTCGCCTTGGTGGAGGGCTAGGCAAGGGGGGGGGGGGGATGCTGACAGATAAAGCAAAATGAAAAGAAGCAGGCGTCCCCCCAGATGTGTTTGTGCTGAAGCTGTTTTCATTACTGTAGCAGACACACGCCCCGGGGCAGAACCAGGCACAGATCGGTTCCATCCGTTGTATGCCTGGCGCTTTTCGTTCATTAAGGTCCAACTGTCTGCGTTAGCAAATAAATAAAATTTTCTCCGAGTGATGATATTCTTAAAGGGCAGAGCGGTGAATTGGCGCTGTGAGTGAGCTCATTTCCAGCAGCACTGTCAACCCAGAGCTCCACTCGCCACAGATTACTGTCAGTCTGCGACTGTATTGTCTTTTACAACTACCCTGACAAATCACTGTCGCCTATCTACAGGAACATTCCTCAATGGCAGACGCATGCCAAGTTCAAACAAGAAGCTGCACAAACCGTGGAACGTGACTCTGCCTTCTTGTCTGGTGTGTTTCAGTGGGAGTTCGGGTCACATTCCAGCAATAAGTTATAAAGCAATTCCAGGGCATTAAGAATCAGCACGGTTAAATTCCTTCTACAGGCAGAAACGGCCTTTACAAGAGATTATAGGGATAGCCTGTTTTCAGTCCCTGCTTTTTTTTTGTACCATTGTTAAAATCTACACAACATAAAAGCAGCGAAGTTGAATAGCTTAAAGGAATAGGAGTTATCTAAACCAGCCTCAGCCATTTTGAACCTTGACTCTGAATCATTCTGTTGCCTGAACATGTTTAACAATGAGTTACTGAGATGAATTATTTCAAGCTGGAGGCTCAGCCATGAGTATTTGACTCCCAGATGTAAGGCTGTGAGTTCAGATCTTTAGGCGGCCTTGCACTTGAACTTGGGTCTGTTTTGTCTGGACTCAGACCAGTGCCTCTAGATCAAATAACACACAGAAGTCAGTGCTCCATTTAGTGGGGGGAGGGGCCGGTGGGAGAGACTGATTGCAGTCTGTCTGACTTGAATTATAGCTCCTGCCAGCCAACCCTTAATGACCAGGAGAAGCCCATTGCTTATAGTAACAGACTAGCTCACCTTCCTGACCGAAGGAGGGTGACTGAATATAACTGGGCGGGAAGATGATAAAAACTCAGGCTAACCAAATGTAAAAAAAAACAATGAAAGATGTTAATCTTGATCATATTTTTGATTTGAATCCCAGTTGGAATTGCTGTTTCATTTAATTCTGGCTTTCCTCCATCTTTCGTTTCAGACTTAAGCACTACACGTGGTTTTAAAGAGATTCAAATCCACTGTTCAAATAGAATCCAGTTTGCCAATATACCCTGCTTACTTGGACTCTTCTCGCCTCTTGTGAAGGAATGTCAACTTGTGACTTAAGGGTGATTGTCAGCACTTGATGCCTCTTGTGAGGGTGTTTTGCCCATAGGGAATGTCTATTAAAAATTTGGGCAATCTCCCTGCCTGCATTATTTTCTGACCACTTAAATTCCCGGTAGGAAAACTAGATGCAACATTCAACTGTGTTTGTAGTTGTCATGCTTCCCATTAGGGATCCCCATCAGGGAAAGAACCTGTTACGGTATCCTTTCAGAGAGAGTCGGTGCAGACTTGATGGGCCAAATGGCCTCCTTCTGCGCTGAAGGGATTATATGATGATATCAGGGCTGCAAGGAGAAATGATCCCTAATTCAAGGACAACAAGTTGCCCTTGTACAGCCTTGCAGAGGTGAGGAAAATTTGTATCCCTGATTTTGAAAGTAATCTTGAATGATCCTGGGTGGGTGGAGAGGGGAAGAACTTCCATTTAGCACCTTTTATGATCTCAGGAAATATTCAAAAGTTCTTAAAATCAATGAACCGCATTTGAAGTGTTAATGTTCCCAGGGAAACACGATGACCAATTTGGACACAGCAAATTTGCACACAGCAAACTCGCACAAATGGCAATATGGTGATGATCATAGAATCCATACAGTGCAGAAGGAGACCATTCGGCCCATCAAGTCTGCACTGACAACAATCCCACCCAGGCCCTATCCCTCTAATACCACATATTTACCTTGCTAATCCCTCTAATATACACATCCTAAAACACTAAGGGGCAATTTAGCATGGCCAATCTCTTTGAACTGAGAGAGGAAACTGGAGCACCCAGAGGAAACCCACGCAGACACGGGGAGAATGTGCAAACTCCACATAGACAGTCACCCAAGCCGGGAATCGAACCTAGGTCCCTGGAGCTGTGAGGCAGCAGTGCTGACCACTGTGCCACCGTGCCATCCCTGATGATCAGATCATCATTTTTAGATATGCTGCTTAAGGAACAAATGCTGGAGTGAACTCCCTGTGAAATGGTACTATGAGATTTTTTATGTTCACCTGAGAGGGCAGACTGGGCCATTGGTTTAACAGCTCGTAATAAATAAAGGCACCTCCAGCAATGCAACATTGCTTCAGTACCACATTGAAGTGTCAGCTTAGATTTTGTGCTCCATTTCTCTGGAGGAGGTGCTGTTCCCAATGATCTTAATTCTCTTGTCTTTCTTGACTGTTTAGGCCCCAGGGCTAGAAATACTGTCAAATAGAAGGGAGAATATGAAGTCCAGCAGCAAGGATGTTAATCAAGTTAATCAACCAAAGATGTGCAGGTTAGCTGGATTGACCATGCTAAATTGCCCCTTAGTGTCCCAAGATGTGTATGTTAGGGGGATTAGCCACGGGGAATGTGTGTGGTTACGGGAATAGGGTGGTGGAGAGGGCCTG
The DNA here is from genome assembly GCF_964213995.1 of Mustelus asterias. Lineage (NCBI taxonomy): Eukaryota > Metazoa > Chordata > Chondrichthyes > Carcharhiniformes > Triakidae > Mustelus > Mustelus asterias. Next base: position 72,273,104 of record NC_135808.1, read on the forward strand.
GGGAAGATGCTCTGTCGAGAGAGTTGGTGGAGACTCAATGGGCCGAATGGCTTTTCCTGCACCGTATGGATTCTATGAAGTATGTTAATCCTAGCCTGTAAACATCTGTAAGTAAGTTATCATGGAGCCCCATTGCTCATGTCATCTGACTCATATTTTGTATAAAACATCTTGTATAACACCAAAGAGGATCTATATATAATTTGCACTAACTTTAAATAATGGTGTCTGCCTTTGAATAAATATCCTGCCACATTGCTATGTCTATTTATAATTAATTTGGAATTATCGTTTAAATATTAGTAGTCATTTGCTAGTACAGAACTGGAACATCGCTGAAAAAAGACTCATGTTGAAGCTTTTTGTCTTGCACTCATCAGGACAATTTGCAAGGATATCAAATATAAAGGGAGCAACAATTTGTACTTCATGAGAAGAGAATGCTGATTTGTTGGCAAGTGGATTCTGATCAGTGGAGGTGTTGCATAGTTGGCAAGTGGACTCTGGTAGAGGTGTTGCCATGATGAATGTAGCAGTTAACTGATGACTGATGGTTAACTGCCAAGCTTTGTTTAAATTCAAATCGGGCAGGTTGACTCTGGTCAAAGGATTGCCTTGGGGAATGAACTAGAGGATGGCTGTCACGTATTTCGTTTAGGCAATGTTTGTACATGTTCTTTCAGTTTGCAAATTTTGTGTACTAAAAATGTAGCTTATAACACCCATAGACGTGCTATACTGCAAGCCCAGAGTAATAATTTTGAATTGGTTGTCAGAGTACATGTTAGCACAATCAGGATTGTTGAGAAAATGCTGTCCAAAAATGTTGGCTTAATATTCTTACAGCTGTAAATTACAACAGTGCCATTTGCATTTGTTACACTTTGGTTCATTGAAGCAATTGGTTTCAAAGTAACTTATTTCCTAAATTAAAGCCTTTTCGGTGTGTGTGTGCAATCATCTCTCCATTGAGTATGCTCAAGCTCTTAATCTTTGTAACAATGTAAATGAAAAAATCATTTTATGCATTTGACCAGCAATATGTAAAATAAATAGTTCAATAAAATGTCATCATTGTTTTAAACAAGATAAATTTAGTTCTTATTTTGTTCTGAAGAATGGCTGCTTTCCAAACGCGTGACTGTTGGGCTTAGCTGGTTGTGTTGTCCTGTATGATTTGCTGCATTTCTCGAGTGTGAAGATTGCAGAATGGAACTGCCTGTGATCCAAGATGTGAGCTGGATGGATTCTCTGATCTAATTCTTATCAAGCAGCATCTTACAACCTGAAGCCATTACCCAGCAGAAACCAAACGGGATTTTCCGGCCATCCCCGCTGCTGGGATCTTCCTGTCCTGCCGACAGTGAACCCCTTTCATGGGTATGCGAACAACCGGAAACCCCATTGACAGCAGTGGGACTGGACAAACCTGCTGCTGGCCAATGGCAGGCTGCCTCCACCCCCGCAAAACATGGCAGGCAAATCCCACCTGCAGAATCTCTTGGACAACCTCTGACAGGAACGGTTGTGGGGTTGTGTTGCACATTTTCTCTCTTTTGCCTAAATAGTGGTTTTAAGTATAATGCTTAAAAGAAAGGACTGATTTCCAAGAAAAGACTGTTTATTGCCACCTGTAACTGCTGAGGAGAAAGAATGTGGTTAGATGCTGGGTGAGAAGTAACAGCTCTGGCAGCAATTAGCTGATGCACTTACAGCTGGAACACACACCTCATCAGTAGACTTTTAAAAAAACTGTTACAGCTTTTTAACCTAACAGATCTCCCATGTCAATGCTCACTGAAGAATGTCACCCCATGCGACCAGTAATGTATCGCTCTGTGACTAACCCAGGAGCTCCTTTGAAGCTAATTTGTCGCCTTAAGGCCATCAAGTCAGTTTCTACGTGAATGCTGAAGCTGATTAGTCATTAAATTGTTGGCACTGCCAGGAAGAGATGTGAGATGGCACTCCCTGAGCATGTCCCTCATCACCTGGGGGTTCTACTTACCTGTGTGGTCATGACGGCTAGATTTGGTTTTTGAAAACATGCAGTGATTTGCGTTGGTATGGCGTCTTGCTGGCTGGGTGGGATGATCGTTTGAGGGAGGTAGTAGTGGCGTTAAGCGCGTTAGTAATATTTTAATATAATCTATGCTAATCAGGCTCATCACCTTCCTGGGCATGAACCTGATTGCATCATCAGAGGGGGGTGAGGAAGATCACATTCTGGAATCTCACCAATGCAAAACCCATTTTTTGCCACTTTCAAGAGTTAGCAGCCATTAAGGGATTTGCAGCCACTGCCACCCTAACGTCATTAACATCAAATCATGCGATCAGCTCTTAAAGCAACCTGCAACCTTTTTTAAATATACAACATGCGGACACTGTTGGTGAATTGAAAATTAGTCAGAATTCCCAACTCCCCAATTTTGTTTTCAATTATTGGGATGTGAGCATTGCTGGCACGGCCAATATTTATTGCCCTTGAGAAGGTGGCGGTTGTGATGATATGTGCCTGCATGTATTATAATGTAAAGGTGCTTAACAGAGCAAGGGTTAACATGGGACTGGAGAGCGACACTGCCCACCGTGTGATGTATGTAGTCACATAGTCCAAGAACATTCTTGGTAACCAGTTAACCTGCATGGTGGAAATAACGCCATGCAAGACCATGCTTACAACAATAAATAGTTAAGGTCTACCAATAAAGGTGTTTATTTCTAAATACCACAAGCCTCAAAATCTCATCAATGAGCCACCACCACAGCAGGATAAAGAATCACCAACTACCAAATGTTATTCCGTTACTGGGATGTGAACATCACTGGCAAGGTCAACGTTTATTGCCCATCTCCAATTCCCTTTGAGAAGGTGGTGGTGAGCTGCTTTCTTGAACCACTGAAGTCTGTGTGTGGTGTAGGTACACCCACAGTGCAGTTAGGGCAGGAGTTGTAGGATTTTTCTCCAGTAATAGTGAAAGGACAGCGATATAGTTCCAAGTTTGGATGATATATGGCATGGAGGGGAAGTTGCAGGTGGTGTTGTTCCTATGCATCTGTTGCTCTTGTTTTTCTGGGTGGTTGAAGTCGGGGGTTTGGCGGGTGTTGAAAATGGAGAGTGGGTGAGTTGCTGCATCTTGTAGATGGTAAACACTGTAGCTGCTGTGCGCCGGTGGTGAAACCCTAAATGCTTGGGTATGAATTAGAACTGGCCTGTGAGACTCTTCACAACTGGATAGGCTTTTAAGTTTCCCAGTTTTATGTCACCAGCAGTAACTTCAGTCATTTTTAATGTCTTACTCTTGCTGTTTAAAAAAAATTGAAAACCTATGCCTTAAAGTCAAGGCATTATTAATGGTCACTTGTGCATGATACAAAAGAGTGAGCACTGTCTGTGAAATTGTACCCAGCTGGCTGAGGCAACACCTTCAGAGCACAGAGAATGGGAGCGAAGAAGAAGGAAACAAACATATTACATCCGGAATAATACTGCACCCAGTTGTTGGATGCGACTCCTGAGCTGGAATTCTACCACCCTACCCACCACAGGAGTCGGAGCAGGCGGGAGGCTACAATGGGAAGGTCAGTTGACTTTGGGCGGGATTTTCCAGTCTCGGCTTGAGCAAGGCTGTAAATCCCATGCCACCTGTGTGAAACAACCAGTTAAAGTTGAATCTCTTTAAATGTTACTAACCTGCCTTGAGCTCTGTAAATTGTTCCAATTTTGTAGGTATTCTGACAGAAAATTCTTTCTTTACAGAATACGAACACAAATTAAAATGAAACTATCTTGTATTTATCATTCTATCTCAGTGCATGTGTTACAGGAAGGATGATTAGAAAGGCAGTTCACAGCGACAATGATTTGGAAACCCCAAGTGTGAATGAGATGAGGGAAAGTGATTGTACCTTTGCTATGTCTCTATCTCGATTTTGCACAGGACTAATGTTTCTTGTAAAAAAAATGTGATATAATTTCTGGTCCACGGTTTTTGTAAATGGCACTGACTGATATTCAATGAATTGTGGTCAGTTTTGTTCTGCTGGATATGAAATTATGATCACTTGATTTACATCTATGTAAGGCTCCGGGTCTCGGAAGATTGTGGGAAACTGAAGGGTTTGTTGCGGTCGCTTTATGGGGCAGCACGGTGGCACTGCTGCCTCACAGCGCCAGGGACTCGGTTTCAATTCTGGCCTCAGGTCATGGTCTGTGTGGAGTTTGCACATTCTCCCCGTGTCTGTGTGGGTTTCCTCCAGGTGCTCCGGTTTCTCCCTCCCACCCGCCCTCAGTCCAAAGTTGTGCGGGTTAGGTTGATTGACCATGCTAAATTGCCCATTAGTGTCAGGGGGACTAGCAGGGTAACTAGGTAGGGTGAAGGGGATGGGGCCTGGGTGGGATAGCTGTTGGTGCAGGTTCGATGGACTGAATGGCCTCCTTCTGCCCTGTATGGATTCTATGAAACCAAAGAGAAGAGAGACCTCTCCATTTATATAACTCCTTTCATGAATTTAGGCCTCCCTAAAGTGCTTTTTAAACGAAGCAGCCTTCGGGAAAAGAGAGAGAAAAACAAGGTAGGTGGTGTTTTATAGAACTTGACTCAGTTAGCCGTCACGCATGAAAGAAAAGCAAAAGAATATGATACCAGATTAAAAAGATTGCCTCACTGTATCTCAGTTCCAGCGGTCTAGAATGAGCTCTGCTGAATGTGCTATCATATAGTTTGACGCTTTTAAATATTTGTTTTGGCAGCAAGCTCCCAAAACTATTTGAAATACCAGCAAAGCACATTTGCTTTATCAGTCTGTCTATTTAAAAAGGTTACCACAAGCATTTCATTATCATCATCTGACATGTATGACAGTGCCATCTGGCACATGTGTAGAATAAGAGAGGAGGGCTGTTTTTAAAGACAAATCCAAAGTTTATTTTCTGTAACAATTTCATTACATAAAAATATATAACTCAGTGAAGGAAAACATTCAATAAAAGATGTGTGCGTTCTGTGAAGTCAGCTGGAATTCCTGGAGACGCGGGTGATGTTCAGCTGATAATGCTAGGCAGTATTACCGGGGAGCTGTGGCAAAAAGAAGAGGCTGTTCTCTTTGTGAAGTGGGAGCACCAACCCTAAGGAGGGTAAGCCCAGCACGAACCCAGCGAAAAGCTGAGGTAAATGGTTGAGATCGAAAGGGATTATGATCCAGTCCAATTGGGATCAACTGTTAAGATACTTCATTTTCAATGAACCCTTAACAAAAACGGACAATGCTGGAAAATCTCAGCAGGTCTGACAGTATCTGTGGAGAAAGAATAGACCCAACGTTTCGAGTCTTATTTGAGGAAAGATGTAGTGGCATTGGAGGCAGTTCAGAGGAGGTTCACTAGATTGATTCCAGAGATGAGGGGTTTGCCATATGAAGAGAGATTGAACAATTTAGGCCTACACTCTCTGGAATTCAGAAGAATGAGGGAAGATCAAATTGAGGGAAATAAGATGATAAAAGTTATGAATAAAGTCGACGTGGAGCGAATGCTTCCTCTTGTGGGGCATTCTAGGATGAGAGGTCATAGTCTTAGGATAAGAGGTAGCAAATTTAAACCAGAGTTGAGGAGAAACTACTCCCAAAGGGTTGTGAATCTGTGGAATTCACTACCTTAAAGTGCAGTGAATGCTGGGACAGTGAGTAAATTTAAGGAGGGGTTAGACAGATTTTTAATTGGTAATGGGTTGAAGGATTATGGGGAGAAGGCAGGAAAATGGGGAGAAGGAGCATATCAGCCATGATCGAATGATGGAGCAGACTCAATGGGCCGAATGGCCTAATACTGCTCCTATATCTTATGAACTAATGAATCTGGATGACCCTTCATCAGAGCTAAGAGCAAAGAAAACCTTTGCTCTTAGCTCTGACGACGGGTCATCCAGACTTGAAACGTTGGGTCTATTATTTCTCCACAGATGCTGTCAGACCTGCTGAGATTTTCCAGCATTTTCTGTTTCTGTTTCAGATTCCAGCATCTGCAATATTTTACTTTTATTTCAATGCATCCTTGCTTGCTTTAGGCTGGTTCAGTGATTTCTACGCCATGACTTGGCAAATGGCCATCCCAATTTGTATCGGCTGCTTTGTAATGCATGAGAATTTAGTATCTTTTCTCAATAGTGAAGTATTTGGAAAGGCTGTTGAATCAGCCATTTTCACAACGATGTCTATACAGATGCCTAGTTGGGCTTTACCACTCTTTTGTAATCACCATTTCCTAACTGAACGGAATATCTCAGCTGCACAGACTGAGTCTTTCAGGAAATTTGAACAAAGCACTGAAACCTCATTTCAAAAATAAATGTAATAGCCTAAACAAGCATTCTATCAATTGAGATGGGGGTTTGCTCATCACAGTCACTTATGAACAAATCACAGACTGAATTTGATGTCTTATCCACACACTACAGAATACGAAGCCCAGATAAGGCTAATTTCTTTGTACAAACCCCATCCTTGGACCATAAACTATCGCAGTCCAGCCTCGTTCCAATATCAATTCCATTGGCGCCATTGCTAAAATCTGGGCCACAGTTGCATTCATTGGTCAGCGAGCTTTACCATATCGTTGAACCCACCGACAGCAATGAATGTTGATTGTGACCTTTGCTGCCACTTGTTTTCTGGCATTCCCTGAAATTATTTTACTATGTTTGTGTTAGCTCCTATCATAGCAAATGTGTTTGTGACCAAGCGGCTTGGCTGAACTGTCCCAAAGGCAGGTAGGCGGAGGAGGCTGGCTACAAGGTACAATCAACGGTCGATGGTTTCTCCAATAGCATCAAACTCACCGACAGCGTTGAATGTTCCCTGAAACCATCAGCAAATGCATTAGAATTTTAAATGGGGAACTATCCAAATCGGTGCAACTTCTAACTGAGAAGCCTAACCCCTTCTTGGTCTGCAGACTGCAATTCTTTAGCAGTTTAATTCTTGCTGAAAAGGTGCCCAGACAGTAAACATCTATAAAAAGGGTGAAAATTCAGAACCAGGTGAATCCATCGAACCTCTGATTGTTTCTTATTTTCCTGCAGTTGAATAACTGGTTGTAGGATGGTTTTGTTGAAAAATAAATCTCTGGCTATTAAAATCTTTTATGCTCACAATGTACCCATAACTATGAGAAGGCAATGATTGATTGTACTCACTGAAAAGACATTTTTCGCCCCCAAAAATTTCAAGCATTGAGAATGGAAAGTTAAGGCAATTAAATATATAATGACAGCAAGAAAAGCACCTTACAAAGAAATTCCTTTTCAAATGGCATGCGTTTTGAATAATACACTACGTTGCCTGTGGATAGGTCTGGAATCTGCACAAAGGAAAGAGATGATTAATCATACAAATGTTGAAAGGATGTATTTAAAATGTACACACAAAGGCAGAATCCATATAGAATATTTAACACACAGCAGTTTTCATCAGCTTGGATCTCTGTGGTTAGATGGCATACAGGGTGACCACAGCACATGTGAATTATGCTGTTTTGCATGATTACAGCCTGTTTATGGTAAAAGTAGGTTAGCGTGACCGATTCTGTTTCTGGGTTTTAAAAGGCATCTGTTGAAATAATTGCAAACTCCCAGTGCGCACAGCATGTAAACAAAAAGGACATTGTCTTTTCAGTGAAGTTCAGAAGGAAAAACCTCTGACTAATGCAAAAGTAAATGGGTGAAAATCGCTTTGTCTGCCTGGAGGGTTGGAATGATGTCTGTAGAGAATAGAATGGGCTTGTTAGGTGGATTTGTGACATGGGTGTCAGCTAGTTGGTCAGTATGATAGCTTTGTGTAAGGTGGCGTCAGTGTTCAATGGAATGTCCTATAAGTACACCTCTCTTTGTATAGTGTTGAGTGAACGTGTGAGCGTTTGAGCATGTGTGGTACATGTGTAGACCACTGTATAAGGCTCATAAAAACAGTATATGAGAATCACAGCAAATCATTGTTTCGGTGGGTGGTTTGCATCCATCTTGACAATGAGATATGACCTAAATTTTCCACTTGTCTAGTTTGTGTTCAGTGTATAATAATAAAGGAATTGTTGGGCTGTTGCTTGTATGGCATGATCTTAAAGGTTATGGTGACCCAGACACAAGATATGTTGTAACGGTTATTTCCAGCCTCAAATAGGCATTGTAATGAAACAAAAAGCTTTAAAAGCATCTCTTTGTGTTACGCGTTGCCGCAAAGTTGCAAATATTTGCCTGTTTCTTATTTTAGTTGGAAATGCTGGAGGCTGGAAGATGTTTGATTCAATTTGAAAAAAGGGAAAAAATAAACGGCAATGAGGCTTTTTCCTCTTGTGATATAATCTACAGCATTCCATGAACTGAATAGCCCTGAACAGGAGGAACTCTTTGAAAAGCACTTAGTGCGCATGGTGATGCCAACTCCACGGAACTGCTTTATGTTCACTCAGGTGATTATGCTGTGGAATAGGGAAGGCAGAAGGAAAGGAAAGAGTTCAGTTCCATTCCCAGGATCCTGTATGCATTCCAACGCACCTGTACACTGGGTCGGGATTTTCCGCTCACGTTAGTGGTGGGCGGGATTGGTGGCAGGAGTGGAAAATATCGCGAGGAATGGCAAAGTCACGTCTCACGTCAGCGTACCCACATGATGCAATTGTCTCCACGTCCCCTTGTTAGTAATGTTCAACGTTGGGAAAAACATTATGATAAATCATCATGTAATTGTCAGGGTCCTATGACAGAATCAGCCCCACACCCTTAGCACTGCCAGAAAATCCATCCACGGAGGCATGACATCAGAACGGTGTGAATCACGACTGGTCTCTGAAGGCATTTACCTGGCAACCAGATCTCCCAGGGGAGCTCAGGTGAGTGCAGCGCTCAGGGGGGAAGAGGGTCATGCCAGGCACTGCCTGGGTGCTGGCCCTGGGCAGTGCAAGAGGGCAAGCCATGTAGTGTCCAGGCAGTACCAAGGATCCGGGCATGGGCAGTGATGGGTAGTGCACGGGGGGTGCTATAGTTGTGCCGGTAGGGGGAGGTGGGGGTGCGTTTCTCGGATGAACTGGTTTGCGCACTCTATACTGGGGCAGCCTTTAAAAATAGTGCTCTGATCCTCAGCTGTCTGAGTTGTTTAATAGTGGTCTCTCCGCCAGCTATATATCGTGGAACCCGTGACTTATTTATTTCGAAGTGCTGCGGAGAAAGCCACCGTTGCTGTCGGCCGCTTCAACGCTTCTTTTCTCACCTGATATCGGCCTTTGCTGATATCCGGAAAAATCCTCGACCCTAGTGTTTACGATTAGCTGGAAATAAACAATGCGGGATGGCCACAAAGATGGCCGCCGATACACACCTGCGCATACGCACCGGTCGGTACATGTGCAGGATATCAATCACACCAATCACAGCATTGTGTATGGCTTTAATTTCTATAACCGTGATCTGTGAGCTGATTTTGACCTGTGGTCCTGGATTAAAAAGCTATTTTCGCTCTGTTATTGACCATTAATATTTTGATATGGGAGAGAAATAGGATCGGGATTTGTCTTATCCTCAGGATACTGTAGGTTAGCATATGATATCCAAATGAGAGATTAAGTTTAGTGTGGCGTACAAATGTGTAGGCACACCATTGGCAGCAAGCACAGCTGTTAAAATGTCGACACACAGGAGGATTCATGGGATGTGAACTATCATTTTATTACAGACACTGATCAAAGTTTCTTTCTGGTGAGTTTACTTCTGTTTTATCTGAATACCCGACACCAATCCTTTTAAAAATAAATTGTGCATTAAAATAAATATAGATGGAAAGGCTTCCAATTAAATATATCCTAAAGCAGTTCATAGATCTGTGAATTACTTCTGATGCTTAAATATTTTAAGTTTTAAGTTTATTTATTAGCATCACAAGCAGGCTTACATTAACACTGCAATGAAGTTACTGTGAAAATCCCCGAGTCGCCACACTCAGGCGCCTGTTCGGGTACACTGAGGGAAAATTTAACATGGCCAATGCACCTAACCAGCACGTCTTTCGGCCTGTGGGAGGAAACTAGAGCACACAGAGGAAACCCATGCAGACACGGGGAGAATGTGCAGATGCCGCACAGGCAGTGACCCAAGCCGGGAATCGATCCCAGGTCCCTGGAGAGGCAGCAGTGCTAACCACTGTGCCACCATGTATTGATGCTCTGTGGACAATAGGTGAACAAAATCTGGCAACTGAAAGGCAGCATTTCTCCCACACAAATGAGAGAAATGACCTGTTACTTTGTTTGTAGTAGTGATAATTAGGGCAGAATCTTGGCCAAGCTACGCTGGCATACAATTATCTCTCTCACACCCCCCTCACCCCCTACAATACCTGCATTTGGCCAGGTGACACCTCTGACAGCAATACTCCTTCAGCACTGCATTGGAATGTCTGTCTCAGTTTTATGCATGAGTTCTCCGGACAAGGGCTTGAAACCACAGTTTTCTTATTTGGTCAGTTGGCTAACATCATCCCCTTTACGTTGCCATAATTAAGATATTCAATTGCTTGCTAAAAAAAGCAAAATTGATTCAAATATTATTGTATTTGTGTGTGGAATGCTCTCTTTAGGGGTTGAAAATTAATTTACAAAAAAAAAAGACTGACCACCATTTGAGGTGCTCAATTGACCCACCATCACCAAGAGCCTTTCCTGGATTACTGGAACTGGTAAGAAGTCTAACAACACCAGGTTAAAGTCCAACAGGTTTATTTAGTAGCAAAAGCCACTCGCTTTCGGAACAGGCTGTTCCTTCATCAGGTGGGTGGGAGTTCTGATCACAAACAGGGCACAAAGACACAAACTCAATTTACATGAATAATGATTGGAATGTGAGCCTTTACCGCTAATCAAGTCTTAAAGGTACAGACAATGTGAGTGGAGGGAGCATTAAGCACAGGTTAAAGAGATGTGTATTGTCTCCAGACAGGACAGCTAGTGAGACTTTGCACATCCAGGCAAGCTGTGGGGGTTACAGAAGTGTGACATAAACCCAAGATCCCGGTTTAGGCCGTCCTCATGTGTGCGGAACCTGGCTATCAGTCTCTGCTCAGCGACTCTGCGCTGTCATGTGTCGTGAAGGCCGCCTTGGAGAACGCTTACCTGGAGATCACAACAACCCCCACAACTTGCCTGGATGTGCAAAATCTCGCTAGCTGTCCTGTCTGGAGTCAATACACATCTTTTTAACCTGTGCTTAATGCTCCCTCCACTCACATTGTCTGTACCTTTAAGACTTGATTAGCTATAAAGACTCACATTCCAATCATTATTCATGTAAATTAAGTTTGTGTCTTTGTGCCCTGTTTGTGATCAGAACTCCCACCCACCTGACTAAGTCCAAAGATGTGCGGGTTAGGTTGATTGGCTAGGTTAAAAATTGCCCCTTAGTGTCCTGGGATGTGTACGTTAGAGGGTTTAGCGGGTACATATGTGGGGGTAGGGACTGGGTGGGATTGTGGTCGGTGCAGACTCGATGGGCCGAATGGCCTCCTTCTGCACTGTAGGGTTTCTATGATTCTATGAACAGCCTGTTCCGAAAGCTAGTGGCTTTTGCTACCAAATAAACCTGTTGGACTTTAACCTGGTGTTGTTAGACTTCTTGCTGTGTTTACCCCAGTCCAACGCCGGCATCTCCACATCATTACTGGAACTTCCCAGTGCATTCTTTCCAATAGTAACTTGTCTTTGACACTATTCCAAAGGGAATGTTCATGCTCAGAGGATGATAGAAGATGTCAGTGCTCAGTGGTTATGTTATCACAGTTGGTTTTGATCTAGCCGCTCGCTGCCTGTCAGCTGACATGAGAGCTTTAAATCCATCAAGCACAGGGAATAATTTCTTCATAGTTATCAAGTTCAAACAGAACTTTTAAGCAGCATAAACACTGTTCTCCACAAGAGAGATGAGAACCGTTGCTCACACCCAAAGTTTGATGTCTTGGCGAGTGTTCAGCTGCCAGGGTCATGATTCAAAGATACAATTTCCCTACCTTGTTTCTTCAGGAAGATTCAGGTACAATGCATCAGGAGCTGGCACTCAAATCGGTGAAAATATGTTCAAGATCCTTTAGATACCAAATGGTCCTTAAAGGATATGTTGAAAACAGTGGGGGCAATCTTCAGCCCACGCTCGCCATCTGTGCGATTGCCAGTGGGGTCTCAAGATGCAGAAGTTGCAGTTCTCGCCGGTGAGAATGCGATTTTGGATCTTCCCCATCCCTCGCCGGTGGCGTCATCAGGGTTCACGCCCATAATTGGCGTGAATTTGTTTTACGTGCATTTGAATAGATTTTAATATAATTAACCCGCCCCCTCACCAGATATTGACCCAGCGCCGTATGTTGACAACAAGCCAATGCGATGGGTGGAGGTGGGTGCCAGCTCAGACTGTGGGTGGGTGGGTGGAGGAACCGGTGCTGATGGCGGAGGGGGGGGAGGGGATAGTAGCCAATGACTGGAGGGGGGAAGGGGTCGATGATCGGTGGGGGTGTGGGTAGAGAAGGGACTGATGATTGGAAAGGCGAGGGGGGATTGGGGGAAGGAGCCAATGGGTGGGAGGGGCCGATGATAGGGGGAGGTAAAGAAGGGGCCGATGAATGGGGAAGTGGGGGAAGGAGTCAATGATTGGGAGGGATTGGGGAAAGGGGCTGATAATTTGGGGGGAGGGGTAGAGAAGTGCTGACTCTGATCAGAGGGAGAAGGGGTGGGGGCTGTTACTCAGGTTATGATCGGAGTGCCTTTTGTTGATGGCGCCCGATCTCAAAGCAGCCAGATTTTGCTGGTGTGTGGAGGTCCCGCCCCACTCTGTATGATGGCGTGAAACACGCCCCTTGATTTTTTTTTGGGCAGAGTGTAGTTGGATCTGGGGGGAAAAGAAGCCAGTTTTCTCGCCGGAAACAACGCTGCCATTTTGTGGTCAGATTTAGCCCAATAACTAACCCTGTCAAAATTGAATGATTGCACTTTCTAGCCAGAGTCCGATTTAAAGTTTGGGGAGGGAACAATGTTCAAGTTGTGAAAATGTATTAAAAAGCTATTGCGAGCTGCCAATTCAGATTGCATTCGATTGGCAGTTCTGCATGTCAACTTTGTAAATTGTTCTTAGATTTTCCAAACGGTTATAGGGAGAGGTCAGACTTTCAAACCAAATCATGGAACAGAAGGAAAAGGAAACAAGAAAAAATGCTGGAAATATTCAGCAGGTCAGGCAGCGCATATGGAGTGAGAAAACAGCATTGCTCTTTTAGGTTGATGACTTTTCATCAGAGCTGTTAAAAGTTGTGGAAATCTGTTGAAAGACTCTGAAGAAAGATGATGGAATTAGCTCTATTTCTCTTTTCACAGATGCTGCCTGACTTGCTGAGTATTTCGGCATTTACTGTTGGTTTCAGATTTCTAGTATTTTTCTATACAAACGGATTGGTTTACCTTATTTAGTATAATGTGCAAGTAGAGTGACCATTATATTGAAATTATAGGGTAGTGAATCTGGAGAGAAACCTGAAGGTCACGTGCCAGTGACATGATGCCTAATATATAGGCTCAAACTCCAGAGTAGACAAAATCCCCCAAAGCTGACAGGAACCTATTGAACCAAGTGCACAGAGCGACTTACTTTGAGGTGGGGAATGCCTGCTTCCAAGCCACAGTGGCAGAAGTGCACCTCCTGCTGGCCAGCCATGGGACAACATCGATCATAGCCATGAAGAAGTCCACTCTCAACACTTGCCCACACTGTAGGGTGGAGCTGCAGGAATCTGATGAGATAAAAAAAATGAAATCTGTGTGGGTCAACCTTAAAAGTAAAAGGCAGATTTTGAAAGCAGAAAAAAAAAATCCCCCAGAGAATGCAAATGCACTTCATAGAATCATTGAATTCCTCCAGCGGGGAAGAAGGCCATTCAGCCCAACAAGTCTGCACCAACTCTACAATAGAGCATCTTACTCAGGTACTTTCCCCTGCCCTATCACCACACATATCCCATAGTTAATCCACCTAACCTACACATCTTGGAACATTAAGTGGCCATTCAACATTGCCAATCAAATCATCTAATCCGCACATCTTTGGACTGTGGGAGGAAACCAGAGCACCTGGAGGAAACCCACATAGACATAAAGAGGACATGCAAACTCCACATAGACAGTCACTCCGGAATTGAACCAGGGTCTCTGGAGCTATGAGGCAGCAGTGCTAACCACTGTGCCGCCATGCCACCCCTATTAAGCCCATTCAGTATCTATTGAGACCCTCATCCATTTTGAAGAAAGATTTGTATCAGCAACATAATTATCTCTTCCTCTCCACAGGCCTCAACTTGCTGGTGTTTTCTGTTGGTGTTTCAGAATTCTTGTGTCCGCCGTATTTAGCTTTGAACATGTTTAGTAATTCCAATGTGCATTCTGGGGAAGGTTGCCAACTGCAGGCACTTAAGCGCCTGCAGTTTCCAGGCGCTTAGGATTAATCCAGACATTACTGTAAGCAATCCAAGAGAAAACAGTGGGTGGGGAGTATGGGGGGTTGTTGGGGGGCGGGGGGGGGGGGAGCGAAGGAGAGATGTGGGTGTGGGTTCCAGGTGTTACAAAAATTGATTTTTCTTTTATTATAAAAATCCTTCTATTTGTTAGAAAAATGTTGTAGATGGCAGGGGTGATTACAGGAGGGGGTGGTGGTAAAGATTCCTTAACTGGGTGGGTGTTTATGTGTCATGCAATGAAACCTCCAGGATTATATCAAAGAGTTGGAAAAGGTAATGCTCAGTTAGGTGAGGGTCAGCTGGCGATATCTGGATGGTGGCCGCCATGAAGACAATTTGCTTCCTTACAAATGACAGGATTGAATCAAGGTACTCTTCCAAACTACTTTCTCCATCACAAAAAAAACCTCTGTGACAGGACATTGCAATAAATGGTTGCTGCCTTGCCAGGCACAGAAAGCTAACTTGTTTGAGTTGTCCTATCGGCCTTGTGGACAGGGTTTCCGATCGCGCCCGAGAGGAAGCCAAATGTTTGTACTTCTGAACAGCTAATGATTTGGGTTTTTTTTTGATCAGTGGAATTAATTGCAGCAAAGCTGATGATTCATTCTTACAGCTCAGTGCCGTGGCTCCCACTGAACTCTGTCACTTGCGAGTGTCGACAGCTGTGGCTTCTGTGGCAGGTCAAGTTTCAGTCCTCCTTTGAATCAGCTCAACTGACCTTCAGACAATTTCATGGAGGCCAGGTAATTGGAAAACCCGCAGAGCATCAAAACCCCATCGAATATGCTGTGTCATACTAATTACTAATACTTATGCATTTTCTGAGGAGGTATGAAATGAATCTTGAAGCCAGTGAATGGAAGGAGTAGGCTTAAGGTATTGTTTTGAATGACTGTACTCGGAAGTTGCATTTTGATCTCTGATGGAGATTTGTAGCGACGATTGAATACACAAGGAATGAGTTAAAATTCAAAAAAAAGCAAAGGAAATTACACCCAATCTCCCTGTAATGAACAATGTGAATAACGACAGTCATCAAGTGATTAAGTGGAATACTATGTTAAGATTGGAAATACAAGCCTGTCTTTAAGTGCTTGGTGTGATTCAGACTATTTTTTTGACAGTAAATAGGCTTAATGCTTTGGGATCAAATATGATGCAAAAACACACACCAGATTTATACTCCAACCACACGCTCAGTTAGTATTTGATGTGTGAGGGATTGGGACCTTCCTTCTAGAAAGGGGTTTGTCTAAATATAAAGCATTCCATTTTGTATTCCAGTTTTAAAATTAGATACAAAATTGGTTGGATTATTATATCAGAGACCCAAAGCAACATTGAAAAAGATTTCCTTAGAACAAAAACAATAAAATAATGATCTCCCTTGAAATGTAAGTGAATGTCTGTTACTTGGTGCATTTGGAATCCAACTCCAACGATGATTCGAAAAGGATAATCTTTTTTTCCTTCCAAATTATTGTGTATTTTCCAGATAAGCTTTGATAAGTGTGTCACTTGTAAATTTAAACAGCAAGTGCCCAGGATAGGTCCTGTGCTGTACTCCTCCCACCCTACTGCTCCCACTTAAAACCTGACATGAGACTAGAAGTGACAGACGTGAATTTGGGATCAAGTTGTGTTTGATCACTGATCTCCACAGGGGCTTTGGATTGCTAACGGCATCTCTTGTGGAAATAGCCAGTGACCTGTGCCAAATTGAAGTAACTGTCTTAACCAGCCCGTCTCAAGGGCGAGTGTGTGAATTAGAGCATCTCCTCCTGGTTCATGAGGCATGGCACATCTCAGATATTCTAACCAATGTGTTCTGCTTTAACTGAAGAAGAGCTGAGATTTAATCCCGGAGGGGTGGGGAGGTGGAATATCTTTATTTCTATCCCTGATTGTATCTGTGTACCTGAATGGATCAACATGATCTCCCTCAGTCTTTGATTATTAAGAACTTGGGCCATCTCATTTGTTAATTAGAATCATAGAATCTACAGTGCAGAGAAGGCCATTCGGCCCATTGAGTTTGCACCAACCACAATCCCACCCAGGCCCTATCCCCATAACCCATGTATTTACCCTAGCTAGTCCCCCTGACACTAAGGGGCAATTTAGCATGGCCAATCCACCTAACCTGCACATCTTTGGACGATGGGAGGAAACCGGAGCACCCGGAGGAAACCCATGCAGACATGGGGAGAATGTGCAAACTTCACACAGACAGTGACTCAAGCCAGGAATCGAACCCGGATCCCTGGCGCTGTGAGGAAGCAGTACTGGCCACTGTGCCGCCCCAAGGATCTCTGGGTCACAACCGCAGCTGCACTGGCTACAAGAGGATTAATGTTGTTTTATCCACTTTCAGATCAACTGGTTACATGCTGAAAAAATATAGTTTTATTTCTTACATCTCCCTCTTTTTTTTCCCCACTGCTGGGAGGGCAAGATAAATTTGATGACAGGCCTCTTCAGAATTGCCAGCAGGAATGTCCTGGAAAGAAGTTGAGGAGAAATGTGTTGCTGTGAGAAACAGGTGGTCCTGACAGTTGGGCTTTCTGCCGCTCCCTCAGTGCGGTTCGGCTCAAACTGAGTAGGAATACCCACCCAGTGAAGCGAAAAAAAATTCAAATATCATTGAGTAACTGACTCCAACAGTCGGAACTTTCTGGTTCTGAGTCAAGTCTCTCCTACAGAGATGCTGGCCCAGACTGAGATTAAATGTTTTTAATTTTGCAAGTGCCAACATTTAATTCTTTTTATATAAAAAAAAATACAGTTCATTCAATACCACATTCCTTTGGGAACATCGTGACTGATGTATTTCCATGAGAACACCCCACATAAAAGAAGCTTGAAGCTGCATTAACAAGACACATTCCACCCACAATCAAGAAAGCCAGATTTGTGCTTCTTAATGTGGTCGTGCTATTTTAGGATTATGCAGTCCAGCAGCCAGGAGGGTCGTTCGAGTTAATATGTTCCATATTGCAATGTGATTATTTTTAAATGCTCTGCTCAGATTCAAGCAACTTCGCTTAACTCCAGCATTGCGACGGCTGTGATTGAGGTGGGAACGTTTTGCTACTACAAGGGAAAATATCCAATGTTCCCAGGCTGTTGCATTACTAACAGTAACAGTTTGCAGCCAAAAGGACATGTGCGAAGCATTTGCCAGCAAAACAGATGTGAACTCAGTTAGCCCCGTAGATGGTTATCTTTGGTTACTTTTTTTTTAATCCTTTCATTTCTGATAATTGAATTAAAATCTGTTTTCTGGTCAATATGGATTTAAATCCATACATAATGAGTTCTGATTGGATCCACTCCCCGAGACAAATAAAATCTTTAAGCTAACATTGATTTGTCACAATCTCTCTGGCTTTAATTCAGGAATAGGATTTTTTTTTCCCCTGTGTGTTCCTATGAAACCTCTTGCAAAATGAAAATTGACTGCACTCATTTCTGCGATTGTTGTGAAGGCTGACGATCCTGTCATCTCAACCCTTAACTGAAACATGTTCATTTGTCATTTGCTGCGCGTCTTTATGAACAAATCATGCACTTAATTCCCCTCAGTTTACTCCCCCCCCCCCCCCCCCCCCCCCCCCCCCCCGCCCCCTCAACCTCCCAAGAGGGCAGGCTTTGGCCCCAGCCGCTGTATTGGTTCCATGAATTTCTTTCTCTCTGGATCAGCTTATTTAGCAAGTTGAGCTATGACTTCACGGCAGGAACTGAAGCCCAGCCTGATTCTATCTCCACCCAAAGTTCAGAAGGTGGCAGAGGCCATTCCACAGTGGTGTCTTACTGTGATCCCAGTCAAGATCCCAATTCAGCTCAAAATCATGGGTTCAATTTGTAGATCCATTTTCTTTCCCTCTGCTTTTTGTAACGCATCATGACCTGCCGCTGATTAATTGGGAGTAAGGTCATTTAGGTCCCTTATTGGTTAAATACTAAATGACCATGTTCTGTCGATAATACAACCACTTCAAAGAGAAATGTGATTTGTATGGAACTGGCACCTAGCATGGTTCCAATCTATCAAAGTGAACACCACCAGGTTTTAATCCCCATGTTGCAATGCTGCGACTATATTTAAATGTCACTGATTCCAGTGAAGCAACTTTCCATGAATATTTAAAATAAAAATGTACATTTTCTTTTGTCTTCCTTCATCTTCCAGAACTTGTCATTTTTCTCCCTAAACCGGTTAGGTGAATGTTGCCCCAATCAGGCGCCTCATTTGACCACAGTCACCTCCCAAAAGGCTACACACCCACCTCCAGAACGTATCGCATTACTTCAGTCACTTCAACAATCTTATCAAGTTTAAGCAAGTTCATAACAGAAAATTCCGCAAATGTTGGGAACGCTTTCATTAGAAATTTAAATTGCGAAAATAGATACCCATAGAAAATATTTAGTCATTGCAAGTTAGTCTAATTAAGCGGCCAACAAATTAACAGTTCCACCAAAATCACTCATATCTCACTGAGTTCACTTTTTGTTAGCTGCTAAACTTCTCATTTTTTTAAATCAAACAAATGATGTACAGGATCCATTAGGGTTAAGCACAACAATATATCTTAAGGAAAAATGAACAAACCTCTGTTACGTGCTTGTCTGTGTCAGTGATCTTGCTGTGATGGCACTAAGCACTTTAGTATAATAACAGTAGTTTTTGCTGAGATACTGTGCTGTAAAGTAAGCACACTAGGGACGTTGAATGAGCTTCAGATATGCTTGAATTATGGTACAGGGAAGTAGAAAGCTTTTATATACTGGCTGTGTAGGTGAATCATAAAGGGCTGGATTAAGATGAGCTGGTTTCCATGTGGGAAGTTAGTGGGCTCCGTAACAAAGCAGATGTAAAATAAGCTTTTGATATTTGCCACAGGAACAATGCTGCTCTGCCCTTGATTTTTCTTTTAAATTATATATTTTATGTTCTTAGTATTTTAGGAACTTACCTTAAAAGTTAAAACACTACCCGACACTGTGGTGGAAACCGATGCAATGGTAACTTTCAAAAGGGAATTGGATAAATATTTGAAAAGGAAAATATGTGCAGGGCTATGGGGAAAGAGTGGGGGAGTGGGACTAATTGGATAGTTCCTTCAAAGAGTCATGACCTGAATGGCCTCTTTTCCGTGCTGTCATTCTGTAATTGTCCTAGTTTCTGGGAAGGTACTGGTGTATTGAGTACTACGTTTGAAAGGTAACAGTGACGAGGTTATGCTGTTGAATGCTACTTTGCATACAGAAGTAGCAAAGTAATTCTGAAAACTCAAACCGTAGCGGAGAACAGAAACAAAACTTGAAACCTAGAGGGTTTTTATTTTGGTTCTGAATTATTAACTAACATTAGCTTACATTAAGACTTGCGGGTCAGCGACTTTCATGCTTTTAGCAGAGAAATGGCAACCACATGTTAACATATTTATTATGCATAACTTTGTTCTGGTCTAGTACTCAACTCTACAACGATGCACCCATTCAATGAGGTTCCCCTCTACTGAAACATAATCTCACTGGTGAAGATGTGCGGGGGAGCGAAGGGGTCTTAAATGTCAAGAGGGGTTGAATTAAGCACAAGACTGCAAAGCCTTGTGATTGTACATTGGATAAACATGATTTAATACTTGGTTCTCAATGTTTCCTTCACAACTATGTATGGTTTTCCTGTTCCATTAAATTAAACAAATGAATAGATCAAAGGGCTACAAGATATCTTTAAACTAACTGCCATCTTCCATTCCCCACTCCTATCATTCACCGACCCCCTCATGTAAGAGCATTTTGATAGTGATACCACTGATACTTGAGTCAAAGTAAAAATACATAAAGACCTTAAAAAAATTGCTGGACTAAAATTGACACTTTTTTGTAACTGAAATAGCAACATAGATCAAAAGACTGTAACTTAACCAACAAGAAAATGACTTGTTCAACTCTAAGCAGATGTGGAAAAAATGCCCATCAATATTCCTTAAGTGGTAGAAATTGCCCACTTGACTCAGATACGCAGGGAATGGCACGGAAACACTTTAATGGAATAAAATGAGGTCCACTGACCAATTCCGCAAAGAAACATGACTTCAAAGCAGAAAGAATTAGTTTCTGACTGAAAAGTAATTTCTGAAGTGGATTTACTGCCCATTATTAATTGCACCCTGGGCTTTCTCGCTCTCCAGCAGTCTGCTTCCTTTGATCTGAGAGATTAAACTAATTGCTACTGTAAGATGTTGCAAAGCACGCTCAACGGCTGAGCATGGAAATCTGTATTGAAATTAAACCTGTCAAGCTGCATGATGAAGCTGGAACAAACTCAAACTGAAGAGTGAGGCAGCCATTGGGCCTTTTAATTCAGCCTCATTGAAATGTCAAATGATACAAGTATCTGACTTTGTGTGAATCAATGTTTTCTTTGGAATATAATGCTTACAATTCCAGGGATCAAAGGGATTAAGGAGAGCAAATCTGAGTCATGATACTGATACTTCGACCTGTTGATGATTCCTTACTGTTCATTTGTTCATCTTTCAGAAGTGCTTGCTGTGTTAGTCACCCAGTTTATTTCAACTGACAAGGCTGTCACACCTTGTGGATCATTTCTCACAATATTCCAAGGATACGAGGGAAGTTGCAACAAAATTATGAACTCATTCATGGTAAAGGTTGTTTTTGTGGCATAATTTTTTAAAAATCTTCTCGGTTGTTTTAATAAGATTCTCTTCACATATCTTTTCTCCTAACCTTTATTGACAATCGATGATGTTAAATTCATGGCATCTTATTGTTCTATTAGTAAGCTTACATTAACACTGCAATGAAGCTACTGTGAAAACCCCCTGGTCACCACACTCCGGCGCCTGTTCGGGTACACTGATTGAGAATTTAGCATGGCCAATGCAGCCAACCAGCACTTCTTTCGGACTGTGGGAGAAAACTGGAGCACCCCAAGGAAACCCACGCAGACAAGGAGAGAACGTGCAGACTCCGCACAGACAGTGACCTAAGCCAGGAATCGAACCCAGGTCCCTGGCGCTGTGAGGCAGCAGTATTAGCCAGTATGCCACCAAGTGATTTGATCCCTTATGATATCATCTCGATCAGGTTTGGTAACCGTCTACTTCATTCTAAAACAAGAACACTGCCACCATCACCTCCTGCAATAGGTGTACACTGCTCTGGTCATCCTCTATGTGACACTAGAAGGTAAAAAACAAGGTTGTTCTGATTAACATTAAGCTCCCCTGCACCTACAAGATGAGAGCGGGCCTTAAAATAGCAATGGAAAAGTCTGTCATTGCATTTGTTGCTACTGATTTTTTTGTATGAATGTTGGAAAGTCATTCTGATTAGAGAGCATGGAGCTTGAAATAAAAGCTACAAATATTTGTATAAGTGTGTGTATTTAAAATGTTAACTTGCAGCGCATTACCAAAACGAGATCTTTCTACGATAACATAATTTATTTGAAGTATTGTCAAATTTGACTTAGTTACAATGCAGAGCTCCTCACAGTTCCTGCCCCTCTTACCCCCTGCTTTCAGCCTCCAAAGGATACTACAGCAAAGGGATTTTATTTTGTATTCCGCATTCGGACTTCCCATTTGACCTTAGAGTGAAAGCACAGAACTCCTGCTAAGTGTGCTGAGGGTGTGGGTGGTTTGAATA
The DNA here is from genome assembly GCF_964213995.1 of Mustelus asterias. Lineage (NCBI taxonomy): Eukaryota > Metazoa > Chordata > Chondrichthyes > Carcharhiniformes > Triakidae > Mustelus > Mustelus asterias. The sequence goes on from NC_135808.1 coordinate 72,295,331, forward strand.
TGTGGACTTGTGCCCATTGTGGGGGTCTGGCTTAATGCTGCCCAAATCCTGTTTCAACAGCCATTGGAAAGAGAACGCCATCACCCTGGCTGTCAGCCTGGATTAGATGGCAGCAAACGAAGAGCACTGGTAAACCCCACATCACACTGTTGGAAATGTTATTGTACAAAGTATGCCCAGAGCAACAACAGTGCATTAGCTCCGTATTAACATGAGACCAACCTTATGAAGTAGAAATAGCAATGGGTCTGATTGAAACTATGGTTGGAATTCTCCGGTCCCACTGGTGTGAATTGAGATTTGGCTGAGCGCCAAATTCTCCATTCTCACCGGCAGCGGCGGTGGGGCATAAGAGACCGGAAAATTCCAGCCAATATGTCTGCTGTACTCTCGGTAATACTGTTATCGTGGATTGTTCATCTTGACAGCATTTTCTATCATGGTTCGTACACCCATTATTTTTTGCCTCTTGACCCTGCTGATGGAAGGACTTTTTGAAGCTCCAATGCACCAAATAAGGCTGAATCCAGACTTTACATCTTCAGTTACTCAGAGAAGTGAACCAAAAACTGGAATGGATTTCGATCAAACCAACCTCATTTGTGTGGTGTGTTCCTCGATATATTAGTTGCCATCTCTGTTTCTACAGCTCGCATACACTGACCTTTTATAATGAAGTACATAATACTGGAGAATGGATAGAAACAGAACTTCAATTAAACTAAATATGTAATGGAGGGAAGATCGACAACACTTTTAATGTGGATACAAAAATCCCAAGGCATTTCACAGAGATATAAAATAATTAAATCTGAGGAAGGAATAGAGGGATATGTTGATAGAGTGTAAAGTAAGTAAAGTTTATTTATTCGTCACAAGTAAGGCTTGCATTAACACTGCAATGAAGTTACTGTGAAATTTCCCTAGTCCCCACACTTCGGCGCCTGTTCGGGTCAATGCACCTAACCAGCACATCTTTCAGACTGTGGGAGGAAACTAGAGCACCCGGAGGAAACCCACGCAGATATGGGGAGAACGTGCAAACTTCACACGGACAGTGACCCAAGCTGGGAATCAAACCCGGGTCCCTGGCGCTGTGAGGAAGCAGTGCTAACCACTGTGCCACCGTGCCGTCCGACTTGTGACATGCAATGAAGTGGGTAAGGTAAAGTTGCCATAGTTCCAGATGACCATAGACTGTGACTCATGGTGATTTAACCTGAGGATCACCACACCTAAAGGCAGGAGCAAGGTTAAGATGCCTTCACGAATAACCTCAGCCGGTACAGGAATTGAACCCGCGCTGTTGTCACTGCTCTGCATCACAAACCAGCCGTCCAGCCAACTGAGCTAATGGCCCCCAGTGAAGTAGGAGGAAGCTAATAGTTGGAACAAATGGCCCATTTCTGTGCTTGAAGTTCTATGTAGCATTCAAATGTAGCATTCACGGGGTGAATTTTCCCATTCTGCCCACCACAGGAATCATAGCGGGCAAAGGGCAGACCATGAAAAGGTCCATTGACCTTGGGTGGAATTTTCCAGTTTCAAGACGAGTGCGGTCGGAAAATCCCGTCCACTGTTGGATTCCCAAATGGAAAATTTAGTCCATGAAAGATGACACATGCTGTGAAATGAAACGTTGAAACATTAAAAAAAAATTTTTTTTTAATAATTTGGTCAGTTTTCCTTACAACAAGGTAAAAGCTACTTTAAAGAAATGAGGAGTAAAGCTCCGTTCGTCATACAGTATCAAAGACTGCATTGTTTTCCCTTTCCTTCCTCAGCCTAAAATAAAGTGTCGGCAATACTTGCTGATTGCTACCAACAGTCCTATAATCGAAGCAAAGTCATCTGGACTGATTCAAACTTCCATTGAGCATGAGATTGTCAGTCTTAGATCCTGCCTTATGTTGCGCTGGTTGTGAGAGTGGGACGGATCAACCTACAACAAGCAGTCTGGTCGGTGCAATTGGAGCTGCTCCTTCATCTACCCACTGGGAGAAGTGTTGGATGCCGGATTTACATTCTGCCATCATCAGCTTCCCCTTCCTCCTCCAAACAATTCGGGTGGTAAGGTTCATTCCCCAGCAGAAGCCAGGAGCTAAATGTAACGCCTTGTTGTGTCGTGCTTAAAAAAATAAATCTGCCTGCGCAAGTGTAGTTTTTGCCAATGGGTCTTTTCCTCCCACTGTGTTGTTTGAAGTTTTATTTAATCTGCAGCACGATTAGAGAATGCTTGGTATAGCCATCAGTGTTACATTTACTTTTTTCCATCCCTTATGAGTTTCCAAATGGTTTGTACATCCGTTATTTTCTTGCTCTTCCATCTTCAGGTGGAAAAGCCTCTTTAAGCTCCAATGCATTGAATAAGGCTGTTTCTAGCTCATCATCTGTTAAAAGCTCTGGTTTGACTGCACAGCGAAACAGATTAAAGTGACCTATTTAATACATACTGGGTGGCAGGAAGGCTGTTGATCTGGTGCCTCATTCAGTGATGTTAACTGCATGTGTGTAAGCTCCAGCTATAATTGTAACTGTTTTGTCACCTATATTTACAGGTACAAATCATATACCTAGACACACAAATATTGGGATAAGAGTCTTCAAAGCTTTTGGTTTTGTGTCCTTGCTCTTTGGATCACTTCTGCTGCAGCTTTGCTGACTATTGCACAGGATGGTAGTCTAGTCAGATGCTTTCTCACTAGATCGAATACAACAGTAATGGACGATTTGTGATGGAGTTGATGCTGCTTTCATTTTGCATCCATCCACCTTTGTTCTAATGTTTAGCTCTGCTGTCAGCTATGTACCATAGCTTTGAAACTGCATGGTTACAAAGAATTACTTATTCAATTCAAGCCCTGAAGCAGACTGTCAGACCAAACGGTCTGTGTTGGTCATTACACTCTACACGAGCCTCCCTTACCCTACTTTATCTCTCCCTACCAGCACCTACTTTGTTTCCTCTGTCCCTCATGCACCTATCTAGCTTCCCCTTAAATAGATCTGTGCGATTTGTCTTACTTACTCCACGTGACAGCATATTCCACAATGTTATCACTCTCTGGGTATAGAGATTGATCCCAAATTCCTTATTGGACTTATCAGTGACTATCTTAAATTTATGGCCCCTAGTTTTGGATGCCCCTAGTTCCTTTCTATTCTTGATACTGGGCACTATTTATGGCATGTATCTCGCTGTGTGCTTACAGTCTCCTCACTCACCCCTTGCCTTTCAAGGGAAATGTAGTAATTGAGGCAGATTATACTTTCCTGCAATAATCAGCTAAATAGAAGAAAATAACTAGTCTCACACTTGTGAAGCTTAATATAGAAACGCAATATAGAAAGCATTGCATTTATGTTGTGCCTTTCACGAACTCGGGACATTTCATGGACGGTCATTATAATAATGCAGAAAATGAGGCAGCCACATTGAATAAATAAATGGCCCATAAACAACAATGTGGTCATGATCAAATGATCTGTTTGTTTTTGTGATGTTGATTGAGGGATAAATATTGCCCAGGACACTGAGGATGACATCCTTGGGTTACTTCTTCAAACTTTGCCATGTGATTCCTGAGAGGGAATATTGAGTCAATGGTTGAGCCTAAGTACTGAGATGTGATTTGAAGCACAAAGGTGCATTGAAGTGTATAAATTGTCATGAAGATGTGCTTTATGCCAAATGGTTTTTAATCCACTGGCTGGAAACCTGAAATGCAGTTTTAAAAATAAACTTTTTAAAAACACAGAAGAAAAAGTGACTTGAACTCACAGTCCAAGATGGCTAACCCCAATTTGCATTACTATACATTCCACATTCAAATTCATTCATTCATCAAAAACAATGACTTGTGGGAATGTGAAGGACTCACATCTCCTGTTTCATTAGCAAGGCCACTGTGGCAATCACTTAAGGTACTCAACTGTTGGAGATTGACCATTAAGACTTGCTTGGACAATGTGGCTAAGTTGGCTTCCAGGCATGAGTTAGTCATGATGTCTTTGGAATACATGGACGATGCGTTTTTATGAATTCCTCAGCAGTTGGAGAAGGAAGGTCACATGACAAGCCAACCCTTTGTATGTTTTTGGCACATGTTTTTGCAGCAGAACTGTTGACAAGTAAATTAGGGAGATGACAGAAGTGGAGTCCCCCCATTTTTCTTCAACCCACCTTGTAAGCTTCAAGCCATGTTTTCTGACAGTGATCATCCTGTTGCAGACAGAGGTTTCTTAAAACAATCCAACCCAATACTACCGTCTCTCAACAAACAACCAACTCCATTGTCTACATTTTAAATTGGAATTACTGAGACCAGCCAATTCAACTTGACGCCAGCCACCTCACCAAACTACAGGCTGTGGCTAGCATTTTTCGAATGGGGGAGTTTCTCTTCCTGCCATCTGAGGACTCGGATACTGGCTGACCTGTAGCCATTTAACTCCCCAAGTTGCATCCATTGCTGGTGGCAGGACTTATGCCCCTTCGCCAGGAGGAAGTCCCACCTTAGAGCATTGCTGGCCAATCTGATTGGCTGAAAGCTCTATCGTCCCAGCAGCAGTAGACAGGACTGGGACTGCAAGCAGTGCTGAGACTAAGGCCAGAATTTTACCAGCATGCCCGTGAGGCTCGGAGAACAGCATTCTCTGTTGGCTTCGGGCGGGATCACACGAACCTCGGGCAGACATGCTGGTAAAATTTCACTGTAAGCCTTGGCAATCCAGGATCAGGTAAGTTTTGGAGGGTCTCAGAGAGGGCAGGTGAGGCTTGGGGTTATGGGCAGAAGGGGATGGGCGGGTGGGATTGGTGGAGAGACCAGTGAGGGAGGAAGAACCAGCAGGGTTCAGACCTTTTAGGAGTGACCTGATATTGAAAGGAGATGTGCCCCCCACCTTCCTGCCAGAGGCATGAACAGGGTTACTTCCCCCCCCCCCCCCGAACTACTCCTGCAGGAATATTGAGGATGAGTGGGAAACGACCCTTGAGCAGCCATTAATTACCCACTTGGGGTCCTCAATTTGGGCAGGGGCTGAGCACTGGGCCAAGCCCTGGCCCATCGAGTGTGTATTTTGTATGCTGTGTGTGCGTTTTGTTATTTTACTTAGTTTTGTTGTCCTTAACTGATCTAACTTTCTTTGTTCAACTCAAGAAAGGCTACCCTACTGATTCTTTTATGTTCACAATGTGTAAATAATTAAGCTCTCGGGAAATTGGCAAAGGTATGTGCTTTTGAAGAAAGATCCTCGTTGTGGTCAAATGAGGAGAGGGCAAGGAGGGAAGCCTTTTATCCCCTTCTTCACCTGGTTGTAACACAGCAGTTCAATGTTGGTTGTAACGCTGGCTTCAGGTACATGGGTCTTTTACCTTTATACATCAAGCACAGCTGCTTTAGCAAACTGTGATTCAGATTGATTTTTGGAATGGGCAAATGCGTGCAACTGAGGTTTTGTCTCTGAGCAACTCACCACTGACTCACATTTTCTCTCGTAGGACGCTTACTCTGCCCGAGTACCGTGGATGAACATTTCCATTGTCTGGAGGAGGATCATTACAAATTCTGTTGTGTAACCAGTTGGCTGCTTGCCTCAGCCTTTCTTAAAAAAATACATTCAACTTCGGTCTATTGGAGACAAAGTTTTGAGCCTCTACGCTTAAACAATACACACACTGCCATCGCTGATGTATCTTGTACAGTTATTTCCATTTCAAATAAAAGCATTCATAAAAAAGGCTTTCATCCATTCCAACTGCAATGCTAATCTTTCTTGGCATTTTACTGAGTGGGTTTTAGAGACTTTAAGATCTAAAGGGTAAAGATTCTGATAAACTTCTCCTTGGTGCAGACCAGGAGCCCACACCTCACCTCTGGCTTGTGTCTCTCTGCTCACTCTATTTTAGCTGAGGGATTTTCCCGAAGTGTCAGGCTTTGACTCAAAACCGGCATGTGGTTCTCCAGCTACAAAGCATGGTTTTTTAGTCCAGATCTTCAGCCTCTCTGGGGAAACTAAATCAACAGGCAGGAATTACTCCATCACTGTGGCGGGGCCTGATTGAACCAGCAAGACTGTCTCCATGGAGATCGGGGTGCCATTTATAAAGGGTGTCTCAACCCCATCCCCCTTGCAGGCATCAGGGTGACCCCTCCACCTCCCCCTCCCCACCCCCCCGACCCCGGCCACCTCCCACCACCGCCATCTCGGGGGCACTCTCCCCGCCTCTCAGACATCAGCTCTCCCCAACACACACAAAGGAAACCCCTTATATGGGGGTCATAGTGTCTATGGAGCACAGATTTATGTTTGTTTTGTATCACAGCTGCATTTAAAGGGGTGGTGTGGCAGTATTCAGGATTGGAGTAAATCAAGTATTTTAGCAAGCGAGAAATCTCGCTCTGAACTCGGATGAATGATATTGGTAATCTGCTAATAGTTTGTTCTTTCCTCAAAAAGTTAACAAACAAAAAGGAATAAATCTGCATTGATATAGATCCTCAAAATACTCCAAATGCTTCACAAACAATGAATGTTTTCAAAGTGCAGGGATGGTTGTAGGCAAATGTGGAAAGATATTTTATGCCTGACATTATCCTTAAAAACCACATTGGGAATAATAATAACATGAATATTTATGTAGTGTTAGTTAAGAGAACAGTTGTCTTCTAATAGAGTCTTGTGATCTCTAATGTCCACCTCAACAAAAGGGGGGGTGGTTGTGCAGTTGGGTTTGAATCATAACATAGCACCCAATTTTGGGAGTTTTGATTGGACAACTTTGAAAATGCGCATATAAATTGTATGTTGGCCTCTTATACAATGATGTCTCCAAACAAAGTATTTAAACTTGTCTTTATCGGATGGCACTCTTTGCAGTGATCTTTTTTGACAGTTACTAAATAGACTTCAAGAGAACTTGGATAAATTGGAGACGTGATGGATCCATCATTGATAACAACATGAGATAGGTGACATTGTGGTTCAGTCTGTTTTATTGTATGAACCATTTTTTGTGGCAGGTAAGAATTTATATAAAACTTTTCATGGAATAAGATCTTTACCAGATCCAGCTTGGGTCCTGTGTTATTTGCTGCATCCTATTTCCATAATTAGTTAGCTGATGATCTAATCATTTTCCTATATGTTGCACTGATCAATCCGTGTCATTGAGGGACAAATAATTACACTAAAGATTTTTTTTGCAATAAACACATACGAGACTTGTTCCTGAATGGATTGACAATTAAAAGGTAATGGAAAATATTAGATGTATTGCAAACAAAGCAAGTTCTTTATGGAACTAATTGTAAAGAATGATGTCTAGAATATACTTGGCTCTCTACACACCGTAGTTAACAATACCCCCTGAAGAACTGTCTCACACAACAGCTCTAAGTCTTTACTTTCAATTTATTCCAGCAAGAAACAATGTCCTATTGTTCCCAGTGATGAATGCCTGCTTTGTCGCATTTTCAAGTGCTTGCTCTTTTTAAATTCAGAAGCTTCACATGTTTTGATTTCTTAAGACAATAGATTCCATCTTCAATTCACACATTAGTTTAAATGGCAATTGTGTTAGACATTGCATTAAAACATTCATTCAACGCTGTGATAATGAGCAGTATGCTGCTGACTAATACTTCAATGTAACTGAAATTCACTTCTGTTCTTACAGGTTACTATTAACATACGTCACTGCTTAAAAGTCCCTTTTTCCCATGCCATGTCTGGGAAAGGGAATACAGGAAGAGGGAAACCACACACAAGCAATTTATTCATTTTGCCAATTTCTTTCTCCTCTTCTTTGGCAAGGTGTAAGGTGTGGGATTTTACTGCTGTCTGGTTTTGTGATACCTGTCCCAAGTGCCCATTCTGCATGTGGTGATTGGCACACTGAGTGAGTGTTTCAACCACAGAGGAAAAGACTGCTGAGGGCAATCCTGTCTTGTTCAATATCCACAATCATGGACTAACTACTAGGGTTTATTGGAAGCTGATCCAGAGTGGACAATTCTGCATAATTGGCTACTCCAGCCCCAAAAGACTAAAGCTAACTCTAACCATTACTAACCAAAACTCCATTAATGGGGATTATTCCCCGATTCCCATCTCCCCAGAGTGCTCCAGGACTATTAATGGGAAGGATTCAAGTGACCATACGACATCAACATTTAGGGCGGCACGGTGGCATAGTGGTTAGCATTGCTGCTTCGCAGCGCCAGGGACCCAGATTCAATTCTGGCCTTCGGTGACTGTCAGTTTGGAGTTTAAACATTCTCTCTGCATCTGCGTGGGTTTCCTGTGGGTGCTCCGGTTTCCTCCCACGGGTTAGGTTGATTGGCCATGATAAATTTACCCTTAGTGACAGGGGGATTAGCAATGTGATTACATTGGGATACAAAGATAGGGCCTGGGTGGGATTGTTATTAGTGCAGGCTCAATGGGCTGAATGGCCTCCTTCTGCACTGTGGGAATTGTATGGTTGTATGATCATTGCTTTATGCCATGCTACTAAACCTACTCTCACTTCTGATTACTAAGTGTGGGTCTGATCATTTAGCCTTGCAAAGCTTCGTGTTTCCTTTAATCTGGATGAAGAAATAGGTCAGCATTTGTGCCCCAAGTGATAAGTTCAAAATTGAGCTTTGTCTGTAAGTAATACTTAGCTATAAAAATAGCTTTGTCAGACCTGTTTCTGTTTTAAACATAAGAAACTTATGTTTAAAACAGGTGTCTAAAAACTCACGATAAATCCCACCAATGGATTTTTGTTTGCAAGAACTGAGATTTAATAAGAGGATGAAGCGTTCTATTTTCATGTGTGGTAAGTTTTTTTTAAATGTTCAATTCAAGGGTGAAAATGGAAAGATGTAATATAAAGAAGGTACCCTGTAATGATGCTTCAAAGGTTTTGTATATGAAAAAGCATTCCTCGTTAGTAACATATTGCACTGGAAACCAAAATACCAGATGTTGCATGATGTGCCAGATGTTTTTCTTTGAAAATTCAAGAATTTTGACAGAGTGGCAATTGGTGGCACAACTCAGGCACAAAGGCGTGGTTTTTTAGATTACTACACAGATTTAGACAACCTATAAACTGATGGCATCCTAATTTCGACAAGTGCTTGTTTCTATCTTACTTTCCTCATCTATTGCTGTTCTTTCCTGTGTTTGGGGATGCGAGTGGTTGTCATAATCGCATGGTCATGTGAGACTTCTGGGGATGGTTGTTACTGCCCTTTTATGGGTTGCCCCATACTCAGCGTTATGAGCCACTTCCAATGGTGACTATAAACCAACGATTATAAAAGCAGAAAGTGCTGGAAAGACTCAGCATGTCTGGCAATATCTGCGGTGAGAGAAACAGAGTTAACGTTTTGAATCCAATATGACTCTTCCAAAGAATCATATTGGACGCAAAATGTTAACTCTCGTCTCTCCATAGTCTTTCTGCTTTTATTTCCAATCTCCAACATCTGCAGTATTTAGATTTCTTGTTTATATGGTAGAACAAGTGAATTTTCAGCAGAAGAGCGAGAACCCCAAGGGACAACGGCTGTTTATGCTGGGGCTCCTTCAGGAAAAGGATTTGTATTTCCTTTAAGTATGCACGAGGAAGGCAACAGGAAGCTACCTCCTGTTTCTTTCCCCATTGCTCGTTGAGATTTGAAATGGGAGGCTCTTCTGAGCAACTCAAGAGGAAAGCACAAGTTGTGGAGTAATGAGCAGAGGACCTATCCTCAGCAGGTCACTACCACATCACGAGTAGGGGATTCCATTTCATTCTCATTGTTCATTGTATCTCTTTTCCCTCCACCCAACTCTTTTTTTCCCCCTCTCATTCTCACTTGTCTCTCCCCTCCCTTGCCTTTTCATCCTCTGCCCGCACCCAACCCTCACCACCTTCCAATGTCTTCTCCAGAATTGGCCTTTTTGAATCATTGGTTTTCTTCCTCTTCCTGTTCCAGGTACTGTGTTAAAAGACTTTGTATCATTTTGTCACATGTGGGGCACTATAGACGAGCAATCTGTCCTACAAATGAGCTAGTTGAGAATGATGAAGCCAAGTGTTCAGCTGAGAGCTGAATGAAGAACAAAATGATCCAGCCGTACATCCCTAAAACACGTTTGCCTCCTTTACAGTTTTCTGGACAAAATTACTTCCTGCCAGCATTGTAGCAAATTGGTGAGGATTGAAATAAAGAAACACTATGACTTACAAAGATTTACAATGAAAATCAAAACAGTCCTATCAGGTCTTTATTCAATTTACTCTGAAGGCAACTAATACGGAAGAGTAAAAACTTACATTGAAAAAAAAACCCTTTTCCATTATTTTCACAGTTGTTTACAGGCTCATTTCACTTGGTTCCGTTATCTGGTTTCATTCCACATGCAGCCTATCTTTTCCTTTGATTTCTGAAAGGAGAAATAAAGAGAAGTTTAGCAGAGGAATCGACGTTTCAGTGATTAGCACCTTTCAGCGTGTTGTATTAAAAGCATATCTGCAATTAATTTGTTTTAAAATGGCTGCAAATCTGTGTTCCCATTCCAAGTAGTCAGTGAATGCTATCAATTACTGAAAAAAATTCTGGGTGGGATTCTCCGGAGGCAGAGTCGCTTTGCCAATGGCTGCTAGCAGGACAGAGTCATAGAGATTTACAGCAATGGAAACAGGCCCTTCGGCCCAACTTGTCCCATGCTGCCCAGCTTTTACCATTTAAGCTAGTCCCAGTTGCTGGCGTTTGGCCCATATCCCTCGATACCAATCTTACACATGTAACGGTCTAAATGCTTTTTAAAAGACAAAATTGTACCCGCAGTCCCACCGATATCTACAGCGTTTTGCATGACTCGCTGGTCCTGCCACCAGGGAACCCACCGCAAGGGGGCCAGGGGTCGTCTTCGGCAGGATCAGAAGATCCCACATGTGGGGAGGGCTGAAAAATCCTGCCCTCTGTGTTACTTCAAGAACACAGTAAGAAGTTTAACAACACCAGGTTAAAGTCCAACAGGTTTATTTGGTAGCAAAAGCCACACAAGCTTTCGAGGCTCTGAGCCCCTTCTTCAGGTGAGCCCCTTCTCTCACCTGAAGAAGGGGCTCAGAGCCTCGAAAGCTTGTGTGGCTTTTGCTACCAAATAAACCTGTTGGACTTTAACCTGGTGTTGTTAAACTTCTTACTGTGTTTACCCCAGTCCAACGCCGGCATCTCCACATCATTACTTCAAGAAGCCAGGAGTGGCACATTTTTTGCACATTGGTGTTTTAGGCTTTCCTACCATTATGCTGCCCAGATATCTGATATGATCATCCTGAGATATGGCGAATAAAACTGACAATTATGATCCTAAAGTACTCAGCCAACCAGAAACAATCCTACTATATGTCTTCATGGCGGCACGGTGGCACAATGGTTAGCACTGCTGCCTCACTGTGCGAGGGACCCGGGTTCAATACCAGCCTCGGGTCACTGTCTGTGTGGAGTTTGCACATTCTCACCGTGTCTGCGTGGGTTTGCTCCGGTTTCCTCCCACAGTCCAAAGATGTACGGGTTAGGTTGATTGGCCATGCTAAATTGCCCCTTAGTGTCAGGGGGATTAGTAGCATTAATATGTGGGGTTACAGGAATAGGGTCTGGGTGGGATTGTCAGTGCAGACTCAATGGGCCGAATGGCCCTGTTCTGCACTGTAGGGATTTTAGGATTCTATTCTATGATTCGTAAGGTGGCAAGGGAACAAGAGACAGAGACTGGGCCATCTCTGCTTGCAGGATTATGTTGCATTTCCCACTATTAAATTTCCCATTCTATGTGGGAAATTTCAGACTTTTGAGTTTACCCGGACAGATATGTATTTTTTTAAGTCGAATTTTATCTTTCTACCTGATGTGAAAACTTTTCACAATTCTCTCAAAATATCCACAATAATCCTGAACCTCCCCCCACAATCACAGTCAATATTTCAACAGATATTCTAATGAGTTGCTGAGTTTTTTTATTCCTTGTTGGCTGATTGTTTCAAGTTCAGGTTTTCAGGTTTTATCAGAATTTTTAAAAAATAGCAAATGGCTCTGGTAAAAATCTTCCATGTTGTTTAGTCACACCATTTCTTTCACAAGCTTACTGAGAAACCAACTGCAGAAAGATGGTTAAAATCGATTGGTCTGTTTTTCAGGATTAAAGTAACATCTCTGTGGTTAGTTATTAGGGTGTGGCATTGTGGGCCAACGCACAGCACATGGACTGCAGTGAATCAAAAAGGCAGCTCACCACCACCTTCTCAAGGGATGGTCAATAAATGCCGGCCAGCCAGCGACGCCCATGTCCCACGAATGAATAGAAAAAAAGTCAAGGTGGTTCCACTCATTGGATTTGGATACAGGAGATGTGTTTATCCACTTTTGAAAATTGGCTGCTTATCACAGATATCAGCTCCCAACAACCAAGGCAAGTAATAGTTCGATAGGTTTAAATCAATGTGTGTTTTGTTGCTCATTGATTCATTTGGAGTTCTGGTCACCTCACTATAAGAAGGACTTGGAAGCATTGGAAAGAGTGCAAAGGAGATTTACCAGGATGCTGCCTGGTTTGGAGGGTAGGTCTTCTGAGGAAAGGTTGAGGGAACTAAGGCTTTTCTCTTCAGAGTGGAGGAGGATGAGAGGCGACTTAATAGAGGTTTATAAGATGATGAGGGGGATAGATAGAGTGGACGTTCGAGACTATTTCCTCAGGTGGATGTAGCTGTTACTAGGGGGCATAACTATAAGATTCACGGTGGGAGATATAGGAGGGATGTCCGAAGTAGGTTCTTTACTCAGAGAATGGTTGGGGTGTGGAATGGACTGCCTGCTGTGATAGTGGAGTCGGACACTTTAGGAACTTTCAAGCGGTTATTGGATAGGCACATGGAGCACACCAGAATGATAGGGAGTGGGATAGCTTGATCTTGGTTTCGGACAAAGCTCGGCACAACATTGAGGGCCGAAGGGCCTGTACTGTGCTGCACTGTTCTATGTTCTAATACTTGACGCAAATACAATTTATTCAAATAACCCTACTTGCTCGTCTATCTTGACCTGTAAGAACAAAACTGCCCTAATGCTGATATTGCTGTCTGTCAGGCTCTGTATTTTCTATCGCTATCCTATTCGCTCCCTATGCAGCCAAATCCTAACGCAGTATCTATTTGGAATTCTAATCTATGTCATATTCATTAAATCTAACCACAAAACTATTGTCCTGTTCGTCCTAAGGATGTTAGGAAACAACTACTGAAACGCTGTGATAAATTGATGGGATTAGAATCCTCCGGAACATGTTGTCACATCAATGAAAAGTCATTGTGTTAGTTTGCTTTGTTTCACAAAAGATGTTCATGACACTGTGCAGTGAAAGTTATTTTTTTCTTCTCAATATTTTTATTGAAAATATCGAGGTAGCATGATGCTGAGATCAGGATCAGAAATTCTACACTATTTTCAGTGAATGTATGGTATTACAGCCATGCAGGGTGCACGGTGGCACAATTGTTAGCACTGCCTCGCAGCACCAGGCACCTGGGTTCGATTCCTGGCATGGGTCAATGTCTCTGTGGAGTTTGCACATTCTCCCCGTATCTGTGTGGGTTTCCACCCACAGTCCAAAGATGTGCAGGTTAGGTAGATTGCCCATGGTAAGTTGCCTCTTAGTGTCCCAAGATGTGCAGGTTAGGGGGATTAGCGGGATAAATATACGGGGTTGCGGGGATAGGATAGGCGGTGGGCCTGGGTAAGAAGCTCTGTTAGAGAGTCAGTGCAGACTCAATGGCCCAAATGGCCTTCCTCTGCACTGTATGGGATCTAATGGCAGGATTTTACAGCCTAGCCCATCCCGGAAACGTAAAGTCCTGCCCGAGGTCAACAGACCTTTGCCTGCTACGATTCCCGTGTCAGGTGGGACAGTAAAATTCCGGCTGATGACTCTATGGGACTCTATGATTCAAGGGAGGGAAAGAATTGAAGTCCACAGCTTTCTTAGTTCTATCCAGTGGAGAATGTATAACTTCACCAAAGAGGATATCTTCCATGTTTAGGTTACTTTTTTCCAGACAGGAAAGGTCATAATTGTTTTCCTGCTAGGGCTCCAGTTAAAATTGTATAGGAGATCCTACTGATGTAAAAGTTGGATAGATCACAGTGGCCCCAGCCTGGTCTCAGCAAGCGCTTCCTCTACCTGCAAAATGTTGGAGCGGAACATCGCAGTCAGGCTTTGAGAAGGTAGGTATCATGCTCACTCCTAACTGCCCACCTGTCAGGTGGGTAGGAGTAAAATTCAACCCCTCCCCTTTGAGACTTTATACTGAGGATATGGATCAAAGGTCCCAATTACTCACCCTAGTGTGATTGAAGTTGCAATGCTGCACAAGGTGCAAACAAGATCTGACTGTAATGATAAATTACTGAAGCTAAGCCAGTGGTGACTCATTTTAGGAAAGGTTCAAATAGCAGAAGGCACAGCAGATGTATTCTCTGCAGACTCTTGTGCATGTGCCTGTTCCCAGAGACCTCTTTTGCTCCTTTGGAACCACGACAGCGCTCAGGTGCTGGGACTGACAGCCAAGGCAAGCTGCATGGCCTCAGGGATGTACTGGCTCCACACGGGCAGCACTCCAGAGGCACTTCAAGCAAACCCGAGACAGTGTGTCTGCAGCAAAATAAAAAACAGCAACAAGGGGCTCAGCTGCAGCCGATACCATCAAACACTGACTGTCTACAGCCCGGAGTCATTTACTAGGTGTGGGATTGCTGCAGATTGAAAATGGAGACTCGCGGAAGTTTCAAGTGTCTGTGGCTTGCTGCTTTTGATAATTTTAGACCCCCTTAGTTGATCCATTCTTAGCTAATGACATTAAACTTTTGATGGTTTCAGTTTCCAACTGTGCCTTGTCCCACTTCCTGTACTACATTAAGACAGTTACTGGTTTCAGATAACCTAAACCCTGCTACAATGATGAGAACAGATTAAAGCCATAGATTTATGAGTGGATTTAATCCAAATAGATGCGCAGCATTTACAGCTTTACAATGGGATTTCTATTTGGTCCTAAAGTGAAAAGCAGGGTTAGAAAGGCGAGAAGTATAATGATTTTCTAAGGGTACAGACATAGCTGCACTCTTTCCACTATTCCTTAGATTTGATTTACGAGCCTCACAATGCACCGTGACTTACTTTTGAAAATGATGAATGACACCAAAACAAAAAAAAAAGAAATTGTTGAGAAGAAATAATCAGTTGGTGACACAAATAGGATCACTCTCTCGCCTAGATTGTTTAAAACAAAATTAAGCAACCAATCTCCTTTAGAAGGAGCATGTCTGGATAATTCTGCCTTGGTTCAAGTAGCTCTCAGATAGAATTGGAAGGAACAATTTTAAGGTTGCCAAAAAGCAATAAGTCAATGAGAATGGCCAATGTCTGAACATTCTGGACAGGAGAGAGGCAATAGAGATGTTCTAGCTGCAGTTTAAGTCACAGGGGACACTGCTGAGAACAGTCTCTGTGGGTTTCGGCAAGCTTGCTCCTTTACCAATGATGCAGAATGAAAGTCCAAATTAATTTATCCACTTTTCCCCAATGTGTTAAGTATGTAATTCAGCTGAGAGATGTTCTTGTTACAGAAATACTGCCACTCAGTGAATTCCCTTTCAAGATACTGTACTCGATACTGTTGTACACCGTTACTCAGTGAATTCCATTGGCAACAGCAGAATTCATTGACTATTATCGACAGTTGAACCAAGAGGAAATAGCAACAATGCAAAAAATTGGGACAGTCATTGAACTGAAATCTGCTTTAATGGATACTCTTCCGCATCAGCTATCACCTGAGACTGTTTTAGGAACTGAACCATATCTGGGAAACCCAAGTTTCTTGTTGCCATATCTAAGAAGAATTGGCTCCCTTTCATTGAATGATAGAGATGATGAAATGCGGCAGAGAACCTAAGAGTGCAGGGACGATCAATTCTGCTGCTACAGTTGGTGTCGCATTCACTGCAACTGAGAAGATTAAGGGCTGATGTAATCAAAGTGCTCAAGACAATGAGCTGTGGAAGGTTACTTCCGGGAGTTGGTGATTCAGCATGGAGCAGTTTTTAAATTAGGATTAGTATTCAAAGCAAAAACAGGAAGGGTAAAAACATTTTTTCATGTAATGACTTATTAGCATATAAAAAGCACTATAGATACTGAGGCAATCACAACATTTAGGAAGGAATTGGATAAATACTTCTTATGAGTTTCTGGGGAAAGAATAAAAATAAGTTTTGGGTAATTAGCTGCATTATACAACACACTGGGCTGAGTGATAGGCATCCGTACTTTAATTTCTGATTCCTTTCTGAAAGCATTGGTGGCGAAATTGCAGTGCGCAGCAGAAGTGGATGAATCTGTATCAGATTCCTTTGTTCAAAAGTTCAATTAGAATATCTGTTAAACTAGGTGATGTATTAATCTCCGGGTTCATTTTTTTGGGACAGCTAGATATTTGTTCTGCAAGAGTAGATCATAGGATCCCTACAGTGCAGAAGTGGCCTTTTGGCCCATCGAATCTGCACCAACCCCCTGACAGAGCAATTTACCAGGCCTTCTATCCCGCCCATCCTGTTAACCCCACACATTTCCCATGGCCAATCCACCTAATCTGCACATCTTTGATCTGAGGGAGGAAACTGGAGCACCCGGAGGAATCCCACGCAGACACGGGGAGAACATGCAAATTCCGCACAGACAGCTACCCAAGGCCAGAATTGAACCTGGGTCCCTAGCGCTGTGAGGCAGCAATACTGTGCCACTGTGTCTCCCAGATCACCTGGGAGAATGTATTTTGTGTTAATGTAAAGTGCACAACGTTGGTCTTGTAGGACCTATATTCAAATCTATTCGAGACTAAAAGCCTCCTCTCTAAGCTTACTCTTGTAAGAGATAAGTTTGGTTAGTCTTGAGCACTCCCAGTGTGCAGGAGTCCACAACACAAAGATGCCTCTGATTTAAAATTAAAGGCATTGTCATTGAATTAGATTTGAAGATAGTTGGAAATAGGACACAACATGAAATATTTATGTAGCAGAGCTGAAGGTAGTTGGTGCTGAGGAACACCTCTGTGATGAAGGGTAGAGTTTTGTTAACTGAATTAAACCTAACCCAGGAGTGGAATTAGCTTAACATTGGCAATGGGTGTCTCAAACAGGATCCCCATGCTACAGGAGAGAGGAGTGTATATTTGTACACCCATTGATTATTGTCAGAAAGGCAGTACAGTCCTGTCTCTTATTCAGCAGTTTGGGTCAGGTTCTGGTGCATAATGAAAATGTTCAAAGCAGCAAATTGGTAGTTTATCAGACAAACATTTTTTTAACAAGCAAAGATAGGAATTTAAAAATAGCTCTAGGTCAGTTACTATAGTTCAGGGCCATAATTACGCTTAGTATTGGTCATTTATGCTGATGGATTGGTAGTTACATGATGATAATGTGGACTTTTAAAGGAACATTATGTAGAAGAGTTTTTTATTGAGTATTGTATATATCATGGCAAGCTGTGGAACATGACTTGTACTCCACTGTGAGGCTAACTACATTTCGCCTACAAAAAATACATTTTATTTCATAGTGAATGAATAGACCTTTGACTACAGAAATTAAGGTACTTTCTGAAACTTGTATTCTCTTATTTCCCCCCTGTTCTGAGCCTCTATGTTGCTTTGGACCAGGAGTCATGAGAATCAGTGAGTCCTGTCTGAGCCCTGACTAATGGGAATATAATATCTGATATCTAATGGGAACCATGCAGAGGGGAAAAAAAAGGTTTCACGTTGAAGCTTTTGTTGTGTGTTCAAAGGTTGGGATATGGCCCCAATGTAACAGCCTCGCCGGAAAACTGGCAAAGCTCTCCACACATGCGTATGGTTGGATTACAGCCACAAGTAGCAACCAGGCACCACGCAATGAATCAAAAGCCTAACTACTGTGCTACTGGCACGTTGTGCTGGGATTGCCTCACTTCATTGGGAGAGTTGTTGGCTAGCCTTAACATCTAGAAATAGCCCATCCTCAAATTACCTCCTGGCCACTGGCGTACACTGCTGCCACAATGGATCTTTTCTGAAGGTTTAAACCATTGTCATATGAATTCTCCCACAGGTTAAGCCAAAGTGATTACAGCACTTCACATCTGTATCATTGGTTGAGCCAGCCAAAAGGCCCTCCCCGCTGAATATCAGAGAACACAGCAAATACTTGAGTTAATAATAACTATGAAAATTCAACATATTAATATTTTGTAGTATCTACAGCAAAAGTCAGGCCATTCAGCCCATCAGAATTACACAGATGCATAATGCTCCACTCGGTTCCTCTCCCACTTTATCTCACCACATTTTGGGAAAATATTTGTTCCCAAACATTCGCTTTCTTTAAAGTTTATTTCTTTTGTGTCACAAGTAAGCTTACATCAACACTACAATGAAATTACTGTGAAAATCCCCTAGTCGCCAGCCACATTCCAGCGCCTGTTCAGATACACTGAGGGAGAATTTAGCATGGCCAATGCACCTGACCAGCATGTCTTTCAGTCTGTGGGAGGAAACCAGAGCACCCACGCAGACACAAGGAGAATGTGCAGACCTCACACAGACAGTGACCCAAGCCAGGAATTGAACCAGAGTCCCTGGCATTGTCCTTGGCATTGTAACACTGTGCCACCATGCCGCTTGTGCAAATGAAGAACAATTTTCTGTGTGTACTCAGACATGGTGCACACCATTCCAATCACTCTGTAAGTGTTTGCTCCTGTATAATAAATAGATGCAAGTTAAGCCTCCATCAGTTTTAGCACTTGGTGCAACTTGATGAGGACTTGTCTACCTCTCTGCAATTTTGATTTGGATTGGTTTTATCTCTCCCTCTGGAGTTTGTTTTTAATCTGCTGGCAGACTAAACTTCCTCACACATCTAAATTAGACAGATTGTATGACTGATGACTTTGTGCATCTTAGTTCAGCCTTATTCACATTTTAATATATTTAATGATGTGCAGGAGAGCCTGGGCTGCTGAGAGAATGTGAAGATCGTTGACTGAATTGATGCAGTCTAATTGTTAACAATGGTGAGAAATTCAAATCCCAGGAACCAAGTTCTAGTCAGAATAAGTAAGCAACTCAGGCAGAATTACTTGTCAAGTTCCCACAGAAAGCTGTTGAAATAAATGATATATATTGTACATGGATTCAAGATTAGATTTATATATTTTTTAATTCTTTCATGTGGGCGTTGCCGGCTGGGCCAGCATTTGTTGTCCATCCCTAATTGCCCTTGAAATGAAAGGCTTGCTGGGCCATTTCAGAGGGCAGTTAAGAGTCAACAACATTGCTGTGGGTCTGGAGTCACATGTAAGCCAGACCATGTAAGGATGGCAGATTTCCTTCCCTAAAGGGCATTAGTAAACCAGATGGGTTTATTTTACAACATTCTACAATGGTTTCACGATCATCATTTAGATTCTTAATTCCAGATTGTTTTGTAATTCCACCATCTGCTGCAGTGGGATTTGAACCTGGGTCCCCAGAACATTACCTTGGGTCTCTGGACTAGCAATCCAACTACTGTACCACCACCTCCCTGTTTGGCGAAGGAAGGTGTGGGAGTGTTTGATGCCAAGGCAGATACATGAAGGATTGTAATTTTTTTTGAAATAAAACAGGTTTGATTGACCATAAAGATCATTCTCTGTTCCTGAAAGTTTCTGGGGATTTATCTCTGGGCAGATCCTCTGTCTGGTCTATTTAGAGGGAGAGTGATGTGGGCCGGCTGTGCCACTTCTCTGGGAACTCCATAGGGCTACTGCCAAAGTTCCTGCATAGAAGTGGGAGAACTCTGACGGTAATTCACTCCCTTGCATTACAAAATTATAAGAGCTTCATTCCAATTCTTGATGGGACGTCACTGTATTCAGTCTAATTTCTGTCTTTACTAAGAAGAGTGCTTTCTAAAAAGCAACTCTCTTACTCACCCTTGATGCTGCACATATTGGGGAAATATTCCCTGGGAGACAGATTGTTGGCCTGTGTTCAAATGCAACATTGAGGTCCTGCTTTCTTGCCGGAAATTTGCAGATCCACACTCTCTTGTATGTCACGCACTGGGATAGTAGATAGAAGATTTGTAAATGTGCATCGGTTTTTTTGAGAACAGGGATAGGGCTGCATGAGTGACAAGACCAATGCAACACCAAACTACGAAGGAATAGAAAATCAAATGAGACAGAATAAGAAAAAGATCTTCAATTGGGTTAAACAAACCTCAGATCAGGCTGTAAGGAGGTAAATAATTTTGAGTTACCAAGAAAACAAAGAGAACTGTAGCCTTTGGCAGCTTTTATCAAAGATATTGTAATTAAGTATCAAGGTGAAGTGTGGTTGACAATAGGTAAAAATGTAATGTTCTGCATTCTTCTAATCCTCTGCCATTTTGACATGATTTTGCATAAATAATAGAAAACGTGAATGGAAAAAACACATAATGATGAAACCTTTTGTTTGCTAAGGTCACCTTTGTAATCGTCTTTTACAAGGCTTTTAAACATTCTTTTAAACTTCTGGTGTTTATTTCTGTCTAAGAGGCCAGGGAGGTGACTTGTTCCAGGAAATCGGTTCAGGGATGACTCTTCTCCTGACTATCCCATTCTTGTGTGCAAGGTATCTGATCTCTGCTTAGTAACGGCTCAGAAGAGATCAGCAGTTCATCGAAGTGGGAATTGGACTTGCATGCCTTTGCTGTGTAGACACTGCAGCGTGATGTATTGCTGTTCTGTCCATGCCCTTTGGGTTCTTAATCCTTTTCTGACACCCAGAGTTAGCATTATTAGTGGCTGGGGCGGTAGCTGTAACCTCCTCCAGCCCTGAAACCCTCCAAGAAGCTTTGGTTTGGTTTGGCCACGTGTATACTCCCAACTTCCCTTTGCCCCACCATTGGCAGCCATGTTTTCAGACATCAGATTCCCTCCCTAAACAATGAGCCTCTCTGTCTCCTCCTTTAAAGACCCTCTTTAAAGCCTACCTCTTCGATTAGCTTTTGGTCACTTGCCCTAATGCCTTCTGCTCTGACTGAATGTCAACTTGTGTCTGATTATTTTCATTCAGTTTCTTTGCTACATTTAGCTCCGTTAAAGGTGCAACATAAGTGTAAGTTGTTGTTGGATAGTACATATGTATTATGACCAGTTGGGCTTTCCTTTTCACATAGGAACGTCCGGTAGTAATTTTTGAGTGAAGAAAAGGTTTTCCTCACAGTGCCTTCTGTAAATCTTCTATTATCACTCAACAGCCACAGAAATATTCACCCCCCACCCCTTCCATTTTGGATGGGTTAGAATTTCAGCATTGCATTGCAGAACCATCCCACCAGAAACATATGTTTCAATCATTCCTCATCCAGATTATGGGAGGAAGTGTATCATGTGTGCACAGTGATGCTTGAGACATATGGAAACCTGACTCCTTAATGGAATATAAAGTTAAAACAGAATGGAGGAATGGGCAGACAAAGGGGGGAATTGATTTATGTATGATGGAGTTACAATATAAAAATGTATGGTTTACATAGATTTGAAAATGTACTAAAATATAATTATTGAGCTATCCCGGAACATCAGGAACTTATTTGAAAACAAGATGAATAACTTTAAGGTTCTATTTCTTGAGATGGAATCAATTTCCTTCTCAGTGTTTTTATCTTTCTTGAGTCCTTGAACCGAAACCTCTTGCTCTGGGATTTCTGTTACTCTCCCATCAAATTAGAACAGGAGATCCTTGCACGATCCATTTGGTCTGCTAAATAAGAGGGTGGCACTGACTACACGTTGAGCTCCTCCACAGCAACTGTTGGTGCCGCTCCGTCGCTGTTCAGCGTACGATGCTGACAGATTGGAATGGGTGGCTTATCAGACTTATTCCCTTTCTGGAAGAATAAAGCTCACCACAGCTGTGCCTCAGAGTGTTGGAAACAAGCAGAAATAGTTCTATTGGTGCTCAGGGCTGTGCTCAGGGCTGCGCACCAAGACTTGCATCCATCTGTTAGCAGTCAGGCAATTAGGTGGCCCCATGTGTCTATACTCTACTTTGAGTATGGCAAATTGTATTAATTATTCCAAGAGTAAGTGCAAGTGAGGTGCAATTAGACATGGACGGGGACACCTAACAGGTGAATCTTTTTTGTTGCACATATTATGACAGCAAATATTCAGTTCTATCCAAGTCGATGGAACTGAAGATCCGGCAGGTTGGATAACGGGTGACCAATACAATATTGCCGCTTCCATGACTTAGCCAAAGTCCAATTTCACTTCTTAGCTTTTGAGAAACAAATCTATCATTGGATGTGCTGTCAAGTAACGCTGCTTATTATTTGCCAGGATCTGTCACAGAGTTGAGCTGACTTTATTTTGCTAAATTCTTATTTAAAAAAGTGGGGCTTGCCAACTGGGGTATATAACTATCAATCAGTCAAGACTTGTGGAAAACACACTTCCCAGACACATTTGGGGGCAATGCAGAATTGGCAGCCCACTTCATATGCTAATGATCTGTCCAATTTGGTCAATTAAATGTGCATCCTCTGGGGAGGAAGGGGGCGGGGCGGGGGAGGTTGTGTTATGGAGAGATGCACTGCGATGGGGCAGTAATGTCTTGAGCTTGATCTTGTCTTCCATTTTCAAAGTGTGACTGTTTAGATACGCAAGGATACAAATGTGTCTCATTACCTATCAGCAAGAGTCAATGTTAGGAAAACCAAAACCGAATCTTTGAGACTGGAAGCTTTGGTTAGTATTTTCCGCTTTTTATTTGATTTCCTTGGGTGCCTCTACTCTCCCAGCTGATGCACTTTTTGTGCTTTGTACAGTGGTAGGGAGGGTTGTTCCACAAATCTCTGAAAAACTGGCTGAGGTTCAGGCATTATCATCCATTCGTAAGACTTTTTTGAACCTTCGAAGTAGAAGGTGGTCATTTGTGACATTTCTTGGGTTAAGGAGAAAAATGCGCTCTGCAGGTGTGAAACTGAAGTGATTCAGTTATCTCAGTTTTCCAGGTGAGGCAAGACTAAAGCATTGCATTCTCACAAGGCAATGTTTGAAATTCTAGGCCACTTGGAACAAAAAGGTGAAATGTTTCGCTGGCTACTGAAGGAATGTTAATTACACATCGACATCAGTATTAACATACAGAAAACATACTGTGTATACAGTACATCCAAAAAAACTGTCTCCTAGATCTAATACTGTTATTATCACAGACCCCTGGCCATGTTACACTTGAATGAAACAGGGCAGACATGTTTAGACATTCATCGCTCTGGAATGAAACGATTCAGACGCAGTCATTGTATTTAGTCAGAATGCAGACTTTTCTTACAATGAAGTCTGACAGCAGGGAAGGCACTGAATTCTGCCAGCTGCTGGCTGATGGTGATGTTTGATAACTGGTTGCAATTGTGTCAGAGAGATTTTAAGCATTTTGATTTCCCTCCATAGTCCAGTGAAAACAAGGTTTTGGGAGATTTTTATTATCATTCATGCAGCGTGCAGATAATAAGATGCCAGTTGCTAATATCAGTCACAGAAGTCATTTCAAAACCCAAAGCCCACTTTGCTGCTATTTATTTTCAGCTGCAGAGCCTTGTCTTGTGGCATGGTCTGTATGACGTGCTACCAATGAGTACAGTCTTCCTGCCTTTAGCTCATCCATCAAAGACGATCTACAATTATAATAGCGAGTGAACTACCAATAAATTCCAATACAGAGTTATTCTTTTTCCACACACAACTCGAGCTTTGACAGATGTTGTGCACTTGAATTGAAATGTGTTTCCCTGGTAAGTTTCTTCTAGGAGTTAACTTTCACAATGCAACCAAAGTAAGTCTTCAACTTGCTCCTGGTAAAAGTGTTGAAGTACGTTATGTCCGGTGTGTATTATTAAATTGTGTAGGGCACATGTAATTGAGAGCATAAAGCAGCTTTTTCCTTGTGACGTCTTTGATTTATATTGCAAAAGCCATTGATGTGTTCTTAAACGGTGACCTTGGTGTTTTAATGTCGCAAGGAAGCAGAAAGGTAATTATATTACAAGTTGATCAGGTAGCACTGAAACCTCATTGTTCTCCGGTAACTCTCAGCATATTGACCATCAGTCACTGGGGTTTATTGGAGTCTTGTACCTTTTATAAATCTTATATTTGAGAATATAACCCAGTAAATGTTCTACAGCTTCTGCAGATTGATTACATTAGGAAGACCAGAAATGATGTGACATGGTGAACAGGGCAAAAACAAGTACCTATTATTTCCCTTAGAGGAGAATAGCAAATTGATTTCTGCATTGCCAATCTGCTCACTGGGCATTCCGAGCAACGTGATTTCAGATCGCAAGGTTGTCACTGGAAGCCACACTTTAGGAAGGACCTCAAGCTTAATCATGACAGCAGTGCCAGAGACTAACCTAAGCTGCGATGCAAGCCGTTGAATATTGAGCATCATCAAAATTCAGCAGGACATGGTACTGAGAAAGGTGAGACAAAGACTGGGGCTGGAATTTTACCGGCATGCCCACCCGAGGCTCGTAAGATCACGCCTGAGGCCAACGGAGAATGCCATTCTGCGAGCCTCAGGGCGGAATCGGGGTGGATATGCCAGTAAAATCAGGGCCCTGGAGTGTGACAGGATGGTTTGTGGGACCAGCAGGATTGCATTTAACTTGAGGCCAGTTAGTTACTAAAGGCTTCCAATCTCTTGCGGCTAAGAAATTCGGTGCCTGCCCACAAAGGGTGGGGGAGATGTTTACCTCCGGCCACTGCCCCCCCCCCCAACCTTTTCTCTGGACTGTTGTGTTTGCTTGAGACAAACTTAGCAATCTTGCACAGGACTAGTAAACTAAACATGGGTTCAATTTATTTGGAAATGTAGCACAGGATTGCTCAGCAGACAGATTTACTACAAAGATTCAACAGCTATTGTTAACATGAAAGTACAGCTGCAACTCCTTCACACCACATGCTATTGGCTAAACCAAGAGCTCCTCTGAACAATGTCTGATGCTCATTTGGGTTGCATCATAGCTACTTACTCATCACAACATGGGACAAATGAAGCTCTGCCGCTTGTCCCTCTATTTAAAGAGACTGTTTCATTTTTTTCCCTCAAAAATGTGACTTATTTTTTCAGGGTTCATGTCAGAACCCTTTCTTCAACGCTTAATGAAGTGCTTTTGAAGGCTGCCACTGCTTTTCTCTCAATGTTCTCCAATGCTGTGGCAATTTCCTTCTGAACCAGGAAAATGGAAGTTCTTAACCTATGGATTGCCCAACTTGGCTCTACCTGCTTTGGTGTCGGTGATCCACCCGGAATGATAAATGTTCAGAATTGGCTAGAAACTAAAGTATCCAGTCCCTGCAATTGTCATGGAATCCTACAGTGCAGAAGGAGGCCATTCGGCCCATCGAGTCTGTGCCAACCACAATCCCACCCAGGACCTATCCCCATAACCTCATGCATTTACCCTAGCAAGTCCCCCTGACACTAAGGGGCAATTTAACATGGCCAATTCACCTAACCCGCATATCTTTGGACTGTGGGAGGAAACCGGAGCACCCAGAGGAAACCCACGCAGACACGGGGAGAACGTGCAGACTCCACACAGGCAATGACCCAAGCCGGGAACCGAACCCGGGTCCATAGCACTGTGAGGCATCAGTGCCATCCACTGTGCCACCGTGCCGCCCGTTATAGATCCATTAGACTCGCATCAGGGACACAATACACATCTGTTGGTGCTCTAAAGGAAATTTGGGGTAAATTAGTCATGTGCTTGATATATCAATCATCCCATTTTGTTTCAAGGAATAAACATACTAATGAGAGAAATCCACCCAATTGCATGTTGTGTGCATATCGCTTACACATTTTGGCATTAGAAATGAATCTACTAACTTGAATTCCAGACGATTCGCCATGGCCTTTTCAATTTAATATCATTAATCAAGTTATGGAAGGAAGGGCAGAAACAAAACAAACCATTGCCACCCTGAATTTGCTGAGAAGCAAGCTCATTTTTCAAAAGAAATAATACAATACCGAGGAAAGTACTTCCCGCTAAATTCACTCCAAATACAAAGATTTCCCAAGTTGTTGATTTGGTGCTGAATGTCGGCCTAAAATGGAGATTCAATGTTCACCAGGAAAATTCTGGCAAGCACCATCAGTAGTTTTGATTTCTCTCAAGTGCTTCCATTCCTGGAAGGGACTGTGGCTTTGAAGGAAATCGTTATGTTGAGCAGAGGTTTGGAGGGAAATCCATTCATTAAGTTCAATGCACAAGGAATTGAGTTGCCGATGTGACCAGCAACTCTCCACAATACCAGAACTTAAATGACCCTGCTTCTGCAGCATGGAGGAGAATTAAAACTGGATGAAGATCACTATTCTGACAATGGGTATGAAATGTTGTCATTGCTAATGGTTTGAAGGTTTTACACAGGGGTTGTAAGACTGCAAGTTGCCACTTGTGTCATCTCCAAACTCTGTCTGGCCTAACAATTCCCAATCCAACTTCCACAAAACTATAAAGCTTTGGAATTTCAGGGAATTTCAGGGACTGTAGAATCTTAAAAATTTCTCCCCTGTTGTGACAATTGTCTTATGTCATAACAATGTAGTCTACCTACCCAGTTTTATTCTTTATAGTTTTTTTCCTCTATTTTCCATTTTGTGACACTTTCATTCGTCACATTGTTCACATAAACAATGAATTCCTAAACCTAAAAAGAAATTCCTTCATGAGTCATAGATTTTTATTCAATTACGTGAGGGCAAAATACGTTCCCCAACACACAGCCACCATTACACTTCTGAGCTGAGTGCTATATACCAGATAAAACAAAAATGCATCATGTTGCATATAAAGTTGATTCAATCCTCTCTTTCTCCAGAACATTCCACCCTTCTACAAGTAGAATAACATATCCTACTGAGCCTTTGAACATCCTGGACTCCAGGAATTATATTCTCCTAGAAAGTAACTGGGCGAAGTATGCATTACATTTGTTCATCGGCATCCAAAGACTAAAATTTCGAGGAGTCGTCACAGCCTTAGCTGGGGAACTGGTCAAGAGTCACCATACAACTATCTTGCCTCCCTCCCTCCTCCTGTCTCCTCAAGCTTACAAAGAAAACTATTTGTTGGGGTTTGTTCATATCCCAGCCCCGATGTCCAATGGTCTGCGAGCATCTTTCCAATAAGACTTGACTATGGATCATCCAATTTTAAACAGCTTTTTCCTTGCAACCTGCACAGACACCTTGACTGGGAAAAGTGCAAGAAGTGGCTTAGCAAACAGATTGCGGAAATAAACAGGAGAAAAAGAAGTGAAACAGAATAGCAAGAAGGAATAGAGAATGGGAAAATTACAATAGATAAGTGAGGAAAAGGTAAGGAAAATGGGTGTGCACATGGGGCTTATTTCTGATGCACTAATTCCGCAATGCTTTTTATTTTGACACTGCTGTTACATGGGAAATGGACAAATGAAGACGTACGAGATGGCCACTGCTGAAAGGAGAGAAGGAAGTGAAGTCCTTTTGAAAGGATGAATGAGTAAGTTGTCAGTGACATAACTATGTGAAATGAAAGGGAGAGGGAAATACAGAGACCAATTCTATTTGGAGGAGGGAGACAGTAAAAGAAACACAAATCCTTTTGCATCAACAAGAGACTGGTACTCCTATCTAGTTACGTGTAGGGTTTGAACCTGAGGCAAAGTGAACGATCAGACACTTTAGCAGAGGGAATGGGTTAGAGAGAGAGATCCTTCTAGAAGGCTCCATCGCTGTTGGAAGCAGAAAAATTGCTTGCTGACCCATATAATTTTAAATCTATGCCACGGGGAAATTCACAAGCAATATTTTGGAAAGATGCCGTGGGTTCATTTTTTAAAGAATTCCTCAGACCTCTTCAAAGGAAATGTAAAATTACTCGCCTGCAATTGAAATAAGACTTACGCAGCGCTGCGATATTGGCTCAAAGAGAAAAAAAAAAGTTTCCATTCCGCTGAGATACCTTGGATATTTTATTCGTTGAAGGCAGCTGAGGAGCTTGAACAGAAGATGAGAGGGTTGTTGCTGCACAGACAGACTGTAATGAGAGACTGGAGAATATGCTGAGGTTTTATTGTGACTGCGAAACATCTGCAAGTCTGTAATTTAAATACCATTATTAGGACAACAGAGTAGAAGGACACAAGCCTCGTAGTGGGATGACAGGGCCTGCAGCCCTCACTTAGATATCTGATCAAATTGGTGCCTGTGATTTTTACAGCAAGTTAAATAGATATTGTTGTCGCGGTGTCTGCTGTTCTGTCACTGAATAATTATGTCTGTCAGATAATGAAGAGTTATTTTAAGAGATCATCACATGCACCCGGTTTTCTTTGCGTCTCTTTACACTGTAAATTATTTCTCTTGTGACATCTCCTTGATTAGTTTAGATCATACTGACCAAACTAAGATTATAAACTAGGTGCAAATCGTTTCTTTCCAATTTTAGATCAGCAATGCACTGCTTTATCAACTCTGTTTCTTTCTAGCTATGTTACCAATGACACACATGGGTGAAAATGCGATCATCCCACTTACCAGATTTTTCCTGTTAAACTGAACACCACCATTTTATTGGATTACTTAAATTATTCTTGTCCTCGTATCGCTTTAGGGTATTTGTTTATTTGACACCATTTTATATTAGCTATCCCTTCAGCATTAGAATCACAGGGACAAGAAGGGATAAGGGTAGCACGGTGGCACAGTGGTTAGCACTGCTGCCTCACAGCGCCAGGGACCTGGGTTCAATTCCGGCCTCAGGTCACTGTCTGTGTGGAGTTTGCACGTTCTCCCCATGTCTCCGTGGATTTCCTCTGGGTGCTCCGGTTTCCTCCCACATTCCAAAGATGTACGGGTTAGCTGGATTGGCCACGCTAAATTGCTCCTTAGTGTCAGGAGGATTAGCAGGGTGAATAAGTAGGGTTGTGGGGATGGAGCCTCGGTGGGATTGTGGTCGGTGCAGTCTCGATGGGCCAAATGGCCTCCTTCTGCACTGTAGGGATTCAAATAGATCATGGCTGATCTGCACTGCAACTTTGTATAACTACCTAACATCCCTCAATTCCTTTTCTACTCAAATTCAATCGATCCCAATTTTGAAAGCTCCAACTGTCCCAACACCTGCAGCCAGAGGAGAGACTTTCAGATTTCTCCCACCATTTCTACTCATTATGGAAGAGAAAAGGAGGGAGTGCCTTATTTCGATACAACCAGACACCTCAAACACTCCACGGTCACTGTTATTATGCAGACATATGCAGCAGCCAAACTGCACATCACTATGTCCCATAAACAAATATGTCCATGATCAGCTGATTGGGTGACACAGTGGTTAGCACTGCGACCTCACAGTGCCAGGGACCCGGGTTCGATTCCAGGTTTAAGGCACTGTCTGTGTGGAGTCTGCACACTCTCCCCGTGTCTGCGTGGATTTCCTCCGGGTGCTCCGGTTTCCTCCCGCAGTCCGAAAGACGTGCTGGTTAGGTGCATTGGCCATGCTAAATTCTCCCTCAGTGTACCTGAACAGGTGCCGGTGAGTGGCGGCTGGGGGATTTTCACAGTAACTTAATTGCAGTGTTAATGTAAGTCTACTTGTGACACTAATAAATGAACTAAACTTTAAACTGACTGTTTTTTGTGATTTTAGCAAAGGAAGGAATCTCTCAGGACACCTGGAGGAGGTCCCTGCTCTCCTTCCAGAAGTGGTGTGGGATCATTTAATTCTCGCTGGAAGACAGGATCGTGATGTAACATGTTATCTGAAAATCAGCAACTGCAGCCATGCAGCATTCCAAGTGTCAACTTTGATTATGGGCTCAACTCGGTGCAGGGTTCAAGTCCAACACTTCAGACTTGAAGGCAAGTGTGCAAACAGCTGCTTTAGCCTAGTCATCCTCAGTGAGATTTTGGGCCCTTGAATTGTGACTGTATAGAAAGTGTCTCTGATTTTAAAAAAAAACAATTTATCTTGCCCCATCTCCTGGCATTCAGTCTGATTAAAGATGATGATGTGGTTTATTGTATGAAAACCTCATGCGTGCTAATGAAATGACAATGATGAATAAGCAACGTCTGAATGCTCTTTCTCTGAGAATTGTCTCTAAGTAAGCATTTTATAGCTTTGAGTGTAGTAGTAAAGTCATCAGTTTTGTTTTCTGCTGTTGTATCAGGGGAGCACTAAGTTCCACAGACATATTAGGTCATAACCACTTTTAAAGTCAATTCATTGTCTGTCCCAATGTTGGTTGCTTGTCTAAAAACTTCTCGGAAGAGAATAATGAAACAAATGTATTAGTTTTAGCAATTTGCTTATATTTAGTTTTTCTTGGAAATTTTGATTCAACAGTTATCGCTGCGACTCATAATTATGCATTGATTGTTAAAATAGCTAAAAGCGCAGGCTAACTTTTCAGTACACATTTTCAAACAGTTGTCTATAATTGATACGGGTTTAAGTTTTTGCTGAGCCTGGGTTTTTGAAAACCCAGGCAGTGTGGGGATGTTGCTGAGACAGGAGAATTTAGACACAAAGAAAGGGCACATTCAGCGTGAAAGATTGAGTCTAGGCTGTCCTTCTGGGAGGACCATTTGATACCTTGTTTAAAAGTGTCTTTGTGTCAGATCTTTTGAAAATGGCCATGGAACTGGATGGAGCGTTTAAAACCTTCGTCAAGTCCTGATGTTATCATATCACATTTATTGGAGGTAATGTTGGTAATTACTGTACACTGCACACATAAGAGCTTTCTGGCAGACTTACAAGACTTTGCATGCAATTTAATCTTGCATTTGCGAGCCAGTGATGGATGCCAATAGGCTGCCCTGTGCCCACTAAGTACTTGCTGAAAATCTATTTTAAAGTCATTTAATTCCTATTATACCCATTCACTGTTGGACGGCTTTCTCATTTTCTGGGGTACATTACAGCAATAGTTTTGGAAGTTTGTTCAAGTTGATGCGAGCAGCCAATTATTGTGAATGCTAGATTTGTTTATTCTTTCTTAAAAAAAAGATAATCGTTCTTTTGTGAGGAAGTTAATGATGGGGTAGGAGGTGTTCTTGTTATTAAACGATTGTGAATGATATCATAACTCATTGGTGAGAATGTTCCCAGTGAATTACATAGTTTATGGGCTCCTTTGATAAAAGTGGGTCTCGTGTTTAACGTAGGATTTGATTAATAGGTGTTAATTGGCAATTTGTACAAAACCAGGTTTTTTTTTGATAGAGATTCATATTGTGGTTCAGCTGTGATTTCAATGCTCAGTAGAAAAAGAATCTGTTAATATTAGAATCACCTGGGTTCGATTCCCAGCTTGGGTCACTGTCTGTGTGGAGTTTTCACGTTCTCCCCATGTCTACATGGGTTTCCTCTGGGTGCTCTGGTTTCCTCCCACAGTCCAAAGATGTGCAGGTTGGGTGGATTGGCCATGCTAAATTGCCCCTTAGTGTCAGGAGGACTAGTTAGGGTAAATGCATGGGGTTATGGGGATAGGGCTTGGGTGGGATTGTGGTTGGTGCAGACTCGATGGGCCAAATGGCCTCCTTCTGCACTGTAGGATTCTATGATTCTAGAATATTCAAAGGATTAATATTCCAGATCAGAAGTTTCTCAGGCTCATCATTTGCTGTGTCATCCATCACTGACAAACTGAAGCTACAAATGCTTTCTATGGTGCCATTGTTGAAGAATTTTGCCTTGTGTTCAATTTAAAATTTTTCCTACAGGTGAATGTTATGTTTGTGATACTACGCTTATGATGCCCATTATTTAATGGGCAGAGGTTGTGGTATGATAATAATGGATTGGGATCTGACAAATTATTGACAAATGCCATCCCTCGAGTGATTGGGAGAACTTCCTGCTTTTAAAATCAGCTTCCATCATATGAATCACACAAAAAAGTAAACAGATTTTGAACAAATTGCCAATTAACGCATATAAATCAAATGCTCTTGTGTAAAACACAAGGACCCATTGCTATCTATGCAGCCGATAAATTCACTGGGAACATTATCAAAAATAAACAATATCATTCACAATCACTCAGAAAGGAATATCCCCACCCTATTATTAACTTCTTGACAAAGGAACGCAATGATGTTGCAAAAAAGCATTCACAATTTCAGGCTGTTTGCATCAACTATTCGAAATGAAGCATACTTCAAATCTACGCTGTAACATGCCCCAGAAAACAATTCAGAGGGAAAAGTGTAACTGAAAATGTATTATAGCAAATAAATAGCTTCCAGTAATGCCATAAGATCTCTTGCTTCTTGCTGAACTGGAAAATAGAGCCATCGCTGAGACACTTCTTGGGAAAAAGGCCAACTTTGACAATGCAGCATTCCTTCAGTACTGCATCAAAGAGCTATACACACTGCACATACTCACACTGTTCTATAGATGTTGGTGGTTTAAAAGTAAAATGCAGCTATTGTCATGTCCCAGTACATTATGAACTTTCAGTCAATGCATTCAAAAGCCGGACATTCTATTAAAATGGCTGCTGCAAATTGTATGGCCTTGGGCATTGGGAGCTTCAGACAGTACAAGGTCTCAAGTGAATATCTAATTAAATGTGGACATACACAGTTATCCAGGAAATGCACACTTTCCTTTGTTTAAGGATGGATCAGTGAAGCAGGACTATAGAACTTAAGCTAACCTGACTCTGTTTCATCCTGGACAAAAGGAGACATGGAAACTCAGTGGGGGGGAATCTTACCAAAAAATGGCAAAGTGTTGTTTCCGGCAAGGAAACTGGTGTGTTTCTCTCCACAGAAACAGATTGGTTTTCTTACAACACTCTGCCTAAAAAATGGAGGTGGGGGAATGTTTCATACCATCATACAGGGGGGTGGGGTCTCGACATGGCAAAATCCGGCTGCACTGAGATTGGTGTACCATCTTTAAAGGGCGCCCTGATCAGAACATATGTAAATCTTTAGTCCAGCCCACCATAGAGGTCTCAGGGGCTCCCTTTCCCACCCCCAATTGAATTCGGTACTCTTCTTCATGCCCCCCCCCCTTCCTCATCCGATCATCAGTCCCTTCTCCTACTCATTCCTCTCAGTTGGAGCTGGTATCACCTCCCCTACCGCCACCCCCCCCCCCCCCCCCCATACCACCAGCATCCCCTGCTCCTCTGTCCACTCTCAGCCACCATCATTCCCTCCTCCCCCATGGGGCTCCCAATGGGCCCGCCTTTTGACACAGGTTGGCACTTCCAGGTTGGCATCAGCATGGTGACAACCTGTGCTGAGGGGTAGTGCCAGGGGGCATTGCCAGGCCACTGCCTGGCCATGTCCCTCTCCGCTGGGGGTTATACTTTTCACTCTGGCGTGGCATCAGTACAGTGGGGGGTCATTATCTGGTGAAGGGGCAGGTTAAGGATATGGAAATATATTGACATTCATGTAAAACAGGTTCACTTTCATTATGGGCATGAACCTGATGATGTCACCAGCGAGGGGCGAGGAAGATCCGAGATTGTGATCTCACCAGTGAGATTTTCAACTTCTGGATCTTCAGACCCAGCCGGCATTTGCACAGATGGTGAATGTGGGCTCAAGATGAATGTATAAGATGAATGAAAATTGAGCTAATCAACCTTCTATTCTACCATGGTGGTTTCCTCACTCAAATTAGGCTGAGTGAATTTCAAGTTGTCAAATGACAGCACAAGACTTTTGGAATCACCGTACACACCCTGCTTTGTTTGGGGAAAAAAGTACTTTGAACTTGTGTAAGTCACATGATAAGGGAACCATTTTGTTGTCGGTTTTAAAACCAGCAAAAAGCTGCTTGCAGACAGAAAGTTCCACTGCAAGTCATCAAACTAGCTGTAAGCCATTTAAGCAGCCAAGACAATAAACAGCAATACCTTGAAAGTGGGAGATTCTGACAGAGAGATAGAATCCCTAGTCTGTTCCAATTTTAGAATCACCTGAGATCCAACCTCTTGGAAATCTACCCAGAGGAAATCTAACAGCTTACTGACAATCATTTGCTTTACCAAGAACTTAACTTCAATAAAAGCATCAACTTCATCCAAGAAAGTTCAAAACTGTCACGAAAGAGACTAAGATATTCATAAGCTGAATATCTTATGAATCTAATCTTTATGTGGGATTAGTGAGTGCGATGTTGTGTCAAATTCAGGCTAGGTGGATAATAATAAATACCCTTTATTTTTAAACTCTCAAAAAGCTTGCTGCTGGAATTATTTAACTCTGAGGATAAGAAAATATTCACCTCTTCATGAAAACATGCTGATCATGGGCAATGAAAGGAAATGCACAAATCCTGTCCATGACACTATATAACACTGCCCTGAGAGCAATACTGATGAAGAGTTTTACAAAGCAAATCTTATGTGGGTGTGATGGTACAGTAGCTTACACCTCTGTTACAGTCCAAGTCTCTCACACTGCTACATTTGTGAAACAGGATTGTCCAAGCTGGTTATTACCGTTGTATTTATTTTATTATTTGATCCTGGGATGTGAATATCACTAGTAAAGCCAGGGTCATTGCACATTCCCTCTGGCAGGCTCTTCTGGTGCTGCCGAAGGCGACCCCTGCTCTCCGCACCCCATGGCAGTTTTCCTGATGTAGGATGGGTGAGCCACGCAAAATGGCATGGAGTCAGCAGGACTGGAGGATCCCACCAGCGGCCAAAGTTGAGCCACCTCCGTCACCAGAAAATATTTAGGGCGGGATGAAAGGGGGTGGAAAATCACGTCCTACATCTATATCATATTCTTGTTCCATCTGAAACCGTAATTCTCATCGGAGAGGAGCCTTTATAAATGCAGCGCTTACAAGATATTGTTCACTTATTTAATTCCTTCATTATCCATAATATGCCTGTATGTCTTTTGTTTAAATGATAGATGAACTTTTTTAAAAATCTCTTCACGTCGGTTACAAGCTTCAAGAGTTCCTCCAGCACCTTGTCATTTACATCTTCTGAAATATTACTGTTTGAAACTACAATCTAATAATCAGATATCATGAGAAAACAAACCTTAATGTTGTTACTTGCCAATCCTTTCCACATGCAATTGAAATGATCACCAGACAGTAAATTATTGACTTTTAAACAAAACCACACTGATGTTTTTAAGAAAATTGATCAATTTTGTTTGTATATTACCAGCAAACACCATCAGCTATTGGATGGAATTAACAACTTCTTGCTCTGCTCCTCCAGAATGTTGTCCCCTTTCAATCAAAATTATTTGGGGCCAATAGCTTGGTGAAGGAGTGACCTTCATTACTGGACCCTGCTAAGTAACATCCGCTGGCATCTCTTACTTATCTCTTTGTTTGCAGTGAGTTGAGAAACCAAATGCTCAATTTTTATAATGATGATGTATTTGTGTTAGCAAAGATCATGAGTGCCTTCATTTCTACCTTTCAGCAAGCAAATTAATAAATGAGACATGAGGCTCAGGCATGTTTCCACTGAAAGATCTTCCAAATTTCTGCCTGAAAATTTATTTCCTAAAATTGTTTTTCTGACGCTCCTCTGTTTGGGTTTTCTTTTTTCAAAATCATCAAATTATAACTATTGGAACTTTTCAGCAGAGAGTTCGCAACCCCCTCCCCCCACCACTCCCCTCTCCCTTAGCCATCTCACCTCAAAGGTGCAAAATGAACCAGGCATCCCCCGCAATATCTGTGAGGTGAACCTTTTGCCCTTATGCCTACGGGCAGGATTTTCTGGTCCTTGCCGCTGGCAGGATCTTCTGGTGCTGCCGAAGGTGACCCCTGCTCCCCCCACCTCATGGCAGTTTCCCTGACATGGGTGAGCCACGCAAAATGGCATGGACCCCTCAGCAGGCCTGCTGGATCCCACCAGCGGCCAAAGTTGAGCCACCTCCGTCGCTGGAAAATACGTAGGGCGGCGTGAAGGTGGGTGGAAAATCCCACCCTTCATTTATATCACATTCTTGTTCAATCTGAAACCGCAAGTCTCATCGGCAAGGAGCCTTTATAAATGCAGCACTTACAAGATATTGTTCACTTGTTTAATTCCTTTGATTTTTCAAAAATAAAATAATATTTTAATTAGGGTACTAATGCAGTATTAGGGGAACGGGTAGACAAAATGCTGAGCCCACAGGGCAAAGTAGCTTCATCAACAAGAAACGCTGAAATCAGATTGTTGAAGCAGCTTAATTCAGTTCTGATCACCATGTCAGACTCAGCACAGATAGTTGGGCAGCATTTGTTTGCTTTTAATTTGTCCTGCAAATGTCAAAACTTCTCCTCGGTTTCCAAGTCTCTCCTTTTTCCACAACGCGGGTGTGAAATCATGAGTTTAATATTCCAGTTGCAAATTGTCACTATTACAGCCAGTTATTTTTTTTAAAAGGGGCTTAAGTTATCCTTTGAACATTGCACTGAATACTACACTGGTCCCATTGTCTGTAGTGTGAAAGATCCATATCTCGTGAACACCATAGGGGTGAATGAGTTCAGAAATGCTCATTCAGGAACGAACGGAGAATGTGAACGCAGTGTCATCGAGCTCAGTACAGTAACTGCTTATTCTCTCAACATTGATTGGCCAGGCCTTTATTAAATAAAAAGTCCCAAGTGACTTACATGACGTGACCAATTAAATGATGAATCTCATTGGTATTTCCTTTAGTACACATACCCACATCAGCTGACTGTAAAGTTACTAACAATCACCAGCAAAAAAAACTTGTTCTTCTGAATTTTCTTAAATGGCCCAGGGACACTATGTTCTCCCTTGAACCTTCCCAAGCGTGCTAAAGGCCAGCAGTCATTTATATGGGTATACTGCCTGTGACACTAAAAAGCTTTGATCATGTATACTTTTAAATAGGGGGACTTTTGCTCATGCGCCTCTTTGTTGGTGAAACTTTGGAACTCCGTTTGACTGTAATAAATGCAGAAATGGTTCAGCAGACTGCCCATGTATTTTTATGACTCTTAAGGTTCAAAAACTTAGCTCTACAATATTTTCAGTCTTCCTGTGCTAGTGGGAGTGAATATCGCCTTGTCCAATCTCATCATGTCCCAAAGCACTTTTCACGGAAGCATTTCATTCATTGTGGTGTAGTGACGCAGGGAAATGTGGCAGCCATTTTCACACAGCAAGATCCCACAAACAAGCGTTGTGATCAATGCCAAGACAAGGGGCGGGATTCTCCGCTCTCATTCATACCCGCCCCTGCTGCCAGTGAGAATGGAGGATTTGGTGCTCAGCCAAAACTTCGTTCACTGCTGCGGTACTGGAGAATCCCAGCCGCAGGGGAGGTCGGAGGTTTTCGGCGAATGTATTTTACCAGATGTTGGTTGGGGGGGTAAATATTAGGCAGGACACAGGAGGGAACCCCACTATTGTTCATTGAATAAGATCATAGATTTTTTTAATGCCCATCCAAGAAGTAAGACAAGGCCTTGTCTTTTAGATGAAGGTTCAAGCCAACATTTTTGACTCTGCAGCACTGGGCAGAATTCTCCCATCTGGAGACTCCATCCCGTGGCAGGGTGGGAATGTGGAATGTCTCGCATTGTGTGGAGGCCTGTGGGAAAATATGCCAAGTTTTCCGGCCTCAACCCATGTAACTGAATGTTTGGCACTGCTTTCCATGTCAGGGTAGTCCTGATGGTGCATAGTCTGCCATCCTATCCATGTACCATACTGAAAAGGTGCCCAATCTCATTGACCCACTATGGAAGAAAGAAAGTGGATCTCATGAAAATGAAGATAGATCTCTGGGAGCACTCTGAGAACAGAAGATGGAACATCCTCGGGACGCCAAATCTGGAATGTCCAGATCAATCATCCCATCTCAACCTGGGCCCTTGTTACCTTTGTTTAATAAGGAGGGGCCTTTTCACAGATGCTCCCCTCACACCCCCACCCCCCACTGGCTACCAATTGTCATGGATTTACGGGTTCTAGAGTTGCCGATGACCTCCATCCAGACCTCTGGAGGCAGCCCCGGCATTGTTCAGGTGCTTCACGACATGTGCTTGCCACGTTGTTCCAAACATGTTTCGCAACCGTGTGTTTTTCCGTTGATGTTGCAGAGAATCTGACGTGGGCAGTCAGATGTTCATCTGCATTGAATTAGCAGGATGCAAATGAGTTTCACGCTGGCTTCCAGCGGGTTTCCCGATCTGCCATGACAGGCACACTGATGTGAAACTGATTTCTAGGCCTCGCACCATATTTTCCCCCCATGCCCACCATTGAACCCGGCAGCCGAGGCTTGGGAGATTCCCGTCCACTGTCAATAAGATGGAAAACAGTCTCCCACAGGAAGTGATTGAGACATCCCCACATTGATGCTGTTTATTTGACATTATGTGGCACAAACAATTGAGTTGTATGGGACTGAATGTACGCACTGCAAGACTTACTTTTAGCCAGCATGCACCAAGTTAAAAGTTTAACCAAAAAGTAATTTCATGATGGACAGTACTGCATCATCTTTGGCTGAGTTCATTTCTTGCTCAGAGAGTTAGGTTTCCTGTAAGTACTGTAATTGGAGTTTATACCTGACATATTCTGCATACTCTATAATTTTTGGGGCCTAAGGACTTATGTTTATCCTCCTCAGGCTTCCTTTTCTTATTTTAAGTATCAGCAGCTGTGAGGTCTATTGAAAAAGGGATTAGAGGGCAAGATCCACGTCTTTCACCAGACTTTCCCAAAAACTATAATCACGGTTGCGTCAGATGTCAGGCATTAGAGAGCCTTATACACGAGAGGAAAAGAGTTCCAAAACAAAAAGTACTCCTCTCAGAGATGGCTTAGAACTGAGTGTGCTAGCTGACTATTGATTGCGACAACAATGAAAAGCATTACATGAAATGTTGCTTGAGTAAACGCCAGTAACAATGAACCTCTCAGATTCAGGCACATGGCAGGTGCTAATTGATCTTACAACCAATTTCTTCACCTCTCGCCAATCAGGACCAACAGAAAGCCAAATAAAAACATGAATGAGGGAATTGGCCGCATAGTTTGGGGACTGCATGTTCGATTGACTGTGATTGAGACTGAACCCCAATACAAAATGGAGACTCGGAGCAAAGGAATGCGATCAAGTTGGGAGTGATTCCATGTTGTGTCCAATAAGGTTACAGATATATCAGTCGGGTCTCGCTGAATTCTTTATTGCACAGAGCATTTAACGGTTCTACACTGCTGCCAAGGCATGTAAGGGTACATAAACTATTGAGCTGCTGTTGGTGAATTGCTCATGATGAATTCAAGTTGATTATGGTAATGAAGTGAACATCCTAAATTACACCTTTGAAAAAACGATGGTAAAAATTTCATCCTGAGTGTAACCAGCCTGAACTCTGAAGTACTTTTTTTGAAAAGAGTGAGAATCTGGAAAGGTCAGGTAACTTCCTCTTTGCATGGTAGGTCTAGGTGCAGTCCCTGTTTTGAGCGGTTCTTTTGTCTTAACACAACTTCAAGTTAATCAGATTCTCAAGTTTTGCAAATGGTGTCGTTTTACTTGCAATTCGTCAGAACGTATGCAGATGCTTACGCACACTGCAGGCTGGACCTCGCTGTTCAAAAATGCTAAAAGATTTAGTTTTGTTGAGCGTCTTTGATGGTGAAGAGTTAGGCCATTCATCTGTGCTCCTTAGCCGCTGACTTGAGCTGTCAACCTTTCAACTCATCAACCAGAAATGTGATAAGTGTTGGTGATTCTCTGCTGGTCGGGGGCATTCCAAACGGGGGAAAAATTGACAGGTTTCCTAATTACCCACTGCCACACTCACGCAAATATATACACCCCCTACTGGCTGACTCATGTGAATGGAGTTGGCGTTGAAGCTGGGTTACACTTACCTGTACCCCCAGCTGGAAGGTCATGTTCAGCGAAGATTAGAAATGAATGAATTGACAAAATTTATTGAAGCTGAGCAGAAAGCTAAAGTAGAACAAAACCATCGTACCATAAAAGTTGACAGCACAAAAGGTTCAACCCGTCATGTCTGGGCCACTTCTTTATTTCAAGCAATCTGACTTACCCCAATGCCCATTCTGTCTGCTACATCATCTTGAAGTATTTATCTGCTCCTGCCTCACTGCATCCTGTGGCAAAGCATTCTTTGAGGGGCACAGTGGTTAGCATTGCTGCCTCACAGCACCAGGGACCCGGGTTTGATTCCCGGCTTGGGTCACTGTGTGGAGTTTGCACGTTCTCCCCGTGTCTGCGTGGGTTTCCACCGGGTGCTCCAGTTTCCTCCCACAATCCAAAGATGTGCAGGTTAGATGGATTGGCCATGCTAAATTGCTCCTTAGTGTCAGGGTGACTAACTAGGGTAAATGCATGGGGTTATGGGGATAGGGCCTGGATGGGATTGTGGTCGGTGCAGACCCGATGGGCTGAATGGACTTCTTCTGCACTGTAGGATACTATGATTCTATGAATTCTATGATTCCATGCCCTAACAACTCTCTGCATAGGTACATTTCTCCCGACAAGTTGTCTCACTCTTCATGACCACCTTAAATTGACAATCTTTCCTCACTAACTACTCCAGTAGAAGAACAATTGGCTCTAGTCTATTCATCCAGTGAAAATAAACTTTTTTAAATCACCCTTTGGCCTTCTCTGCTGCAGTAGAAGTCACCCCAATATCTCCAGTCTTTCTCCTATAAGTTCCCATCTTGGCCGCATCCTGAGGAATCTAGACAGTTTTGTCATTTTCTTCCTTCAACCAGGCACACCAAAGTTTAGATAATTCCTAGCCAGTGTTCCATATAAATCCATAATCTCACTTTACTCTGTAAAAGCCAAGCTGCTCTCAGTTTTTATATGACTTTGTGAGCATTCAGTGTTGGTAAGAATTATGTATTTGCACCCTTACATCTCTCTGTGTGCCTTCAACTCTTCAGTGTGTGTTTGAGAGCAATCTGTATTAACTGGAGCAAAGTACTTGCTTGCACCGTAGTGTTGAGAATTGTAGATAAAATGTGTTATCTTAGTGCACCTGCTCCCATTTTAATTTTCCCTAAGTACAGATGATGTACTGGTCCTGGATTAGATTTTCATTTTAATCTACTCTGAATAAACCCAATCTCTTTTAATTTACATCGAGGAGTAAACTACTAAATAGTCATTATCTAAAGCTAAATGCCAACTCTAAATCAATGATGTTTCTAGCATTTAAAATGTCTAGCATATAATGAGATGAATAAATCAAACCTTCTCCAGGGTGGGTCCAAGTAATGCTTTTTTTTTATCCCAATTTAATCAAATGGACCAGATTTGGATTAGTTCTGACTTGATCTACTTGGGCCCAGATTTGCGCTCATCCTTAATATTGAGGATCAGGAAGAACATTTGTCAATGAATTAACATGCTTGCGACCTCTTCATTTATTTTAAACATCTGACAGAGACAATTGTCGTATTTAAAGCTGCATCTGTTATACAGCACAGCATTTGTCTGCATTATTCCCGGATACACAAGAAACAAATTTATTTTCAGCCAGTCACATTTAAGTACCTCCAGAGCAACTGTAAAGTCAATTTGAGCCACTTTCATACAAACAATTGATGAATAACCACATCCCCTCCCAACAAAAAAGAGAACCTCACCTAAATGAACCTGGAGGCAGTCTTAAAATGATCTGTTTCTACACAGCCAGAATTGCCTTTTGAAAGAGACAATTGGAACACATTTTGATGAAATTAAGGGCGCATTATCTTAGTTTGCATTCTGTGAACCACGGAGAGGATTGGGTTCAGGAAGGGTTGAAAAGTCAACAGGCTCGGAAAAAAAAACGTGAATCGGTGAAGAAAGGCCCCTCCTGATTAAACAAAGGTAACGAGGGCCCAGGTTGAGATGGGATGATTGATTTGAGCAGTGTGTTACTGCTGTATCTGCCGCTATGAGGAAAGTTGTTTGAACATGCTCAGGAACCTGGACCAAAGGGGGCTTGGAATTGTAAAGTGGATGTCTACACATCCTCTTTCTTTCATGTTTTAAAACATCCTCTTTTGTTTGCCAAGGATTGGAAACTCCCAGCACGGAACAGTGGTCAAAGGCTGAGAATCGCTGTTAAATCAGGAGGACAAAAAAAAACAAGCTTGGGAGGGGGAGGCGGAGTGAGGGGGGGTGGGGGGCGGGGTGGCTGGTGGTGCGGGGGGAAGAAGGCAGCAAGTGGAATCGCCTTGTGAATGAGGAGAGACAGGATGTAAAGCAGCTGGAGGGTGTGAAGCTTGTAAAACGGGATCCTGAACACTTTGTGCATCTTAAAATGGGACACACACAGGATTTACTGGCTGAGAGTTCAGCCATTCTCTGTTCCCAGAGAGCAGGTGAAGTTGCAGCAGTTGGTCCAGATATACTTCAACCACAGAAATATCCAACACCTCTTATACTCCTGTACCTAGAATCTCCACGTCTCTGTATATCAGACTACCTTTAACGATCTGAGTTGTTTCTGGCGACTTAAAATGTTCACGTTTAATGTGGGCAGGATGGATATAAAAGCACGTCTGAAAACATGCTGGGAGACAATGTTTTGAGTGAGCAGGCTGAATATATAAAGGCGAATGTTCTCTTCTCTTTCAAGCTGCAATCTTTCAACATACAGCTTGGAGTCCAATTTAATGTGGCTGTAAAATGAATCCTTTAATAATACTGCCTAAATTGTGTTCCAGAAGGGAGCAAGAGATCAAAAAGTTTCAGCCAGACAGATGTTCAAATGAAAGGTTTTGTTTTTTCATGATTCTAAATAGAAAAGAATGCCGCATGTGGCAGAAGTCCAGGCAGGTGGAATATCTTTCCCTCTCGCTGGAATGCCAGACACCCCCAATGCGTTTTCTTTCGGAGGCGCCCGTGACTCACATCACCTGTTTTATGGCAGACGGTCTGTCTGTTAGACGGTAAATAGCAATTACGGCAGATGCAAAGTAAATAAGAGGGGAATAAGATTCTACCTTCCATTTGCTTTAGCTTTGGGTCAGGAATAAAGGGGCTGAGCTCAGTCAGTTCTTGCTTTTCCAACACAACATACTAATCTGCGTCTGTGCCTCCAGGGCGAGTATGCTGGATAATATGCCCCACTTACTTAATGTGGGACTGACAGTGATGTCCTCGGTCACGTTGCTCTTCTGCTCGACTTAACCGCTGACCCAAACTCATAGCGACTTGAGTGGCCTGGAGGACAAACAAGTGGAATTGCGTGTCAGAACATATTTCTGTAATTTCATCATTTTGAAACCAAGGGTGAAAATAGCATCCCATAAATATTGCAAGCGGGCATTTGTACTTTTGAAGCTGAACGTACAGTCACACTATTGAGCTAGTAATTAGTGTAATGCACAAACTTAAAACCTATGATATTCCAAGCACTTGAGTGCAGCAGTTAATTTTGCAAATGAAGAGTCAAAGACAAAGAGAAAACTGATTCTTGCCTCAGTGTTCAACCAGCACAAAATGGGTTTTTTGTAGTGATTTGAATTTTAGTTCTCAGCGGCCATTGTTGTTCAAAGGAAAATTGTCCTGCTTTCCTCCTCCCTGTGGGATTTTGCTGGCAACAGTGCACTCATATTCATGGAAAAATTCAGTCTATTTGCTTTTGTCTCACTATTAGCTTTCAGGCATGTCTTGACGAGAGCTCAGTGTTGCTTGAGTTGGTGGAGGAGGGGACAGGCAGTCATTTGTCAAGCTCTCTCAACCTTGAAATTTCTGTCAACTCAGCACCATTTGAGGGGCGAGCAAAGGGGAATTGATGATGTCACCCCCGAATCATAATTTCCAGAAATGCTCCCTCTCGATCTGTTTAGATAGGAGGAGTAATAATGAGATTACTGATCCAGAAATGTTATCTTCTGTGTAATTTAATTAAGACAGCCGGCGCTGAAAACATCTGGAAACCTCTGAGAAAACTTGTGGGAGTCCATCAATCAAGTCTTCTCGGGGAAAATCACAAGAATGAGCTAATAAAAGTGGGAATAAATCCCGCCAACCCAGCTTGACTGTGACTGCAGCTAAATCCTCCAACCTGCCGGGCCTCACCTTGATCCCATATCTCCAGTCTCCGCTTTTACTTCAGA
Organism: Mustelus asterias; assembly: GCF_964213995.1. Classification (NCBI taxonomy): domain Eukaryota; kingdom Metazoa; phylum Chordata; class Chondrichthyes; order Carcharhiniformes; family Triakidae; genus Mustelus; species Mustelus asterias. The sequence continues at coordinate 72,339,602 of NC_135808.1, forward strand.
TTTCCTTGCCTCCATCCCTGGCGTCTCGACTTCGCGAGCCAACATCTCACAGGGCAAAGGCGAGACCCCTGGAGCTTACGGCCACAGTAAAGCCACCCCCTTTTGGGCTGTTTCAGTCTGGGGATGCATTGAGCAGTCAATCAATTCGACAGATGAGGTCAATGAAAGGTTATTTTCATATCCCGCTCCCAGAAATGGAATCCCTTAGGTTCACAGTGCAGTAAGTGGGGAAAATGATTCACTGTAAATAATTAATAACTGGGAGTGGCATCAGATACTTGGAAAAATCCAAGTTTCCTCCCCCTCTGTTAAACAGTCATGTCCACCACACTGTGTTCAATTGCTTCCTTCTGACGAACACCCGTGATGCAACCTCATGCTATGGTCCTCAGGGCAGTGTAGAAAATGGAAGCGTGCTGCTGTTTTGAAAATGCAACTTTGAACATGAAAAATGAGAGCCTGGTGCAAGTTTACTTGTAGGCAGGCTAATGATCAATACCTTTAAAGGCATCCATCCCTAGTTGTCCAGCTACTCTACTCTGACACGGATAACATAACCTTCCACAGTTAACAGCAGTTCTTTGGTTTCTTTCAGAACCACCCAGGTGGCCGACATAACTTTTACGATTCTATGAATGGAATTTTCTAAAACACTCCCAAAAAGATTGTTCATGGCGCTCTTCAGCCTGGTGCTGGAAGTCACCATAAGCGACCTGATCTCGAAATATGGACTTCCAAGTGGTTCAATTTATTGTTTTGGCAGCAGAATGGTGGCACCTAAGAAATATGTCGTCATTGAGTGTTCTTTATGATACCCAGTGATCTCCAGAAAACTGCTTTTACAGATGGTTTATCTGATCCGTTGGGCTCTCCATAGGAAATTCAGGATCATCAGTTTGTAGAAACCCCAAGAGATCTAATTCCAATGGAAGGGCTCTCATTCACGGGCCTACTTTAGTCATAACTCAAAGTTTTGGAAATGAAAGTCTGTTAAGTGTGTTAAATGAGTGTTTTATTGATAGATGGATTTCCTTGAATTCAATGGTTTTCCAGTGAAGCTCCTTTGTTGCTTCAGCGAAATGTCTTTGTTCTGGTGGTTGTCTTTCTCAAAGTCCTCAGGATATTTTTCCTAGGCACCCTGATTACACTGCACAGCTACTTATTATGATGGAAACATGCCTGTGGTTAGCAGAAGTTTTTGTTGGTTGCCTTATTACCTTATGTTATTTTATTAAAGGTCACATTTAATGACCGGATAAGAGATTTTTTTTTTTAAAAACTGCTCAAATAAAACAAGAAGTAAATGCCCTGCCCAGCCTCCAGCCATACCTCGCAAATCGGCAGAGTACTTTATCGATTGTGGGGGAAGGGGGCAAAATGTTGTGTGTTGAAAGCAATGTGAGCATTAGAAATCAAATAATGTGTAACTGGAGAGTGGCTGTCATTGCAGTCGCTCTGAGTGCTTGGGTTCGTTTGTGTTATGTTATCCACAGGCCATGCTTATGGCCCAGCGGTGTAGCTGATCACTTAGATGGAAGATCATGAGCTGGGCATTGCCTGTTCCACCCTATGACTCCAATCGGATGGCAATAGTTCCATCATGTTCTGTGCCCAAATAATTTTCACTCAGGATTACAAAGAAATTGCAGCAGAGCCTGGCCATGCAGTCCAACTGGTATATGCGCCACCCAAGCCACCTTACTACTACATCTGATCCTCTCAGCATATCCTCCTATTCCTTTCTCCGGTGTGTACTTATCTGGCTTCTCATTAGATGAGTTAGCATTAATATTGAAAGCGACATACCATCTTAAGCCAACAGCATGTCAGACAGAATTAAATCCTTGTAAATCGACATGGGCAGGACTAGTGCTGCCACATTACAGTGATAGATAAATCTTGACAGTGCATGGACGACTGAGCATTCTCAGTAATTGTTACAATATTTTAACCAATTTAAGTCACATTATTAGGCCAGTTTATTTAAGTGGGGCAAATCATTCTTTATCGTGTCAAAGTTCCTGATGAAAATGATGATGGGAGGGGGGCGGGATTCTCTGGCCTCCCCATGATGTGTTTCTCACGGCAGGAAGCAACATGCCATTCATGGGTGGTGGGACCTTCTGGTTCCGCCGCTGTCAATGGGATTTCCCGGGGAAACCACAGCAGGTGGTGTACCGTCGGCAGGACCAGAAGATCCCGCTGATATTTTTGCTTGTCCACCTAAAATTGTACATAGTACTTTTAACTGTACACATTACACTATGCAGTTTACCGTTGTGTGGAAGAATTGGTTTATCCATTCACCAGTATAAGATATACTGGAAAGGTTTTTTATTCTCCAATTAAATACTGAGTAGATAGTTCTTTTTGTGCTATTTTGCCTTATTCACCACAAGATGAAGAATCGTTATTGTGTTGGGCCTGAAACATCTTTACGCCTTTTCTTCAGTTCTCTGCCCAAAGGCAGGTCTGATCACCATGGGCAGTGCAAGGAGGCACCCCAGCCAGAACAGGAATCAAACCCCCCTGCTGTTGGTTCCAATCTGATCCCCTCGAGTGGGTCCAAGTTCCTCTGATAACTTGCACTATGTAGTCTGGACCTATGGATAGTGATGGAAAAGGCTCTAATTTCCTTTCCATCATGTTGCTGACCAGGACTCTCTCCCGCTCTTACTACCTGCCATTGGTGTATGGAGGAAGGATTTTCCAGGTTGATACACAACCTGTTTGGCTGCGTTATGAACTCGCCTTCCTTGGTCATCAAGTCCTGATGTGGGACTTAAACTCAGAGCTTCAGGCTCAGAGGCAGGGACGCTACCCACTGCATCACAAAACCAGCTCACTGCTTCACGACCGATTACTTTAAATTTTATAGATACTATTTAGAAACTGGTAGTTATATAATAGTGCCAATGTGTACATGAGTGTACTGTCAAATGACGTAGTAGCAAATGTGAAGGATGGAAAGCATGCAAGAGGATTTGTCTTCCTTACAGATGTGATCATCACTAACCATCATCAACAACAGCTATATACAGCCACCATCAAGAATAACCAACAAATGTCATCATGGGCAACTTTCAATCAAATTAACTTGCATTTACACAGCAGTTTTGAGCTATCTTAGGATGTTTTTCAATGTTAGGCTTAAGGAAAAAGTTAGTGATTATACATCGCATCACCTAACACGTCAATTCAGAATGTGAAATGCTCAGAAACACCTTAATTAACATCATGAATAACACCAATTTGAAGTGGAGAATGAAGTGGTTTAAATGATATTGTAATAACACACACTACTGTTTGGGATCTATGATGGCACAATTTTGGATTGTGCTAAATTCTGGAAATGGAGAGGGATTCTATGTTGGGGGTAGGGGGTCTCAGAAGGATGAAAAAAAATCTCATTTGTTTTACAGGCTGAATTTTATGCATCTACATTTACAACCATTTGGTAGATTTTTAAAAAAAAACAAATTGAATCCTAGCATGTAATTGCAGTCCTAATGTTTCTTCAAGCTCCCCCCATATTAAAGTAATAGGAGCCTGATACTCGGGGTCACATTTGTACTTGTTCCAGACTAGAATGTCTTGGCCTATTCAGCACTGTTCTTATCAGTAAGGAACAATTGACATTTGGATATTGTCTTGCCTAACTAACTAACTACAGGTTCAATGGTTAAGGAAAAAGCCTGAAGGTCAAGTCCATCAATCTTCAAGTCTAATCAATTTTCTAGACAGCATGCTCCTAGTCTGTGCAATCTATTTAGTCACATTGAAAGATATTCCTTTCCACATACTTTGTACTTGCTTACCAGATGAGTTTACACTATATAATATCTTCAAAATGTCGTTAGTCGTTCTAATGACCAGGGAGGGAAAAACGGACAGACTCAGACATTCAAATAAGGCATGATTAACTGCTGTGATCAAGGGTAATCAGCACTCCAATTAGTCAGTCAGACCAAACTAAAACCATTGCAACAAACTTTTTTTTAAATATAGAAAGTAGACATTACTCAGCAAAGTCATCTGCAAATGGAAAATCAGACACCACCCTAAATAAGGTGCAAGATACTTTGCCCTATTGTGTGTTCCTTTGTCAGGATCCACCACGTAATCTTTACTGAAGGCAGGAGCAACTTGCACAAATCCATATTCGCATCGATAGCACTGCAAAACCTTGAAGGATTTGAAACTAAAAAGTCACCTTTTGAATTTTCAGAAGTAGCCATGTGTGAATGCTAATGATGTGGAGATGCCGGTGTTGGACTGGGGTAAACACAGTAAGAAGTCTCACAACACTAGGTTAAAGTCCAACAGGTTTATTTGGTAGCACAAGCCACTAGCTTTCAGAGCGCTGCTCCTTCATCGGGTAAGTGGGAGAACTCCCACTTACCCGATGAAGGAGCAGCGCTCCGAAAGCTAGTGGCTTGTGCTACCAAATAAACCTGTTGGACTTTAACCTGGTGTTGTGAGACTTCTTACTGTGAATGCTAATGATCAGAATGAAAGATTAGATCTCTTAGGCTCCAGTGTATCTTGACAATATTTTAGTGCTTTACATCCACGGACTGCTCATTTGTGACCTCCCTCAAACACCACTGTTGTCTCATCTTAGAGTCAGATGTCGTAGATTAATACTCAAAATGCTCGAGATTGTTTCATTCGATTAATATTCCTTCCAAGATAGGTGGAGGCTTGACTGGAACAATAAAACCAGCATCAGCAGTTGGGCCAAAGGGCCTAGTTATGTGTTGTAAAAATATATGTAATGTTCCAAACTTTCTACCATCTTTTCACTTCAATTTATCTATTTGTTTTGTGCAGTTTCAATCCTCTTCACATGTCAAATCCATTTATTCCCTCTTGATCTTTAGATGAGAACCTGAAACTTGATTGGGTAAACTAGTGTTACATGATACTAATTCCATTAATTCTGCGCTAAACTGGTGTTATATAATGCCAGTTAATTCATTCCATGCTGAAGTGCTTGGTGATGTGGTGTGCGCGAGAAACCTGCTCCACTACCTCATCACACACCTACAGCCTATGCAGATCAAATGATAAGTCCATGCACGGAAGGAAGAATGTTGTGTCACGCTGGTTTACCTAATCTTGCTTAAGCTTCTATTCTAAATACATTATTGATTTATCCTGAGCTTTTAATACTGGCTAAAATGGTCACTGGACCTATCCTAAGTAATCAAGGACCAAACAATGGACTAAGTATGACAATAGTGAAAGAACAGCGTGAAGCGACATTCTATGAAATCTATTTCAAGGGTTAACTTGCTGTCCTCAGCAGGAACTTTGCTCTTCATCTCTAGACTAAATTTAGCCAAAATTAGTTGTGATCCATGTCAAATTGATGACACGCAACAAAAAACCATTTTAGCAGAGTAAATGTAACTGGGATTTAGTCCGTCCTGGGATTAATTAGATGGAGTTATTTTACTAGGATGTGCCCATGCGGTACACAGGACTGTGATATGTACATAATGGCTGAGTTTAAAATGAAATGTTGCCTTATAGCCCAGAAAGATTTCTCACATTTTCAGTTAGCCAAAGGTCAAGTATTGGAACAGTTTTTATCCAAATCCATGGCGTTCTGCTTCATGAGAACGCTGGCTGAGAAAGAAAGGAGTTATTATACTGTGACCCAACATATAGTTTTATTAACCTCTTGGGAACTAAAGGGGGAATTTTAAAAAAAAACAATGTTTAGTTTCATTGTAGAATACCATGTTTAAAGTCTTCCTTTTTTCCTTTTTGGTTTTTCATACATTCTTCTGGTTCAGCTTTGCAATACTCTGCACTGTTAAGCATAAGAATCAAGTTTTGCAGATGTTGTCTGATAGGAAACATGTGGCTACCCTGAAACCGGTGAAGGACATTCTGTACTTTTTAAAGAGCTCTGGATCTACAAGTGCTTTCAAATAACTGCAAAACAGTACGGTGGAGAGAGAAAGCAAAGTGCTGAAAAATCAGAATTCCTCTTCACTGTTACTGCTTTCATTGAACTGTGTAAAATTTATCCTTTCGGCTGCAAGCTGTTAGACAGAGAAAGCACGCGTTGTTCCATGCATTATTGACAGCCTTCTTTTATTTTTCATCTCAGCAATGGCCCCAAACCAATGAAAGGTAGCTTTGTGCGGTTATAGCTGGTTTTAGTTTAAGCTTCTGGGCTGAAGAATCCTTTTGGAAAAAAAAAAGTACTGTATTGACTAATGTAGTCAAAGTCATTTAACCTTCTGTGTAGTTATGTTCCCTCAACAACTTGCGTTTTACGGTACCTCTTAATGTGACAAAAAACCCGGGTAAAAGACTGGCAGTTGGTTTGCCTCTGGCTTAAGTAATAATTTGCATAATTGAAAACAACAGTCTGCAAAATTATGAGATGCACGAAAGGATGGAATGCAATTCCAATCTCGGAAGAGTTGCACGAAGAATATGCCACAATTCCAAAGATGAATCTAAGAAGATCTGCTGGATTAATTTACTTTAAAAATCCTGGTAATGGCCTTGCACCTGGCATTGTAGTTCAATCAAAGTGACCCTGCCCTTTTCCCGCATAATAAATGGACCAAGCCTTGATGGATAGAAATCAATACTAATGCAGTGGGATGACTATCAAGTTCCCCCGCACCCCTCCGCCCCACCATATAGTGCTGGTAAATCCACCCTAATCGGTCTCTTTATTTTAACAACAAATTTGTAGTTGGGAGATTTGGTGATGTTGGCAACTATTGTAAGGGGAAGCTAGAGTGTGTGGGATTTGTAATTCACAGCATTAGGAAGTTGTTCTGACCAAGTTCATTAACATTTAACAAGGGAGATTAGGAAGAGCAGGAGGAGGATGCGCCTTTATCTTTTAACTGATTTGTAAAAGATTGATTCTGCGATGGTTCCTATAACCAATCGACCCCTGCTCCTCCATTGCAGTGGGAAATGGCAGTGCATTTCAGTAATAGCCTGAGCTTATGGCTGTCAGTGAGCGAGAGTGAACACTGGGCTGAAACATTGCAGATATTTCATTTTAGACAAAACAATTGGGTATATTAAACTTGGCATGTAATTTTCCCCAAAAATGTCAGATTCCGTCTGAACAAACTGCCGTGTTTCTCCCAGGCAGCTTTTCTCTCCAGATCTTCTGGCACTTTGTAAAGAAAAACAAGGTGGGGGGGGGGCGTGTTTTGTGCCATCATTTCTGCAGGGAGGACAAGGCCGACTCCACAGAGATTTGGGCACCATTTTTAAATAATGGGAAGCCCCCAGTAGGGTTCCCTGAAGACCCTGCCCCTGGTACCACCACGGGACTATTCTCACCTCTGAGCCCCCGGCGTGGTCATCACGACTGGTTTCTGTTTTTGGAGACCAGTAACGATTCCCATTGGCGTGATGTCACGACGCAGGGGGAGGAATGTATGGGGAACACGGAAGTTACAGCATAAAGCCATTTCTGCAAATTTGAATTTATTTAAATTGTTGGAAATCAGGTTCATGCCCTGGGCGTGATCTTGATGATTTTGTCAGTGGGATGGGGGCGGGGAAGGTCTCATTCTGAGATTTCCCCGGCTCAAGTCCTGTTTTAGCCCTCTAACGAGAGTTAGCAGCCAGAGCGGGATTTGCACCCGCAGTGAAGGGGGTGGAAAATTGCCCCCCACAATCTGCAAAGGAAAACTTCAGAGCGCTGTAAATTTGAAAAACGACTATTGTCTTTGTATCCAGTGATGGAAAAGCTTTGTTACAAGATGATGACTTTGGTTCTGAAAGTTTAACATGTTCGGCAGATTGCAGAAAGATCTCTGAGCCAAAGCTTTGACCCAGCTCATTGCTCAGTTGACATTCAATACTTTATTCCTACAGTGACGTCTTGGCTAAAAGCGATGGGAATCCAATATATCAATTAAGCAAACTTTCTTTTGACTATTAACATTAGACTTCTTAGCAAATTGTGGTTAATATCAAAATCTGCTCATTTAGATTTATTTTAAGTTGCCTTCCTATGGAATAATCTAATAGCCATAGTTTTAGTAGCCTTTTTGGAATGAAGTCTGATGAAAGTCAGAGTGTGGTAATTCTATACTGTTACTTAAATTTCTGCCGCAATATTCAAGTACAAATGGAATGGCCTGTTATTAGAGAACTGAGATCCACACTGGTTTAGTGGGTTCCACTGCATCGTGTTGAACAAAAAGACACTGCGCATCTTTAGAAATCCTTTGCAGTATAATGGACGGTACAATGAAAACTAATACTACACTGTTATAATTTGATTTCTTAATCTTAAAAGATGCTTAGATGGTACAGTTTTATTTAATTTTCCTCCTTCCAGCCAGCCATTTCCTGTTGTTTTTAATAAAACTGCCATACAAAGAGGTCAGTTTGACTGATATGGTTGCTGTCATGCTTAATGATGTTTTTACCTCTTCACTATTTTTTTAAACAAATACGGGTGTCAAATAAAGGGTCGAGTATGAGCTACAGTATGACTGAGTCCATATCTGGGACTTCTTTTTCTCTTAACTGTTTGCTTCTTTCTGTATCAAGATCTTTATAATTTATAAGAATATGTGACAAATCATTACAGTTATCCTACTTGCCTTTGGCTACTTTTTTTAGCCACAGGATGCAATGAAATACTATGGTATTTCAGACGGTTCTCTTCAACCAGCTGAACAGTATAAAAGAGAGTGAAAAAGTGGGAAAGGATGAGAGTTTGGTGTTAAACAGGGCGAGGTGAAAATCTGTTGTGCAGATCCTTGGGTTGCACATTGAAGTGAGCTGGTTGGAGTGGTGGACATCTTCTCATTTTTCCTGTCCCTGCCCTTTCACTCACCATTGAGGAGTCCATTGAAGACTAATTGCCCTGGAAATATATTTGAAGTTCATTCAAGCCTCCAGCATTCTTGTTTTTTAAAGGGCTTGGATTTCAAGAATTCTATCTCCTTTTGAGAAAAAGTGTAAACAGCCAGGTCAAAATCCTGGAACTCCCTTCCTAACAGCATTGGGTTCCAACAACACGGGGATTGCAGTGGTTCAGGAAGGTGGCTCACCACTGCCTTCTCAAGGGCAAGTAGGAGTGAGCAGTAAATGCTGGTCTAGCCAGTGATGCCCACATCCCATGAATGAATAAAATAAAGCTATAGGACTTGTTACTATTGCCCCACGGATGGCTCAGTGGGGGATATGCCCTGCCTGTTGAAACAGATGAGGAAAATCATTGGCATAGTCCTCGATCTCAGTGGAGTAGTTGTGAAATAAACACCAATATCCTTTTGGTGGGGAGGAAAAGCAATATTGGCATTGCTGCTCGCGATTACTATCCTGCATCAGTGTTAGCTTGGTGTGCAAATAGGGCAGGCTGACTGCAATGCTCTCTTGGCTAAATAGTGCACTAAATAGTCCCCACTCTAGCTTGTGGGGGATGATCACTTGAGAAATGGCTGTTTGTTTGTTCTGAATGTATTAAGCATGATTTGACTTGTTCAGAAGACAAAGGGAGTAAAAATTAAAAGCAGATTGAGTTTATATCTTACGACATCAATGCAAATGTATTGATGTCTGACGAACTTGTTCTTCAATTAGCCTGGGCACACTCATCAGCTCTTCAGAACACCCGCAATGTCATTGCCTTCCCTTTCCTGCTTTGAAATAAAACACTTCTAACTTTGCCTGTGCCTGCACAGTCAGTTCTGCAACTTAAAAGCCAAATAAAAAAAAGCATCGCTTCTGGCCAAAAAAGCTTCAGGGTGCCTAAAAAAAAAAGTTGATTCTTGTAATGTACAACCTCATAAAATATAAATTATGATCCACAAATAGGAAACTGAATACCCTGGTGGAAAGGCTGGTGAAAAGGCTACGTGACCAGGAGTGGAACTAATGCGCAGCAAATGAAATGGGTCGAGCTATACAGGATGCCCCTCAGTCACAACCCAAGTTATTCATTACCTTGCATTTCCACGACATAAACCAGCAATAGGGAAAACCTCAAGCTGAGGGAAATCATCACATTTCTGCCACAGAGCTCTCTTGTATTTCTCAACTGAATTCTATAAATTAGTTTGGGGTTTTTTTTTGAATTGTCAGGAATAAGTGTGTTTTGATTTACTTTGAGATTTATATATATATTTTAAAACCTTAACCCATTGAACTGAAATGTTAATAATTATGTATTCTTAAACTGGGACAACTGAATAAAAACATACACCGTCTAATGGTTTAATGGCAGGTTATTCAGTAACCCTCATTGTCTGACTGGAGAACTGACTGTGTCCCTGGTGCAGCACATTCTATCCATATATTCTGCCCTGAAGAGAAATTCTATCCCACTGATTTAGTTAAGCATTTTAATTTCTATCTGGCCATTTCAGTATATTTTCCATATCGGCGACAGCGCAATAACACCCAGCTCTGTTGCGAAGGGATGGGATTAATGCACTAGTTGGAGAAATTTTCTGACATTAGGTTTAGATGGAATGACAGAGCTTTGGTGAAAAGCCTTCTAGACAGGTCCGCATGTCTGCTGCAATCCAACCAGACAGTCAGGCTCACAGCATGTCTGAACTTTTGATTTTAAATGCATTTCTTCACAGAATTCAATTGCTGGCTGCTCAATTATTGATTGTCACGAGGTTTGGCTTCATCTTCCAGACAGAGGGTGGCAAAATGGATTACAAGAAACACATTTCTAAGGAAGAAATGCGTCAAGATTTGTTGTTAATCAAATCCGTGGTAAAAATGTATTGACTCGAAACATGCGCATTAACAGCCTGAATCAAGTTATCATTGTGAATGGTTGGAAATGGGTGAGTGGATGGGGGTGGGCATTGGTTGGAAATAGGAAGCAATTCAATAAATGACCAAACAGTGCCGAGTTAACCAATCAACTTTTTATGTCTAATGTATTCCATGCAGATTCAATTTTCCTGTTCAAATTCCACAGGTCTATTTTTGTGCAATTGCCCCATGACAGGGGGTTGAGATTGAAGAAGTCTACTTCATTGGAAACTGTTCCATGAAGTAAAGTAGTATGGAAATTCATACATTATTGCACTCTTAGCGTGAGTTCTTACAAAGGCAGATCTAAAGATAATGGATCATCTAGAAAGTTCTGGCCAGATAATAGACAGTTTGAGACTGTGGGGAAAAAGATGATGAAAAATCAATCCCCACAACAAGGATTTTTCCAGACGCTGTGACATGCAATGGACATCTTCCACTTGATCTGTCCAACATTAGTTAGTGAGTGATGATGACTCCTTCTTCCAGCGCCATGTTTGATTGAACTGAACAGAATATTTGCCATGGTAACAGCTTCCATGCTATTCTGAGCTAAGTGTCGCCTCTCCTACCCATGGGGGGAGGGGGGTGGGAGGAGGCACTGGGTAATTTTAACCCTTTGCGAACTGTGGCTTGTGTTCCAATGGAATTACTTTGCAAAATTATTTTATGTATCTTAAAAGTGTTTTCTGAGTTTTCATAAAGCAATGAAGTAATGAGGGCAGCGAAGGCAGCTTTCCTAGTCAGAAAGAAAATATTAGCTGGTTAAAATTCCATGTGTGGCGCTATTAAACTCCTATGGTTTTGAGAAAAAAACAATTTGAGCAAATAGTAAAATGATATTTGACACATGGGCTGATAACAGGTCGGTGTGACCCTCTGGGGAGCAGATTTAACTATGGCAGCATCGTGCATTGCGTCTGGCTTAACGTTGTTTGCGTAGGGGTTTGTACAGCTGTAAACCTCTAACATGGCCCGCGCACCATCATTCGGTGGCTGAAACCCATGCCTTACAGCATCACAATCCTGCTCAGTGTATGCAAAGGCAGCAAGCAAGTGGCTGCACCTGGAGTAGAGAGCAGCGTGTAAGTGAGGGCAAAGGCTGACCCTGGCTAGGGCACTGACTACACAGACTTTGCACTGTATGAAAGGTCCAGACAACCCCTGTGGATTCATCATGCGACACTCGCCTTTCTTCTTTTCCAGACATGGTAATCCAAAGAATATACTTAAGATCACCAGCAGCGTAATTATCCACCAGCTTCTCATTCCCCACCCCCCACCCCAACCACCCCCCACCCTTCCCCCCCCCCGCCCCCACCTCCCCATCGTGTTCAGTATTGGAAGAATTCCGAGCATTAATAGGCAGTGCTTTTTTTTTCAAAACAAAGATTAGATTTCACAGGAACCTCTTGTTATGACTACCTCTTAATTCCATCAAACCGATCTAAATCCGCATTATTAGAAGCTGGAGTCTGGAGAGATTGCAGATGCTCTTTGGTGCTTTGATAGCAGAACTAATACAGTGAAAAAGGCACAGCTCCTCTTCGGGCATGGCGATGATTTGTTTCAGCTGTCAAGATACTTTTTTTTATCATTTAAAGCCGACTCTGGTTGCAGGAGTTCTTGAAGGGATATATCTTTTGTTTGATTTCCACCTTGCGATAAATCAACGTGCAGTGTCTTCCAACGTCTTCGGACACACCTGGCTGCTCGAAGGTTATGTAAATGACGGCTCCTTCTTGGTGACATTTCCCTTGTTACGTTCCATAATAGATGAAGTATCTTTGCCCCACCCCCCCATCATTTCAAACCAAACACAGTCTATTGCCCAGCAAATTACTCGTCTGTCTGACTTGCATTCAAATCCAGGTAGAGGAGGAAGGTGTAATAAAAGGAAGGGTCCGGGTAATAGACACTTGTATTGTAAGGTTTTAAAAAGGCCATAAGTTGTGGCAGCGCCGTGTTCTTTGAAGACCAAATTGTCTGTGTGCACTTGAGCACAGCTGTAGCACGATTCAGTTGATCGCCACAGAAGAAGTTAAATTCATTCCTTGGTGCGAGTCATTTGCTTTCAAAGACCCAGTCAGGCTAGCCAGTGAAGTAGGTATTTTGTCTGGCAATGGTGATATGGAATGCCTGCTAAGTTAGCAAGGTAGCAGCAATTCTAAAGATCCATTATTGATACAGTGTCAACCTTGGGCTATTCCAGACACCCTTTAAAAAAAATGCAAATAGTGGAGATACACCACCCTGTGTATAGAACATAGAATGGCGGGGATCAATTTACTTGCTTGGAAAGCACTACGATCGCACGTTTCACTCAGTACGACTATTTGTATTTGGCGGTTATTAAGTATTTCTCCACGCGCAGACATATACCCTCCCTTTCAACCCCTGTGCCCACCCCCATCTGAAACAAAATCAAATGGCTGACAAAGTTTTGAAGTTAAAAGCCGCATGTCCAGAACAAATAGCTCATTAAGACAAGAGGATTTTATTTTATTGTCGCAGTACTGAAAACAAGTGAATGGGAATGTCTGGAACAGATCAGTTAATTCAAGCAGTTTGTTCCCCCCCCACCGCCGACCGCAACCGCCCCCCCCCCCCCCCCCCCCCCGCAGCACTTCAGTGTAAACGAGTTGTCAGCAGCGAAACAGCCCTGAAATAAAGTACGTCAGCATTGCAAAAATATTTAAATTTTTGTACAGTTTTTTTCCGCCGCGGCTATTGCAGATGAGACAAAGACCGGCTTGATCCCGTTAGCCTTACAATGGTCCCACTGATTGCCACACGATCCCTTCCTCTGCATATGGTCAATTAGTATTGAAAATACTCAGCTGATTCCTTCTGCTGAAAATTTTAAGCAGGGCCTTATGAGCAGGAAGAATGATGTTATTGAAAGGAAGAATCTCATCTAAATAAGAAAAGGGCACACGGCCATCTGGTCTGGTCAAACTCTGCACAAAGTTTATGGCGATAGTTATAACGGGGGAGGGGGGTGCGGGGGGGGGGGGGGGGGGAGCTTGCCGGTGTTATGAGTGTGGACGCCTCAAAAATTACATTAATCTGTGCATTAAAAAAAAAAGCTTAACAAAGGGAGGGTTGGCTCCCGTTTACTGCTGCAGTTAGCTGTTTGTGGCATATGGAAGCCCACAGTTGCCGCTCTCTTAGTGCAGTAGAACAGACTCGTCATGCATTGCGTGCAGGCTCCTTGATTGTAGAAAAAAAACTGGCTGCAGGCCAGACAGGCGAGAGCTCTGATCATTATGTCTAGCCTTCAGGTGTCTTAGCTCACAGTGGGTGGTGGTGTTGAATGGGGAGGGTGGGGGGGCGGGGGGGGAGCGCGGGGAACGGAGGAGGAGCTGTGGATGACATGATGGCAGACAAAGAAAAGGAGAAAAAAAGAGCTCAGCTCACAGAGAGAGAGAAAGAAAAAACGAACATATTCCCATGTTAAATGAATTTATGTATTTGATATGTCTCCCAAGAATGGGAGGCAGATTTAAGATCGTCTGTGTAAAGGAGTCCAGATTGCTTCAGGATTTATTGAGCACTGCTCAGGGTTGTATGCAAAAATATGTAGGAAAGATTAATTAATGTAAACAAAAAAAAAAGATCCCTCCTGCTTGCCCTTTGTTTGAATTTCAAAGCTCTTCAGCTGTGCCCCTTGAAAGCTCTGGGCTTTTCAGCTACTCATTGTACAAGCTAAACTCTGAGTTGGCTGGACAGGGCCGTACCCCCTCGTCATGGGGTCAGCCGAGTTTGTTCTACTTAGTGCTTGCAGTGGAACTGATTGGACACGGTGAATGTGTTATCACAAGCAGCATACTTCATCTCGTCCTGCACCCTGAATAATGCAGAGGGTTGCCGCTGCTTAAAGGAGTCTGTGCTGCAGTCAGCAGACAGACAGACAGTTCCCTTGGGCTGTCTACTTTCTCTCCCGCACCCGCACCACCCCCACCCCCCCCCACCCCACAACCACCACCACCACCCCCTCCCACCCTCCCTCCCTCCCAAAAAAGTGATTTAAGGTCACTCTATGGTATGTGAGCCGTTTTCATCAAACTTCAAATGTTCCTCCGGGATATTTATTTGTCACTGAACAGAAATCACACAAACGCCAAATCATTTGGAGCTGTGCGGTGAAGCAATCTCACAAGGCAAGCGTATTAAAAGAAAATACTTACAGTTCAGATGCAAGAATAGACTCTTATGAATATTCTTCAAGCTGTACAGTGCCGCGTTTAGCTTGACTACAAGTTGAGAAGGGAAGGAAGCAGGAAGTTCCATTAATTATACAAAGAAACATGCTTCAGTTTAAAGTCACTTTGGTCAGGCACTTGTGTGCAGACATCCCAGTGCTCTAGTATTGCTTCTATCTGCTGCACTGAATTGAACTATATAATACCCATGTGAAAGACAGGGGGAAATGTAGTCACGTGAAACACATTGATGCACGCCATTGGCTCAGCTGATAATCTTTAAGCGAG